>NW_020175662.1:1683832-1759639 GCF_003031525.2 Neophocaena asiaeorientalis asiaeorientalis
ATACAGCAGGCGATGGCTGTGAATTGTCACCATGCACATTTGATGGCCTTCCTAGATGGTACCTTGTTAAACCAGCACATCCAGCGTCTGCCAGGCTGCAGCCTGGCCAGTTTTATTCTTCAGCTTCTCTAATCCCTTGACACCTGGAACCCTGATTACCATTTTATATCAGCTCTTGTACTTCTCAGTATACTTTCATGAGTTATATTGTCATTTAGATCTAACAACTCTGAGAAATAAAGTCAGAAGACTAGGGTAATTTCTTAAATTTAGCTCATGTTATAATTTAAAAAAAAAAAGTTGAAGCTCCCTCCTAAAGCAAACAAATGAAAAAAATGGCATATTCAAGTTTGGTTGAGGTGTTTGTAATAACTTCATATTTTACCCAGCTTGCTAAGTACACACAGGAGAAATCACACTGTAATCAACTATAACAAAGGTAGTTTTCTTTGCAAACCTATTTTCTTGCCTAGGGTATTAACCGTGCTTGTTGATTTAGCAAAGGGCATGGCGGGGGCTGGCCGGGCAGCTGGTGATATTCAGAAGGATGCTGTGGTTTGCTGCAGGCTGGTTCATGAAAGTGACGAGGTTCACAGGATGGCATCATCACTGGTACCATGCCAAGGGCTGGTCTTTAAAGCTAAAGTGGGCAATCCCTAGCCCAAAGTATCAACTCCACTGCCAGTCACTTCAGCTTCAGTCTTTTATATTCAGAGAGTTTTTCTGTTTATTTTCCCCAAGAATTCTCTTTTTTAAATGGTATAAACCTGCAGATGAGATCATATTCTAAGCTTTTATCAGCAAACATGCTGATGATCAGTAACAACCACAGGTTTCATTCATCAGATACTTAGTGAGCCAAGAGCAGGACCCTCTAAGGAGAGCTGGAAGGGGAAGGAGATCAAGACTCCTGTGCCCATCCCCATGGAGTCCAGAGTCTAACCAAGAGAAAAGACAAGTATGCTTGATATCAGTAACACATTAACAACAAAGTCCAATGTCTCTGGGGCTCATAGTACATTCCATCTGGTTGGAAGATCAGGGTAAGTTTCTCAGAAAAGATAGCATTTGAGATGTGGAGAAGCTCAGTGAAAGTCTGATGAAGAAAGTACAAGTGATGCCAAACTGCAGGGAAAAATATCAAGTGAGCTTATGTAGCTGGATTATGATAGGGTGAATGGAGCAACAATAATAATAATTACCAATTACTGAAGGCCAGCTATGGACTGAAAACTTTCCATGTATTATTTCTAATCCTTAGGAAAATAAGGCTGTCAAGACAGAAGGCACCCATGGTGCCAAGTCCTTGGTGCCAAGCTGAGAGGGTTCGTCTTTCATCTGCAGAGTAGGGAGCTACTGCAAAGTGTTACATATACACAGCTGCGGTTTAGAAGGAATTTACTCTGAGAGCATAAGAAAAGAGGCAGTGAGACAGTTAAGAAATTATTACAGTATCCTGGGTAAAAGGTGATAAAAGCCTGAGGTAGTACAGGAGCAATGGAAATAGAAAGGGAATAGGGTATGAGATAGAGAACAGAAAAATAAGGGGATTGATTGTGGAAGATGAGGTTGATATTTTAAGCAAGATGAGTTGGGTCACAGCAGGGAGCCTAGGGCTATCAGAAGCATCACAAGGAAACAGAGGAGGAGGAACAGTGGCAAGGGATGAGATGATGAATATACTTCTGAACACACAAAGCTGAGGTGCCAACAGATCATCTAGGCTACAGAGTCTGGCAGGCAGGCAAAATTTGGGGCCCCAGGTCTAGAGCAGTACATCTGAGGTCACTTATGGAGAAGGGAAGGAGCTTCCAGGGAGATAAGGGATTATGCAGAATCTGAGAGCACTGTTTCACAAAGGATGGGCTGAACGAGCTATTAAAACTGCAGTTTTCTTGGGCTCCACGCAGACCTAGCAAATCAGTCTAAGTAGAGCCCAGGAATGTGCATTTTTAATGAGCTCCTCAGAAGATTCTTATAAATTCTGAAGTCTGAGCATCACTGCCCCCATAACCACTGGGCTACCCCTGACCTCCTAAATCAGAATGGCTGGTGCTTGGGTCAAATAATCTACATTTTGACAAATGCCCCAGGTAAATCTAATGCAGACTGACCACAGACCATACTTTAGGAAACAAAAAGGGCCTGGGGTGAGGAGGACGAGAGATCCTGGAAGGAGGAAGTGACATCTCTCTGTGCCTTAGTTTATTCATCTATAAAACTAGAAGAACAGGGCTTCCCTGGTGGCGCAGTGGTTGAGAGTCTGCCTGCCAATGCAGGGGACACGGGTTCGTGCCCCGGTCCGGAAAGATCCCACATGCCGCAGAGCTGCTGGGCCTGTGAGCCATGGCTGCTGGGCCTGCGCGTCCAGAGCCTGTGCTCCGCAACGGGAGAGGCCACAACAGTGAGAGGCCCGCGTAATGCAAAAAAAAAAAAAACCTAGAAGAACAGAGTAGTTATGAGGATTATATAAAAGAA
This sequence comes from Neophocaena asiaeorientalis asiaeorientalis, assembly GCF_003031525.2. Lineage (NCBI taxonomy): Eukaryota > Metazoa > Chordata > Mammalia > Artiodactyla > Phocoenidae > Neophocaena > Neophocaena asiaeorientalis. Next base: position 1,686,311 of record NW_020175662.1, read on the forward strand.
CATTTGAAAAATCCTGCTTCTGCCTCTTCATTTGAAATAATCCAGATCTTCATCATTTCCCACCTAGACTGCCACTGATGTTTCTGCCTTTGACTTCCCTCCTCCATCCCATACTCCAAAAAAAAAAAAAAAATTGCATCCATTCTCTGAAATAAAATCACCGTCACTGGTTATCTGCCATGACAGAAAAATAGCAAAACTTTCTGGTTTGGCATTCAAAGCCCTCCACAATAAGACACCAATCTACCACTCAGCTATCTCTCTGGCCACAACACTTGAAATATTGCAATTTCGTAGTCTGTGCCTCTGCACAAGCTGTTTCTCTCTGCCTACAATAAACAATATTCAACAAATATTTGCTGGGCACCTACAATGTACCGGACACTGTTCTAGGCACTGGAGAGACAATGGAGAGTAAAAACACAGACAAGGTCTGCCCTTATGGAGCTGATTCTAATAAATAGAAAGCATTAATCAAATAATCACACAAACAAATGGTGTAACTTCAACCACGGATAAGGGCAATGAAGGAGAGGGACATGGAGCTGACCCAGGCTCTACCCCAGGGAAAGCATCTCTCTCACGCCCAGCCATGGATACTCCCTGTCCTGCTTTCTTAACTCTGTCGATTGCACCTTTTTCCCTAAGAGACTCCATCTTGAAACCTCAGAAATCTCTGCCTTCTGCTCTCCATGACCCTTTCATCAGCCAGCAAGAACTATCTATTTTTTCTGGAAAATTTATCTCACATCTCTCATCACTGGTTGCCACTGACACCACCGCAGTTCAGGATTTTGATTACCTCTCACCTGTACTACTGCAATAACTTTCTTTTCCTCCACTCTATCTAGCATACTCCTGCCTGATGTAACCTAAAAAGTTTTTTGCTTTCCTCCTTTTTAAAAAAATTCCTGCTCAGAAATCTTCAGTAATTCCCCCATTAAATCTGAATTCCTTAACCTGGCCTTCAAAGCCTTCTCCGATGCGGCCCCTACTTAGCTCTCCAACCTCACCTCCCACTATCCCCCACTGGGACTCCTCTGTCAAACTGATTTACTGAATAGGCCTGGCAGATCCCCCATTTTGCACCTTTATGTGCATTCAGTTCCCTTCATCATGAACGCTGTCTCCCCTGAAACCAGGACCCAAATTTAACACATCCTTCCACACTCATTTGATGACACCTCTTTTCCAAAGTCTTCTGTGAAGAACTGCATGTTCCAAAAACAGCCACAGCAATATTCCCAGAGCTAGATAGAGGCTATTGCCTCTCCCCTTGAAACTGAGTGGGCCTCAATGCAGTAGAAGTGGCACCACCTGGCACGCGCCCACATGTTCTCTCTCACAAATATATGTATAAATACATATATACAGTTGACCCTTGAACAATATGGGTTTTAACTGTCCAGATCCACATATACACGGACTTTTTCAATAAATAGGCACTACAGTTGAATTGCTGTCGGTTGAATTCTCAGATTTGGAACCACCGACACGCAGGGCCAACTGCAAAGTTATTTTCAGATTTTTGACTGAGGGAAGGGTCATTGCCCCAACCACTGTGTTGTTCAAGGGTCAACTGTGTGTATCAACACACACACACAAATATATCACACACTTGCTTGCCCGGTGGGACCCATCAACCATACTGTGAGGAAGACCATGCCACATGGAGAGGATATGTGCAGGTGTTCTGTGCGATACACCCAGCTAAGTGGCCAGCAGCAATAACTGCCCAACGTGTGAAGGAGCGAGCCTTCAGATGACCCAGCACCTAGCCCTGGGGTCAACCTGGCTGAAGCTGAGCGGAGCAGAAAGGTGTGATTCCCACCCAGCCCTACTCAAATTGCAGATTCAGGAGCAAAATAAGATGTTTTAAGCCACTAAGGTTAAAGGAGCAGTAGATCAGTAGAACACCTCCATGATAACCCTGCCCTGAAAGTGATCCTCTACCTCCTCTGTGCTCCTGTTACGTGGGGGATAGTCTTCCCCCCCACCCCCACCCACAATGCTAACCTCTGCCACACCTAGAACAATGCCTCACACGTAGGAGGTGCTCAACCGACTGAATGAATGAAAATTTATAGAAGGACCTAAGAACTCTCTGAGAGATGATGTGAGTTAGTTAAGTTGGACCGATCGCTAAGATGATTGTGATTATCTTTAAAAGTAACGAATCAAATTCCATTTTGGAGAAAAAGAAGATATGTCCTGCTTTTGAGCAAGAAGAAAGGCCCAGTAGGACAGGAGTGGGCGGTGCATCACTGTCACCCAGCCGAGGCCTGGCGTGGGTTTCTAAGTGTCTGGTGCTGCTCAGCAAGGGCAAAGGCTTCTCTTTCTTTTTTATAAACTAAACGGAGCGGCTTTTCCTACCACGTTTACTGTATAGCTGCCTTTTCACGACCCCATCACGACCCCAAATGGTTCTTCCTTCGTTCCTTTCCTTTCGTAGCTGACAATAAAAACTAAACGTAAGTTGAGCGGAAACGGGGTGAGGGCAGGCAGAACGGTGCTCGGAAACGGCTGCTCAGGAAACGGTTGCTCAGGAAGCGGCCTGGGACCCTGAGGCCGAGCCGGGATCTGCATCGGCTGGAGGTTCCTCACTGTAACGCCACCTCGGCGTCGCTAAAGTACTTCCCCTGGGCGCCCCGTCCCTCAGCCTTTTGCTGCTGGGCTCTAATTTCTGCAAACAAAACGTGGCACGTGCTGGTAGGGGGCCGTCCCCACCCAGGCTTCCGTCCCGCGGGCCTTTCGGCGGCGTTGGCGGCACCCGCGGCCCGGCCTCGCTCCGTGGGCCCAGTCAGCCCCTCCGCCACCGGCCCGGTCAGCGCGTCCGCCGCCCTCAAAAACGTCGGCGCGGGGCCCCTCCCAGCCTCGGGGCTTCCTGTGCGCCGGGCCGCGGGCGTGAAGAGCTGAGCGTCGACGCCTCGCACCTCGGCCGGCGGATAGAGGAGGAAACCCAGGGTCCTAGAGAAGGAGTGTGGGAGTCTCACAACCACCGAGTAGGAGAGCGCTGTTCGAACCCAGGTCGGTCGTACTCCAAATTCCGCACCCCTTACCCAAACGCACCCCAGTCCCTCTGCCTATGACGCCCATTCAGGCAAATCACAGTATGTCGGGAATCTGGTTAGCTGAGGTACTGATCCTTCTTAGGCCTGTGTTCCCTCAACTGCAACTTTGAGTCATAACTCTGGTCATCTCCTAGTTCACAGTACTGCCCACCGAGCACCTGGACACTAGTCCGTATTCCCCAACCTGGTATGCTTTGTCACCTGCAAGAACCCAGCAGTCCAAAGTCCCCAACCACGTTAGCTCCACAGCAGGAGGCAGGAGGCATGTTGAAGTAATAATAATAGTAACAACAATAATAATTTAGCCTAGAAAAAAACGTTAATTTGCTGGTCTGGGCCGGGCCTGACAGCCAAAGGTCCCAGAGGAAAAGCAACTCCAAGAGACCCATGACACTTACTAGCCTAGATGCTTTTCTAATACTTGCCTTATTCAGCAGACATAGCAGAAAGGAAGTAAGACTTTATTCCAAATATCAGAGTTTTGACTTTATACAAAGCCAAAGAGAAGGCATAAGCTAGGTAAGGACCTTCTTTTTTGTTTGATTGGTTATTCAATTGCTACTTACGATTTCCTGATATTACTACCATGTGCATAGCAAAATGATCATCTCTGCTGTGACTTCCACTGGGGCTGAGAAGCAGCCCATGGCCTCACTATTCAAAAGTTAGCCGGTGTAAGTTACATGCATGTAATTGTTTTCTTGAGTACTGTGTGTTTCTTCCTATAACTCAATCTTCTATTTGGGAGCTTGGGCTATTATCAAAACCTGATTATAAACACAAACAGAAGATAGGGTAGCATCAGCCTCCAGTGTTACTGGTGATCTGGGAGTGGTTTTCAGCTCAGAATCCTGGTGATGGGTTTAGTCCAGCTCCAAACGATCTTTTTCTAGGCTGACTGCTCTTGTCTTCTAATAAAACTACTCTACCTGTCCCCCACTTCCCATCCTTCACTTCCACTGAGCTCATAGTTAATCCTTGTGGTACATGGAGAGGGGTGGCGCCAGGGACACTGTGGAGACTAGCAGGGTGTTCAGGGACAAAGTAAACAGTGACATGTAAAGGTAGGAGAACTATTAAGGCAAATAGAAATAAACAGCTCACTGAAGTTGAAATTGCCACAGAGACCATGCCATAAAGTAATTGAAAAATTTTCAAGCAAGTTTCTACGGTAAGGGTAGATTTTTCTTCTCAAATATAGATACCACTCTTGCTAATTTGGTGATGAGAATTCCAGTAGGGACTTCCCTGGTGGCACAGTGGTTAAGAATCCGCGTGCCAATGCAGGGGACACGGGTTCAAGCCCTGGTCTGGGAAGATTCCCACATGCCATGGAGCAACTAAGCCCATGCACCACAACTACTGAGCCCTCGTGCTGCAACTACTGAAGCCTGTGCACGCCTAGAGCCTGTGCTCCGCAACAAGAAAAGCCACCACAATGAGAAGCCTGTGCACCGCAAGGAAGAGTAGCCCCTGCTCACCACAACTAGGGAGAAAGCCTGCACGCAGCAATGAAGACCCAATGCAGTCAAAAAAAAAAGAATTCCAGTAAAGCTTTTTCAAAATTGAGATAGCATTAATAATTGTTCTATGATGGATGATCGCTCTCTTTCTTTTGAACAGCGTTATTGAGGTTATAATTGGTATACAGTAAATTCCATATATTTAAAGTGCACAATTTGGGACTTCCCTGGTGGTCCAGTGGCTAAGACTCTGCACTCCCAATGCAGGGGGCCTGGGTTCGATCCCTGGTCCAGTAACTAGATCCCACATGCCACAACTAAGAGTTCACAAGCCACAACTAAAGATCCCACATGCCGCAACTGAAGATCCCACATGCTGCAACTAAGACCCAGCGCAGCCAAATAAATATTAAAAAAATAAAATGTACAATTCGATGCATTTTGACATATGTATACATCCATTGAACCATCACCAAAATCAAAATAATAATCATATCCATCATCCCCAAAAGTTTCCTTGGCCCCTTTTTTTAATCTGTTCTTCCGCTTATCCTTCCCTGCCTCCCCCACCATCCTCTGCTTTGTCACTATAGTTTGCATTTTGTAGATTATTATATACAGTTGACCCTTGAACAAAGTGGGGGGGTTAGCAGTGCCAATTCTCTGCACAGTCAAAAATTGTATAACTTACAGTCTGCCCTCTGTATGCGTAGTTTCACATCCTCAGATTCAACCAACCTCAGATTGTGTAGTACTATAGCATTTACTATTGAGAAAAATATGTGTAAGTGGACCCAGGCAGTTCAAACCCATGTTTCTCCAGAATCGACTCTAAATGGAATCATACAATGTGTACTGTTTTATTGTCTGGCTTCTTTCAATCAGCATAATGATTATCCATGTTGTTTTATCAGTAGTTCATTTTTATTGGTAAATAGTTTTGATTTTATGGATATACTACAATTTGTTTAACCATTCATCTGTTGATGGACATTTGGATTATTTCCAGTTTTGGGCTATTACAAATAAAGCTGAGGGAGTTCCCTGGTTGTCTAGTGGTTAGGATTCCGGGCTTTCACTGCCGTGGCCCAGGTTTAATCTCTGGTCAGGGAACTGAGATCCTGCAAGCTGTGCGGTATGGCCAAAATTTAAAAAGAGAAGAAAAAAAAAAAAAGACTAACGCTTACAAAAATAAAATTAAAAGGATTAAGAAAAAACAAAGCTGCTACAAGCAATTGTATACAAGGCTTTATATGACACATCTTTCCTGTTAAGAATACCTAAAGGTGAAATGGCTGGATCATATGGTAGGAGTCTGTTTAATTTTTTAAGAAACTGCCAAACATTTTTCCAAAATGGCTACACCAGTATATGAGAGTTCCAGTTCCTCCATATTGTTGCCAACAGTTGGTATGGTCAACCTTTTTAAATTTTAACATAATAGGCAGGTAGTGGATTCTCACTGTGGTTTTATCTTGTATTTCCCTAATGCCTAATGATATTGAACACTTTTTAAAAAGACTTTATTTTTTTAGAGAAGTTTTAGATTCACAGGAAAATTGATTGAAAAGTACAGAGGGTTCCCATATACCCCCTGAACCCACACAAGCACAAACTCCTCCCTCCCACATTAGAGTGGCACATTAGTTATAATCAATGAACCTACGTGCACATCATTATCACCCAAAGTCTACAGTTTACATTACAGTTCACCTTTGGTGTTGTACAAATGTATAATGATTTGACAAAGGTATAATAACATGTATCCATCCTTATAGTATCATGCAGAATAGTTTCACTGCCCTAAAATCCTCTTCACTCCACCTGTTCATCCCTCTCTCTCCCCAACCCCTGGCAAGCATTAATTTTTTTTACTGTCTCCATAGTTTTGCCTTTTACAGAATGTCATATACTTAGAACCATATAGTACTTAGCCTTTTCCAAGTCTTTTCATGGCTTGATAGCACATTTCTGTTAGTGCTTAATGATACTCCATTGTCTGGATGTACCACAGTTCATTCATTCACCTACTAAAGGACTTGGAAGCCTCCAAGTTTTGGCAATTATAAATAAAGCTGCTATTAACATCTGGGCAGGTTTTTGTGTGGACATGTTTTCAACCCATTTCAGTATATACTAAGGAGCAGGATTGCTGGATCATATGTAGGAGTATGTTTAGCTTTGTAAGAAACTGCCAAACTGTCTTCCAAAGTGGCTGTACCATTTTGCATTCCCGCCAGCAATGAATAAGAGTTCCTCTTGTTCCACGTTCTTGTCAACACTTGGTATTGTCAGCGTTTTGAATTTTTGCATTCTAATTAGATGTGTAGTCATATATCTCATTATTTTAATTTGCATTTCTATGATGACATATAATGTGGAGCATCTTTTCATGTGCTTATTTGCCATCTGTTTATTTTCTTCGATGATTGTGTCTGTTAAGGGCCTCAGCACATTTTCAAATCTGGTTGTTCATTTTCTTATTGTTCAGTTTTAAGAGTTCTGTTTATTTTGGATAAGTCTGCTATGACTTGAACGTTTGTGTCCACCCAAAATTCTTATGTTAAAATCCTAATTCCTAATGATGGTATTAGGAGGTGGGGCTTTTGGGAGGTGATTAGGTCATGAGGATGGAGCTCTCAAGATTGGGATTAGTGCCCTTATAAAAGAGGCCCCACAGAACAACCCATCCCTTTCTACTCCAAAAGGCCCTCACTGGACCATGCTGGCACCTTGATCTTAGAATCCCTAGCCTCTGGAACTATAGGAAATAAGTTATTTGTTTTTAAGCCACCCAGTTTATGATATTTTTATTATAGTAGTCCAAACAGACTAAGACATAGTCCTTTATCAAGTATGTCTTTTGCAAATATTTTCTCCAGTCTATAGCTTGCCTTCTCATTCTCTTGATGAACACCATTTGTATGTACTTCTTTGACATTCATGTATCTTCCTTGGAGAAGTGTGTGTTCAAATATTTAGTCTTTTTTTTTTTTTAATTGCATTGTTTGCTCTCTACTGTTGAGTTTTTAGAGTTCTTTACATAGTCTGGATACAAGTCCCTTATGTGATAAATGCTTTGCAAATATTTTCTCCCAGTTTGTTTCTTGTCTTTTTATTCTTTTAACAATGTCTTTTCAAGAGCCAAAGTTTTAAAATTTAATGAAGTCAAATTTATCAAATTATTCCTTTATGGATTGTGCTTTTGGTGTTGTATCTGAGAAGTCTTTACCTAACCCAGTTACGCACAAGGTCACAAAGATTTTCTCCTGATTTCTTTTTTAAAGTGTTATGGTTTTAGGTTTTGTAATCTATTCTGAGTTTTTGTATATGGTGTGAGGTATGGCTCCAAGTTCATTTTTTCTGCATATGGATGTCCAATTGTTCCAGCACCATTTCTTTAACAAGACCGTCCTTTCTTCATTATATTGTCTTTGCACCTTTATGAAAAATCAATTGTCCATACATGGGAGGCTTATTTCTGGACTCTCTTTTCTGTTCCGTGAGTCCAGACTCTCTATTCTGTTCTATGGGTCTGGACTCCCTGTTTTGTTCCAAAACAACATTTTGATTACTATAGCTTTATAATAATTATTGAAATCAGGTAGCATTAGGCCTCCAACTTAGTTTTTTTTTTTTAACATCTTTATTGGGGTATAATTGCTTTACAATGGTGTGTTAGTTTCTGCTTTATAAAAAAGTGAATCAGTTATACATATACATATGTTCCCATATGCCAACTTAGCTCTTATTCGAGATGATTTGGCTATTCTAGGTCTTTTTCATTTCCACATGAATTTAGTAATTAGCTTATCAATTTCTACAAAAAAGCCTCCTGGTGTTTTGATTGGGATTACATTAAATTTGAGAAGCAAAAAAATTCCTAACAATATTAGGTTTTATGACCCATGAACAAGGTACATGTCCTCATAGATTGTCTCTATTTTTATTTTATTATTATTTTTTTTTTGCGGTACGTGGGCCTCTCACTGTTGTGGCCTCTCCCGTTGCAGAGCACAGACTCCGGACGTGCAGGCTCAGCAGCCATGGCTCACGGGCCTAGCCACTCTGCAGCATGTGGGATCTTTCCGGACCAGGGCACAAACCCGTGTCCCCTGCATCGGCAGGTGGACTCTCAACCACTGCGCCACCAGGGAAGCCCAGATTGTCTCTATTTTATCTCAGCAATTCTTTGTAGTTTTCAGTTTAGTTCTTTCCATCCTTTGTCAGATTCATTGTAACATGTTTTTATGCTATTGTAAATGATATTTTTAAAATTTCAATTTCTGATTATTTATTGCTAGTACATAGAAATACAATTGATTTTTATAATCTTGCATCCTACATCCTTGCTAAACTCACGAGTTTGAATGCCTCTGATTTCTTTTTTCTTGAATGCTTTAGAACCTCCAATACAGTGTTAAATAGAAGTAGTGAGAGTAGCTCTCCCTGTTTTAGTCCTAATCTTGGAGAAAATAATGCAGTGTTTCATCATCAAGTATGATGTTAACTGTAGGTTCTTCACAGATGTCCTTTATCGGTTTGAGGAAGTTGCCTTCTATTCCCAGTTTGTTGAGCTTTTTTTTCAGGAACGGATGTTGGGTTTTGTCAAATGCCTTTTCTGCATCTGATGGTTTTTCTTTTTTAATTTGTTAATAAGCTGAATTATATTGATTTTTGAATATCAAACCAACCCTACATTCCTGAGATAAACCCTACTTGGCCCATGTTGTATTATCCGTTTAATGTTGTTGGATTTTATTTGCTAAAATTTTGTTTAGAATTTTTGCATACATATTCATTAAGGATATTGGTCTTTAGTTTTCCTTCCTTGCAATATCTGGTTTTGGTGTCAGAGTAAAGCTGGCTTCATAAAGTGAATTGGCAGCATTCCTTCATCTTCAATTTTTTGGAAGAGTTTGATGAATTAGTATTATGTCTTCCTTAAATTAGTATTAGTATTATGTATTCCTTAAATGTTTGGTAGAATTCATGGTGAAGCTGGACCTTTACTTTGTGGGAAGGTTTTTAAACATTAATTCCATTTGATAACAGATATAGGGTTAATCAGGTTATATATTTATTCTTGAGTAAATTTAGGAAATTTGTGTCTTTCAATGAATTTTTCTATTTCATCTGAGTTGTTGAATTTATTAGCATAGAGATGTTCATAGTATTCCTTTATTATCCCTATAATAGCTATAGATACAATCTGCAGTGATGCCACCTTTCTCATTCCTGACATTGGTAATTTGTGTCTTCTCTATTTCCTTTCCTAATCAGCCTGGCTAGAGGCTTATCAATTTTAAAGATAATTCTTTATTTTTGAAGCCTATTATTGGCAAATTGAGTCCATTGTGCTAAAATCCTACTCTACCAGAGCAGTACATGGTATAAAAGCACTCTACTGATCCAATGAATGAAAAAAAAAACCCATTGATTTCTGCATGTAAAGTCCTTTTAATATTATTACTCTCTTTTAGACATTAACCATTTCCTTATCTCTTAGGTCAATTATTTAGGGCTAGTAAGATACAAATCAGCAAAATTGCCAGAGGCCAGGTTAAATGCTTGAGGATGTGTTCCAAGAGAAGGCTAAAGGGAGGTGAGGCAGGTGACTGGCACTGAGGAGAGAAGGAACCTTGAAACAATGAAGAAAACAGATGGAGGCTGAGGACACAGTGAATCAGAAAAAGTATAATAAAACTATAAGGCAGGAATCTTGGGATATTAAACTAGCAACTTAAACAGGATGAAACAGTATAAACTCTAGTAACAAGAAATGAAGGTCACATAAAATCTAATTCAAGAGTGACTACTCAAAGTTACAGTAAAATATTCAATTTAATAGCATCAGTGTTTCAAAAAGATATTTGAGAAATGTTCAGAAATTAGAGGAAAAGGTTACATAAATTAGCTTCAGTAAATTATGAAAAATAGGATTTCTATTTATACTCAACACTGAAAAATAATATACTGGGTCTATTTTACCTATGTTAGCAGGAAGATCTTAAGATTTCTGGTCAGATGAAGGAACCTCAAAAGGGTCATAACATATGTAGGTGGGGAAAAAGCACAAACCTCTCCTTGCTTTCCCCAGGCTAAAAAAAAATCACTGACTTGATTATACTTGAGTTTTGTACTAGCCAACCACAGTGACTTCGGGTTTGCATGTTCCCTATGCTTTTTTGTTTTAGAAGATTGTTTTCCTTTACATTCAATCTGCACACATTTAAAGTATACACTTTCATTAATTTTCACATATGTGTACACCCATGAAACCATTATCACAACCACCAAAATAATGAACACAACCGTAACCCCCAGATGTTTCCTTGGCCCCTGTGTAATCTCTCCCTCCCAGGCCACCCACGCCACGACCCCCACCAACTTTCCAAGAACCCCAATGACTTGCCGTCGCTCTAATGTGTATTTTCTATAATTTTATATAAGTGCAGTCAAAGTGTGTACTCTTTTTTGACTGGCTTCTTTCACTCAGCATAATTATTTTGAGATTCATCGAATTTGTTGCCTGTATCATCTGTTCCTTTTTACCGCTGGGTTGTATTCCACTGTATGGATATGCAATAATTTATTAATCCATTCACCAGTGGATGGGCATTTGGATTGTTTTAAGTATTTGTTATTACTAAAGTTGCTATATGTGGACATGCTTTCATTTCTCTTGGCTAAATAGGAGTGGAATGGCTAGGTCATATGTTTAAATTTTTAACAAATTGCCAAAAATTTTCCAAAGTATTTGTACCATTTTGTATTCTCACCAGCTGGGTAAGAGAATTCTAGTTCTTCTGCATCCTCCCCAACACTTGGTATGGTTAAGGAGAACTTACAGGGTCTGGGATTCTGCTCAGTAGGATTTATAAGCAGTCATTTATAACTTAGCTAACTGTTTGAACATGGGCAAATCACTTGACCCTTCTAAATATCGCAACTATTAGAACTGCTAAAAAACAAAAACATCTGACAATATCCAGTGCTGACAAGGACGTAGCGCAGCTGGAACTCTTGTGTGTTGCTGGTGGGGATGCAAAATGGTATGGTCGTACAAAAGTTACTCCTAGGTGTTTACCCGAGAAACGAATATTTACAGTGGCTCTATTCATAATTATTAAATGTCTTGTCATAGAGAAGTTTTTAATTTTAATGCAGTCAGATTTAGTTTAGGTTTTTATTTAAGAGTAGGTTTGGATAAGGATCAAAGAGAATTTCTGAGAGCAGTTAGCAACTGGTGGGAAAGGTGCCCCATCAAAGGAACACTACCAGTAAAATCTGTGTTTACAACTATCTTGTTAAAACTTAGCTATTATAGGGCCAATTGTGGAGATAATGACTGCATCACAGAAATGGTTAATTCTAGAAATCACTTATGGACTTCCCAGGACCATTCATCATTGGAAACCAAGGGAAACTTCAGCAGTTTATTATCCTCCATCAGAGACCAAGGTTCTCTAGAGGATAACATGTACTGGAATATAACAGTAAAGGAACTAGTTGTGGGATTTGCAGATAAAATATAGGATGCCCAGTTAAATTTGAATTTCAGATAAATAACAATTTTTACATGAGACATACTTATACTAAAAAATTATTTGTTGTTTAAAATTCAAATTTAACTGGGTATCCTGTATTTTTATTTGCTAAATCTGGCAACCGTAAACTGGTGAGACTCTTGAATCAGATTGTCTTGTTTAATGTAACTTAGCCTTGAGAAGAAATCCAATTACCTGTGAAGAGTAATCATTTATTATATTTACATGGAAGTTCCTTAAGTTTTTCAAAAGTAGAACTTTTTAAAATGAATTTTGCATGGTATAGATTACAAAATGAAGATGGCTTCATAATTATGTTAACTACAAATTCCAAAATTATAAACACTGCCCTTCTTATTCTGTGTAAAAAGATATAATGGGTCTCTATGAATAAAAAGGTTTTGTTGTCCTTCTCAACATGGAAAACAACATTTGATTTTGTTAGTAAATGTGAAGGACTAAAAAAATATTTGTATGCTGAAAACACCAAGTATGTATTTGTTAGAAATTCCCTATTGGTGCAAACTCCATTTTAAAAGTCATTCAACCTTCACTAATGATGAATGCTATCACATACTGTAGTCTTCCTGTAATGGAACAAAAGTCTGTCTGTAACTGCATGACAGTAATGGAAGAGGGAAGGGAATAAGAAACAAGGAGAGGAGGGAAAAGAACTCATCAGCTTAAGAATATTTTAAGTTGGGGATTAGACTGTTAAACAAGTTTTACATTTTTCAAATGATACTTTTAAATCACTTTATGAAAAGAACACCAAAGACAACTTTTAAATGTCTGACTTTGTGCATAAGGATCACTGGTAAAAATACAATGGCAATTCAAAAGTAATTTTTCTCAATTTAAGTAAAGATAGCTTTTGACCATCTTACTATACGTGAGATGCCGGACCAGGCACTTTGTGGGATACCCCTGTGACTGAGGAGTACTTAGGGAACTAAACATCTAGTAGGGTAGAAAGACACAGGCATAAGTAAATGCAATATATTCAATACAAGGTGAGTTGTCAAGTAAAATAATACAGATTAAAAATACTATTAGAGCATAAAAGAGTGTGATATTCTGGGGGGTGGTAAGAAGTCAGCAAACGCTTCCTGGAAAAGTGGCTCTTGAAATGGCTCTGGATAAGTAGGGATGGGGTGGGGGGGACAGAAGGAGCAAGAGGCCGAGGTCGGCAGGTATAAGATTTAGGCAATGCCTGGATAACTCTGCTTTACCTGGCTCCTGCTTCTTCTGCCTCAGGTCTGTTCTCTTACCACCAATTTCTCCTCCTCAATGTGCCTGAGCATTTTACTCACCATATCGCTCCTCCCATTCGTCTAACCAATTTATAATCCCCACTGGGGCCCAGTTTTACTGTTGCTTTCTCTGCAAAGTCTTCGCCGACCATCTTTGCCTTCAAACTAGTTGGGCTCTGTATCGTTTTCTCGTGGCACACCGTATCTTCATATGCTAATCACACCTGCAGTTAAGAATTACATGGGGGCTTCCCTGGTGGCGCAGTGGTTAAGAAACCGCCTGCCAATACAGGGGACACGGGTTCGAGCCCTGGTCCAGGAAGATCCCATGTGCTGCAGAGCAACTAAGCCCGTGTGCCACAACTACTTCGCCTGTGCTCTCGAGCCCGTGAGCCACAACTGCTGAGCCTGCGCGCCACAACTACTGAAGCCCGTGTGCCTAGAGCCCATGCTTCGCAACAAGAGAAGCCACCACGAGAAGCCTATGCACGGCAACAAAGAGTAGCCCCTGCTTACTGCAACTAGAGAAAGCCCGCACGCAGCAATGGAGACCCAATGCAGCCAAAAATTAATTAATTAATTAATTAAAAAAAGAATTACATGGGATAATTGTTTAACATATAACTCTTTAGATTATGCAGTCCACAAATACAGGGACTTTTTTCTCTCATGTTCACTGTTAGGTCTCCTGAGCCTTAGCACAATGCCTGGCACGTCAAAGATACCCAATAAATTTTTGATGATCAAAAATTCATAAATTTTTGATGACTAAATTCTAAAACGTGTGGTTGAATATAGCTTCAAATGCTTTCACAATGTTGATAGCTATGTTATACTACAGGGCGTATAAGAAAGGTATATAAGCAAATTTAACAGCATGATGCATAAAGATTTCCAATTAAAAGCAATTTCGTAGAAGACATAGCATATATGTGCTAGATACGAACATCTTTCTTAGTGAAGGGCAGGAAAACTAGAAATTTAACATAAACAATTTTTTAATAAAAAATTAAAACAGAAATCTCCAAATAATCTTCAAATAACTTGATTTTATAGATAGCACCTTCCATTTTAGATACTAAAGAGTATATTTTTATTTTTTTAGTCATATGCAAGAGCTATCTACTCAAAATTTAGCTAATCTCAAACTATGGTCAATATTTGAATTTAATACCTAGTCAATATCCTTACAAAATTCAGTAACTTTCATAATCCTTTCCAGCCCCCCAGAATAAAAGGATTTTAAGTGTCCATATACCCATTCAATGAATTTATAATTTTACTCTCTGTAGCAAGATCCCAGTACATCATTATCAGATTTATATTGATTAGAAAGGACAATATTCAAGCTGATACATCATTAAAATATCTAACGTATGAATCTAAAGTTGCCTCCTAGTTCCAACTGTATTTGAATGACACACTTTTAAAATTTTTATAATTAAGTACTAGAAATATTTAATTGTAGAGACTGAAGAATATATTGAATATGCTTTGTTTTATGAAGTATGGTTTTCCAGCTGTGAGTTATTTGCACTTAGGGGAAAAAAACAATCACTTAAATGAAAACTAAAAATATAAAGCCTATGTTTAAAACATGGCCTTTATTAATACTGCCCACTGAGCTCCATTTTTATTTTACATTGAAATACTACTGCTTTGCAAAGAAAAGACAGAAAAGTGCATTTTACAAGAGTACTTTTTTGTTTTTAATTCTCTGCGAAAATGGAAGGAATCTGAATCACAAGTTCACAATGTGGTAAAATGAAATTAAGAAACAATGATTTCATTAATGCTATGCCATCACTAGTGTTTGGCTCTGACTCTGTTCTTGTAAATCAGATCCTGATATACAGTCTAGAGCATCTAGGTTATTACTCTACACATATTAAACACAGGAAAGAAGGTTTAAAAAAAAACCCTTTCAATGTACAAACATGAATTTAAAAACTGATTTTAAAAAATCACCTTTTTACATAATGTATATGGCAAAACTGCTTTAAATACATGGTTTTGGAAGAATTATTTACAAAATGTATCAGTCTGTGAAACAATTCACAAACAAAGCATACATAATTGCTTTACTTAGTTGTTGCATCTCAACTTTGGGAGATATAAATTTATTCGGCAGTATAGCAAACATAAAAACTGTGACAAAATATCTTAAGGGCAACCAAAAATTTGATCCTCAAAACAGTTTAAGTACTAGGACTGCCAAAGTTTCTAAACAAGGACATACTTTAATGATCCAGATGCCCATTTATAGTTCTACACTGTTTGAAGGACTGAGACAGACTCCCTTCAGTACAGGCAAAGCCGCTGGATGCAACCTCCTGTAAAAGGGACAGCTGAGAGCTATTGTCATTTGAAGAGTGAATTAACCTAGAATTTTCTTTTTTTCAATTTTATTAATATTTTAAAAAATACATAAAAATACAACATCCAATGTCTGAATAAATATATTTAACAAGTTGCAAGATAATACCTTATTTTACACAAAATTTTCAGCTTTAGAAATCTTGTTAAATAACTTCATTGTTGTTATATATTTCATTTTTGTCTTTTTGTAACAAAATAAAAACTCTGAAATTACATAGAAAAAAGACAAAATATTTTTGTCAAGGGATAAGATAGTCCACTGAAAACTTATTCACAATTCCACTGTAAACATTAATAAACATTAAAATATTTGCATAATTGTGTGCTCAAAAATCCTATAAAAAGTGGAAGACTTATTACAACTGTAGTTTTCAGTCAACTACACTTCCTTTCACAATTTATTTTGTCCCATTTACACCTTAAACCTGGGCACACTGCTGAACATATACTTTGGCAGTTCTAAATAGCAAGTGCTTCCACAAAAAAAAACAAAAAACAAAAAAACCCAGAAAAACAACAACAATAAAAAAACACAACATAAACCCCCTACTCACCAAGTGTTCAAATACATCTCAGTGAAAGTGCAGCAGTAACTATTTAGCTGGATATTTTGATGTTTATCATGTGCACTTGCTTGTCTATGATTTCTATAACACCTGAAAGCTTTATTATACAAATTCAAATTTGCTAAGTGCCCTTTTTCTATCTTCACAAAAAAACGAAAAAAAAATTAAAAAGGAAAAATTATGACAAATATGGCAGGCTGCCTAAACTTCAGTTATTAATCAGCTTATTTTTCTTGCAACAGAATAAAAAAGAAAAGAGAAGGGAATAGATACAATCCAGCCTGGAAAAGTGTACAGGATATACTTAGCAATGTCAAACCAGTTGAGTGCTTTCTGTGGTTGTATTTCAGGGATTTGGGATTTATGTCCTTGGCAGCAAACTGCTGGGAAGGCAGAGAAAACATTTATCACCTGCATTCTACAGCAAGTACGTTCTGTGGGGGAGATGATGAGGAGGGACTCATTCCAGTGTCTGATGAAGCAGATGACATGGAGGCTCCTGCATGAGACACTGTAGGATCAAAGAAGCTACATTAGACCCGACAACTATCACACAAAGATACCCAGCCACCGGCAAATCAAAAATAAATTTCTTAACATTATTCACTTCAATTATAGTCCTCTTAAATGGTGCATGAAGGAATAACAACATTTTGTCAGCAAAAATTTTGTTTGGTTCAATTGAGTGGAATCAGTCTCTCATCACTTAAGTAACTCAGTTCAAAAAAGGCACCAGAAAATGTAAAGACTAAAGAGATATAAAATCTTAAATCCCAGGCTTCCCTGGTGGTTGAGAGCCTGTGCTCCGCAACGGGAGAGGCCACAACAGTGAGAGGCCCGCGTACCGCAAAAATAAAAATTAAAAAAAATCTTAAATCCCTACTTGAAAGATCCCTGAAAGAAACTCACCTTGTCCCAAATCAGAAACGAGATCAACCTGAGATAAATTTTCACTATAGCAAATTCCTGCTTTATCTCTGGGTTATAGGACCATAAAAGAATTCACTTATCCTAGAGAATTTCTTTTAACCAGCTAACCATTGGCTTCCTATCTTTATCCTGTCCCAATATACCCAATGGACACAAAACCCTCATAAGCAAGAAGGAGTAATCTAAGTTAGGTATCAGAATCATGGGATCAGGATGGAAATGTGGGTGAGTGATTAGAAAAAGTCTTCAAATGACTTTAACAAAACTCTCCAGGAGCATGGAGCTTGGATTAAAGATCATTACTCTATACATCAGGTGCTCTGTCATTTTTTAGTTTTTACTTTTTTCTTTGCAGGGCCCTCCTATCTCCTGCTAATCTTTGCCCAATTATTTCTATTTTACTTAAAGTCTTAATTTTTGTTTAAGTATACATTCCTCAATGTGTGTACTGCCAAAATGACATGTAACTCATTATTACAAATTCTAATATGTGTGCTAGAAGTCACTCAATGTTTCACTTTAATAACTCACTTCACACACAAAAAATTAAGAAAACAAAAAAGGGAAGAGGACTATAAGAAAATCATCTTTTTAGTTGTGTGAACTTATATGACCTTTAGGAAACTCAAAGCTGTTGAAGGTTCTCTGAAGAAAAGCTCAATTTGTTAATTTGTTCTTCTTTCTGTGTTTAAAAATGCTGTAAAGACTTCTTGCTATTTACAGTTTTTAAAGAAAAGGACAGGGGCTTCCCTGGTGGCGCAGTGGTTGAGAGTCCGCCTGCCGATGCAAGGGACACGGGTTCGTGCCCCAGTCTGGGAAGATCCCACATGCCGCGGAGCGGCTAGGCCCGTGAGCCATGGCCACTGAGCCTGCGCATCCCGAGCCTGTGCTCCGCAAAGGGAGAGGCCACAACAGTGAGAGGCCCGCGTACTGCAAAAAAAAAAGAAAAAAAAAGAAAAGGACAAACATGGAAGGTCGATCTCTTTCCTTTTGCTCCATCACATTTCCAGGAACTGAAAACTGCTAGACTTGGAGTAGATTCAAAACCACATATGACACAGGCCATTTTATTAGTAATTCATCCCCTCTCTGCCATAGATAGAAAACTTCTCTCAAGATGGGCAAGCCTATCAGATAATTTACTGTTCTTTTTCTTAAAGGGACATCCCTCCTAGAGCCCGCCCCTCCTGTTCCATCCTATTCCTGAAATAGTTGCTTTGTAGGACTGTTATGTAGTGATCATTCTAGGGCTTCCATGTGCCATCACCTTGAGATTTTCCTTACTGTTTTCCTATGTGGGATTCCTTGTTTGCTGGATGTCATGTTATCTTAATAGCTTGGCTTCTAGTTTTTAATGTCACCATTGAGAAATCTGATGCTGTTCGAGACCCAGTTTTTTGTATATACCTTTATATGGTAAGCATTTGGAACCTTACCTCTATCCACAGGGTTCTGAAATTTCTTAATGTGCTTTGGTGTGATCTTTTACTCCATTCTTTATAGAGGTCACAAGGAGTCCTTTCAATTTTCTAACCCATCTCCTTCAGTTCTGGAAGTTTTTCTTATTTCTTTGATCACAACTTCCTCCTATGTTTATTCAGTGTTCTCTTTCTAGAAATCCTATGATTCAGAAGTTGGATGTCCCAGCCAGATCCTATATTTCTCTTAGTTATTCTCTCCTATTATCTTTTTGATATTTTACTGGGATTTCTTTAGCCTTGCTATCTTACCCTTCTATTTATTTATTTGTTATTCCAAATATCATATTTTTAATTTTTAAGAGATGAATTCATTGATAGTATCATATTCTTGTTTCAAGACTGCAATATCTTTCCTGTAACTCTGGATATTAATTATAGTTTGTTGTTTTTATATGGCACATTGTCCAAGTTACTTTTTTCTATTGAATATTTTGGTTTCTGTCTTTATGTAAAGGCTTTCCTCAAACATCTGGTCTTGTGGCTTCCATATTTAAGGGGGAGCATTAAAAAGCTAACTGGAGGCTATACATGAGGACGCCGGGCTTTTAAATGTTGGGCAGTGCACACATAGTGATTTGTAAGGATTTTGCTTTTTGGTTCAGGAACCTCCAAATGCTGGTATCTATGTTAGATCACTTCCCTTGGGCTGACCAGTTTCTCCAGAGGAACCTTTCAATCTCCTTCCAGGAATGAGCATAAGCTTGGTTACCAGCTTTCAGAGAGACAAGATGAGATCATTGGTTGGAAAAGGGACAGAAGTCTCATCATTTAGTACTGGAAACTTTCGCTCAAGCTCATTATTTTTGGTTTAGCACCTAACCCTCACCTTCAGCTATGGCTGGTGTCCCTGGGTCTTTCTATAAGCCTGTTGATCCCTCTCAGCCTCCAATAACTTAATCTCTTATTTTCTGCTGGAGTTAGGGGAAAAGGTAGTTTGCTTCAGAGGGTGGGATGAAAGGATCCAATTTCTCCTTCCTTTTTCAAACCATCTCCAATTTTCATCCTCACACCTCACACTGTCCTCAGAGCTTTTCTGGGGTGATGTAGTATGAATTAGCTTGCTTCTCATTGTTTTGTCCCACTAGAAGGATAAACAAGCTTAGGTGTTTAGCATTATGTCATCTGCTAGGACAGTTACAGTCCATCTGCTTCTCAGCTTCCAAAAGATATGCTGCTGACATTTCTTGTCTATCGTAGTCACTCTGCTGTCCCATTCTCTCGTCCTTGTGGGTATAGGGCTTTTAATTTTCTTTACTATTATTTTAGTGAGGCCTGGGCTTGGGGTAGATATGAGATGTCAATGTTTAACTAGAAGTCAATGCTATACATTTTTAACGTTTAGTTCAGATGCTATTCTCTCCTCATGATTATTCCGAAGTCCTGTTCTTGTTAATATCACTCTCAGGGTCCTCAACATACAGTTCCACTAGACGTTAAGACTTTGAGATCGAGGTCTGTATCTCATTCATCTCTGTACTTCCACCACCTGAAAGAGGGCCTGGCATATGGTATGTGTGCATTAATGTTGTAAAGCTGAACTATCTTATATAGTAGTTGCTTAGGAAATGACTTATGATCCCAACAAGATAACCTCCTAGAGGATAAGCCATATCCCTCTTCATTTTGATGAACCCCATAATGAAAAACATAGTGCCTGTTAATAGGCAGCCAATAAATGTTTGTTGAGCAATGAGAGAAATTCAGAGGGAGTATAATAAGCTCTTCTTAAGAACCTACCACATTTAGTAAAATCACACATTTTGTAAAACAGTTCATAGTCTCTTTCAAGAGTCTCATTCTGATTCAGTTGTTGACTCACTTCAACAATAGCAACAAAGAAGAAAACACTAGGAATCTAAAGATAAAAATAAGTATATACTATATTAAAAAGTGGCAAACCTAAATCTTCTAAAACGATATGACATATATTTGAAAAATAGGGGGAAGAAAAATTATAATCAAATTACCTTCTCTGTCTTTCTTTTTTAATCTTTTTCTCCTCCTATCTATGGTTGCAACTTCAGACTTCAAAGACATGTAATACTTTCTGATTTCCTGTAGTTTTTCTTGGAGAAAAGAGATTCTCTCCGTACTGTTCATGTTATCTAATTCATCTAAAAGGGAAAAAAAAGTTAATTTGGATTTAAAAATAATTCTATGAGAAAAAATAATGGCAGTTCTATCAAAAGTCCAATTCATAAATCAACAAACGCTTTAGTTTATTAAAACCTAACAGTACACTAAATAAGGCTCTATAAAAATGGAAGGGCTTAATTAAATTCATGAATAAGATTTCTATATATATATCCCAAATATTCCACTAAACACGTATTACTTAATGATGTATTACTGAAATAATCAGAAAAGCACAAGGAAACATCAACGTTCAGCAACTCTGATCTATAATTGTAGTTATTTATCCAAATAGTGTCTTTGTATTGATGTTTTCCTCATTTATTAGTTATTTCCAATTGTCAGTACAAGAAAGGGTGTTTAAGTTTCATCAATTTATATAAATCATACATGTCTCATTCCATAACTGGAGAGCTTTCTCCAATCAATATTTATCAAGTTAGTATTATAAAAAGACACAGATTTATATTTAAGATAATAAGTAGTGATTATTAACAAGACAACATTTAGAATACCTAAATAAATGAATTTGCTAATCATTATTCCTTATTTTGACATTTCAAAATATATACCACTTTGTAGTATACATTCAAGTTTTCTATAAGTTTCTTACTGAGTTGAAAACTCCACTTATATGTCCGAGGAGATGAATTCGGATGTTTTTCTTTCTGTTTATCTTTTTCTCCATCTTTGATGTGAGGGGATATTCTTGCAGGAGATCGTGCAAGCTTCTGTGGCTTAGATACACTAAGATGCTTTACTGGGGTACATTTACTTGAATTGTCTAGGACAGAAAGATCTTCACTATCACTGCTTTGTCCTATAATAAGAAAAAGTTGACTCAGGTTATAAATGATAAAAATCTCAAATATTAAAATGCAACGGACCCAGTAATTACACTTTTCGGTATCCTAAAGAAATAAATGCACAGATGTGCTAACTTTTATAACAATAAAAAGATGGAAATAACCTAAATACCCACCAAAAGGGAAATGGCTAAGAATTATATATCAGCATTATTGAATACTGTGCTAAAGTTGTTAAAAAGAATAAGCTAGAGTTCCTAAGAACAAAAATGGCAAAATATCCAAAATACATTGTGAAATGATAAAGTTAAAAAACAATAAGCACAGTTATTGCCCCACTTATGTTTAAAACAAAACATAAAAACAACCCAAAAGGGGACCAACCCAAACTATACACATGAACAAGCATAAAATACACATCCAACTTTTAACATATGTATAATATATAAAATGTGTCAGATATTTGTTTGCAAGTCTACATCCCGCCTCACCAAATGTGTATTTAAAGATGCTTTTGGTTTTCACTTAATAACAAATTAGAATTTTCTCTCAACTTTTTCTGCTTTTTTCCAAAGTCTACACCCTACTTCCATACTATTCACTCTCAACAGCCAACCTTCCCTTCTACTGAAAAGGCAAAGTTGAGGGTTACACACTCACTTTCCCAGCCCCTCCCCTACTGTATCTGTCCTTATCTCCCTTTTTGGGCCTCAAAAAGAGGAGACTGTTAATTCTGGGCAAACTAATCTCTTCAGCTATACTCCTGAAACCATTTATTCCCAGCTCCTCTGAAATATCCCAATGTCATTTTATCTTTCTTCTTTTTCCAGATGCTTCTTTAAGCATCTTTTTCCATGCCTAAAGCTTTCCTACCCTTAGAGAGAGAGGGAGGGAAGGAGAGGAAAGCCTCCCCCTTTAGCTGGCACCTCTTTCCTTCTCTTTAGGGTCAAATTTCATGTAAGAGAAATTCTTTGTCATTCTTATTTCCATACTTTCTAATCATGTCTCCTTCCCATGCTCTTGTTAGGGCCCCAAACACTTACTATTCACCAAATTCAATGAATATATTTTAATCCTACTTGAATATTCTATTGCATTTGAAACGTCTTTCTTATTCAAAGCAACTAGTGTTTACTGATTTTCATTTATCTCTAATCTGCTTCTACTCTGCTATTCCTGGCCCATTTAAAGGGATATGCCACATAATTCCACTTCTGGTCCTTTTTCTTCTCATTTTACAACTCTCCCATAGCAGCTTTATCATCTTGTAATCCTTCAACAACTATCTTCTAAAAACAGACTTTCTTCGAAGCTCCAGAGCCTTATTTTCCTAATACGCGGTATCTCTAAAAGCAACATTCCCTAAATTACTCTTCCAGCAGCCTGCTGCTACTCCTATATGCTATATGTCAGTTAACCAGTTCCTCATATCTAACTAATAATAATTGAGTACTAGTGATTTTATGTCCTAATTCTCTTAATTCATTCCTTCTTTCACTGCCTTAGTTAAGCCAAAGATTCTTTCCAAAAAGAAAAACTGATTATCTCCTTTCTTTTTTCCTTTTTAATCTTTTTAACTTTTTGAGACAATCTTCAAACTTACAAAAAAGAGAAGAACAATTACCAAAGAATGTTTTTCTGCCATTTGAGGATAAGTTGCCCTGCCATATTTGAATACTTTAGTGTTCTCTTCTTACAAATAAGAACATTCTCCCTGTATTAGTTATCTACAAATTAGCCCAAAACTTAGCAGTTTAAAACTACAAATGTTTAGTATCTCACACGGTTTCAGAGGGTTAGAATCTGGGAACAGCTTGGCTGTGTGGTCCAGCTCAGGGAATCTTGTGAGGTTGCAGTCAAGCTTTTAGCCAAGATTCTGGTCTCTGAAGACTTGACTGGAGCTGGAGGATATGCTCCAAGATGGCTCACTTACATGGCTGTTAGTGAGTGTTGGGAGGCCTCAGTTCCTTGCTGGCTGTTGGCAGGATATGCTCAGTTCCTCACCACGTGGGCCTCTCCATACACTGCTTGAGTGACCTCACACCAT
Source organism: Neophocaena asiaeorientalis asiaeorientalis (assembly GCF_003031525.2). Classification (NCBI taxonomy): domain Eukaryota; kingdom Metazoa; phylum Chordata; class Mammalia; order Artiodactyla; family Phocoenidae; genus Neophocaena; species Neophocaena asiaeorientalis. The sequence continues at coordinate 1,709,990 of NW_020175662.1, forward strand.
GGCAGCTAACTTCTCCCAGAGCAAGTGATCCAAGGGAGAGCATGAAGGAATTTGCAGTGCCTTTTATGACCTATTCTCTGAAGACATACTCCATCATGTCCACTTTATTAGTTAGAAGTGAGTCACTAAATTCAGCCCACACTTAAGAGGAAGGGATTAGGCTTTGCCTCTTGAAGGGAAACGTATCAACACATTTGTGGCTATGTTTTAAAAACCACCACACTCCTAAAGAACCATAATACAACCACCAAAATCAGGAAATTAACACAGATATATTACTATCATCTAATCCTCAGATCCCACACAAGTATCTCTACTTGACCCGATAATGTTCTTTACAGCAATAGGATCCAGGTGAGAATTATATACTGCATTTAATTATCACACCTCATAAGTCTCCTTTAATCTGGAACGGTTCCTCTTTCTTTGACTTTCATAACCTTGACAATTTTTAAAATCATAGGCCAGTTATTTTATAGAACATCCTTCAGTTTGAATTTGTTGATGGGTCCTCATGATTACAGTCAGGTTATACATCTTTGACAGGAATATTACAGATGTGCAGCTATGTTCTTCTTACTGCGTCCTGTCAGGTGGTACATTTCACTTTGTCCCATTACTGGTGGTGTTCACTTCATTTGACTAAGGTGATGTCTGCCCAGCTCAGCCACTGTAAAGTTCTCATTTTCCCTTTGTAATTCCTGCTGTCTTTCTAGTCTCATCTCCCATCACTCTTTCTCTATACTCTAGACCTGTCTTGTCCAGCCACTAGCCATATCTGGTTATTGAGGACTTGAAATATGGCTCAAAGGTTTTTCTTTGAAATGCCTTTTATCTTAAATAAATTATATGCCCCTTCCTTGAAATATGTATCTACTGTAATCTAGAATTTCCCTTTCAGACTTGTATGAAGGCATGCTTTGGAGGTAAAATTTTAATTTGTTAAAATCAACCATGTTTATTTCTATTTACTATATTCTACAACTTAATTTTACTCCTTATTGTACAGAAATCTGTCTTTCATGTAATCTATTCTTACTGGTTTACTAATTTTCCTGTTTTAGTAAGAATTTTATTTCCCCATATTTCAAACTTACTGTGTTACTATTTAAAAGTCAGTTTTTCTAGATGAAAGGAGAACATTCCATTCAGAAATGTAAACTAAATCTGCTTTTATTACCAGAGCAAATGTTATTTTTCTTTTGTTCAAGATTCCCAAATGTATTCCTCTAATATTAAACTGCTTTACATAAGAAATACAAATGAAATAAGCATAAAAAATAACCACAGCTATCCCAGCTCTAAATAAAATTGACAAGCACCTTCAGATTAAAAACTAATGGAAAAATTGCTACTTTTCAGAACATAATAAACCAAATTGAGTTTTAAGCTGACACAAATGCTCAAGCCAACAAACTGCTGAAAGTACTAACACCATACTAAAGCCAGCATTGAAAAGTATCAACCTGCTCCATTCTTTTCATTTTTGGCTACAGCACTTGTTCGCTTTGGGGTTCGCTTCTGCTTTTTGGCCAATAATCCACTAGTTCCATCACTTGGCCTTTTCTGACCTGAAATAAGTGAAAAGAGAGATTTAGAAAAAAAAAAAATCAAGAGCAAGAACATTCATTCACCTATCTACACGAATTTCCACATGTATGTTAAAAAGAAAAAAAAGGAGGGGAGGGAGGGAGAGAGGAAAGGAAGGAAGGAAGAAAGGAAGGAAGGAGGGAGGGAGGGTACTTAACAGATCATTAGTTCCTAAAACTCTTGGCTCACTAGTTTTTGGTTTTAATATAACGGTTGATTTTCTCCCTAGGAAGTCCTTACCCTTCTCTCTGCTCTCTCTTTCTTGAACAATTATACTACAGGTACCAGAGGCAACGCTGGCTTCAAATCCATTTGCTGATTCCCTCTCACAGAGACCTTCTTGAGATTCTTCAGCAATACTATCAACCTCAATGGTTACGTCACTCTCACTTTTTATACTTCGAGACTCATCTTGGCTGAGAGTAAGTGGTGAAGCCACTGAAAAGTTATGCTGTACTGCAGGAGGTAGGGCAGGTGGAACAGAAACAAGAGAGTTAGATTCAGAGCTTTCAACTACTACATCCTCAGTACTGGTCTTATCCTTTTCATCCAAATCGTCCAAATCTACTTCATGGCAAACCAAGGTTTCCGGCCCAATCAGAGGCATTGCATCCTCTTCTTCTTTTAGCGGAGTATTTACAGTTTCTTCAGCTGGACTATCAAATTTTTCTTTAGTCAATTCTTGAATGCATTGGTTTGGCTCTGCTATTAATGATGGCATTCCTTCATTTTCTATTTCAAAGTGTTGTTCAAAATTTAAGTTTTTCATTCCGTCAGATGCAACACAATCACTGGTCCTTTCTTGAGAAATACTATTTGTCATTTCCATTCCATTCTCCATTCTTACTTTTTTCTCTGGTGATGACTGTCCCAGTATTTTCCGTTTCAACTTTTTTTCTTTTGCACACTGGTCAATTTCATCTTCTGTAGCAGAAGAAAAGTTTTTATTGTCTAATGAAGAAAATTCTATACTCTGAGCTTCTATATGAGGTTCAGTTCCTGCTTCATCCTGGCTAAATGATGAAATCTTTATAATTTCTAAAGAAAGATCTTTTGTCTTGCTTCGTCTTCCCTTTCCTTTAGGAGATTTTTCTGCCTCTTTCTTAACTTCTTCTACTTGTTCCACTTTATTTCCAAAAATCTGTACTACTTGTTCATTCTCTCCAACTTCTAACTTCAAGGTTTCTAAAGGCTGCATTTGAGTCCTATCATTTTCTTTTAATATATGTGCAGCAATCTTTGGATTTTCTTCATCTAGTTTATCATCACTTAAACTTTCATTTTTTTCTAATTCTTCTTTAATATCAGGAGAAAGTTCTTCATTCATCAAATTCTTTTCTAAAAGGTCTTCTGTTTCACTATCAGAGGAACAGGAGTCTGCAAGAGGAAATACTGTATTACAAAGGTTTCTATCTTAATTACCAATGCAATTTTATAATAAAAATTCTGCCAAAGACAAAACTCTTTATCAAGTACCTCTGAATACCTCCTTGTAGAAATTTCTTATGTAAAATAAATCAGGACTTCCCTGGTGACACAATGGTTAAGAATCCGCCTGCTAATGCAGAGGACACGGGTTCAAGCCCTGGTCCGGAAAGATCCCACATGCCGCAGAGCAACTAAGCCTGTGCACCACAACTACTGAGCCTGTGCTCTAGAGCCCACATGCCACAACTACTGAGCCCGCACGCCGCAACTACTGAAGCCCGTGCACCTAGAGCCTGTGCTCCGCAACAAGAGAAGCCACCACAATGAGAAGCCCACGCAGCAAAATGAAGAGTAGCCCCCGCTTACCACAACTAGAGACAGCCCACGCGCAGCAATGAAGACCCAACGCAGCCAAAGATAAATAAATTAAAAAAAAATGAATCATACATTTGTGCCAAAATGGGGGAGGGGAGACCTCAAATTCCATGTGAAAATACATTGCATAGAAAATATTACTGTCTCAATTCTATAAAAGAGCTATTTTGCAATTCTTACTAGTATCGTATTTAGGCTACAGTAACCCCTAGAAAAAGCAAAGGACTAGTACTGAGATATGAAGTTAGTATGTTAAGTGGTTTGATCTGAGATCTAGAAGGTACTGATTAATAAATGAGATGCCCATTGTGTGTCCTTAGAAAGGAATATGATATTCTACTTAATTCTGAAAAGATGTACAGAATGAGAAGCTTGAATTCTCAAAACTTTAAATATTCCTCTGATTAAGAGACAGGAAAGTATAGGCCAGCTACCTTAAATCATTCTCTTTAACTCAGAAAAATTTTTAAATAATAACTAGGGTTCTAAGACGGTATAGAAGTTGTAAAATACAAAAATTCTACCCACATAGTGCTCATATTCTAAAGAAGTGCAAAAAAGCAAGCTTAGATGTACTTTTTAAGTGAAAAGGTGTGTAGTTTTATTTTATGGTTTTATCATATAACAGAGGACACGGGTTCAAGCCCTGGTCCGGAAAGATCCCACATGCCGCAGAGCAACTAAGCCTGTGCACCACAACTACTGAGCCTGTGCTCTAGAGCCCACATGCCACAACTACTGAGCCCGCACGCCGCAACTACTGAAGCCCGTGCACCTAGAGCCTGTGCTCCGCAACAAGAGAAGCCACCACAATGAGAAGCCCACGCAGCAAAATGAAGAGTAGCCCCCGCTTACCACAACTAGAGACAGCCCACGCGCAGCAATGAAGACCCAACGCAGCCAAAGATAAATAAATTAAAAAAAAATGAATCATACATTTGTGCCAAAATGGGGGAGGGGAGACCTCAAATTCCATGTGAAAATACATTGCATAGAAAATATTACTGTCTCAATTCTATAAAAGAGCTATTTTGCAATTCTTACTAGTATCGTATTTAGGCTACAGTAACCCCTAGAAAAAGCAAAGGACTAGTACTGAGATATGAAGTTAGTATGTTAAGTGGTTTGATCTGAGATCTAGAAGGTACTGATTAATAAATGAGATGCCCATTGTGTGTCCTTAGAAAGGAATATGATATTCTACTTAATTCTGAAAAGATGTACAGAATGAGAAGCTTGAATTCTCAAAACTTTAAATATTCCTCTGATTAAGAGACAGGAAAGTATAGGCCAGCTACCTTAAATCATTCTCTTTAACTCAGAAAAATTTTTAAATAATAACTAGGGTTCTAAGACGGTATAGAAGTTGTAAAATACAAAAATTCTACCCACATAGTGCTCATATTCTAAAGAAGTGCAAAAAAGCAAGCTTAGATGTACTTTTTAAGTGAAAAGGTGTGTAGTTTTATTTTATGGTTTTATCATATACAGAATTTAGAATTTTTTCTCATGGTAAAAAAAGTAGGGACTTCCCTGTTGGCGCAGTGGTTAAGAATCCACCTGCCAATACAGGGGTCACGTGTTTGAGCCCTGCCTGGTCCAGGGAGATCCCACATGCCCTGGAGCTACTAAGCCCTTGCGCCACCAACTACTGAGCCTGCGCTCTAGAGCCCATGAGCCGCAACTACTGACCCCATGTGCCACAACTACTGAAATCCGCGCAGCTAGAGCCAGTGCTCCGCAACAAGAGAAGCCACCGCAATGAGAAGTCCACGCACCGCAACAAAGAGTAGCCCCCGCTCACCACAACTAGAGAAAGCCTGCACGCAGCAACGAAGACCCAACGCAGCCAAAAATAAATATAAACAAAATAAATAAATTTTTTTTAAAAGTAGCTTTTTACTTTTATGAAGTAGTTTAGCAAGACCATGTACAGTTCTGTAGACTATATACTGCACATGGGCGTGCATCTAAGAGGGCATCTTCCACTTTGCGGACGTCTTGCATTTGTGTATTATGACAACCTTCCAGCAGATGGCAGTAAAGAGGAGGAAGGATGCCGTTTTCTCCACATGGTGGACTCACGGCAATCCTGTGGTTCAGAAAAGCTTTTTTCTTCAAGGGAGGGAAATTTTTATATGAACGTTTTTCTAAATTTAACATTTCTTAAATTACATGGAAAAATATACAAAAGTAGAAAAGTGGGAAAAACGGTAAAATCAGAATAAAATATGTTCACCTATATTCATCACAAAACATGCCTCTACCACATTAGTTTGTCCTGTCTTTGAACAACAGTCACAACTTTATTGGAAGATCCTAGGTGAACAGCAATAGATTACAGGAGACACTGGTACATGCTTTGTAGGACAGTGCAGCACACAGGAGGACGCATGGCTTGTCAACGCACCCTCTGTTAAAATAGAATATTCCTAGGGGGGATTCCCTGGTGGCGCAGTGGTTAAGAATCTGCCTGCCAACGCAGGGGACACGGGTTCGAGCCCTGGTCCGGGAAGATCCCACATGCCACGGAGCAACTAAGCCCACGTGCCACAACTACTGAAGCCCGCGCACCTAGAACCCGTGCTCTGCAACAAGAGAAGCCACCGCCACCGCAGTGAGAAGCCTGCGCACTGTAACGAAGAGTAGACCGCAACCAAGAGTAGACCCCGCTCGCCACAACTAGAGAAAGCCTGCGCACAGCAACGAAGTCCCAATGCAGCCAAAAATAAATAAACAATTTTTAAAAAGAATATTCCTACGGTATTAACAAGAAAAGTTATTCCTAATTGAGTAAAACATCACTAAATTTTAAATAAACATGATACAGCACAATAAACATTTTCTTCAAATCAAATTTTGTAGTTTAAATCATATAGTAAAAGCCTAGGGACTTTTCTGGTGGTGCAGTGGTTAAGAATCCGCCTGCCGAGGCAGGGGACACAGGTTCGATCCCTGGTCCGGGAAGATCCCACATGCCGTGAAGCAACTAAGCCCGTGCACCACAACTATTGAGCCTGCGCTCTAGAGCCCGCGAGCCACAACTACTGAAGCCCACGTGCCACAACTACTGAAGCCCGTGTGCCACAACTACTGAAGCCTGTGCACCTAGAGATCGTGCTCCACAACAAGAGAAGCCACTGCAATGAGAACCCGCGCACCGCAACAAAGAGTAGCCTCCGCTTGCCGCAACTAGAGAAAGCCCGCGCACAGCAACAAACATCCAACACAACCAAAAATAAATAAAATTGATTCCTTAAAAAAAAAACAAAAAAAAACCTAGATGACTTTCTATGAATCTCTCGCAAAACTGAAGTTTTATTATTTTTATTATGGATTTTTAAAAAACCAGTGATTCTCAGAATTCAGCACCTTCCATTCCATTTGACAGAGGTGAGCTGTCTGGCATATTGATGTGAGCACTTCTGGTACCTGATTTTCCGTCGCTGTTTGGAGTCTTAGACAAACCATATGGCATGTTTGATGAAAGAGTAGATTTTAAAGGAGGTCGTCCCCGTTTTGACTTCTGCCTCTCCTCATCCCTCTTTTCATCCTTTTCACTGTCTTCTTTGTTCTGGGTAACAACAACAAAATGTATGAGAAGCACCAGCCTATGAAAAATGAACAGTCTACTTCTCCAAGGAAAACTATAACTCAAAAAGGTCTGTTATGTCAACTCCTAATCTGTAGTTATGGAAAAATTAAAATTAAATCATTTTCTAAAATATTTTTGTACTTATGTGAATATGATGTTCTACAACTTCAACTTGTAACACTGCAATTATATTGTGAAGGTCAGAGTCAGTACATTAGAGAGCTATACACTACTCAGCTCTCCCCCTTGTTTCTTACTATTCCCTGAGGAAAAGAAAGATACGTCATCATCTCTATAGCAAAGGCTGAAAATTGTGGGCGTGCATGAGGGTACAACTGGCCAACGTATGTCTTAAAATTTAGTATCAGCTTCCAGCATTTAAAAATTAGATTTCACATTTAAAAAAATACAGTTGTCTTGAAAAATCCTAAAATCTGGCAACCCTGGGTCTGCATCCCACAGCAGAGTGGTTAGTTCCATTCTCTTTAGATGAGGAACTTGACCTCTTCTTTGTCACTCTCAGTCCTACTTTACACCCCTTTTCTAGAGAACCTCATAGGCCTTTGTGTTTGAAGTCTGTGCCCTAGGGGTCGCTGGTTTTCACCTTTCCTGAAACAGCGTGGTAATGTGTTTACATTTTTTACTTTTTAAGTTTCTGTGTTGTAGAAGAGAAAATCACAATTACTTTGAAAGACTCAAGATGATTATACAATGAGAAAACAACGTTTACAGAAAATACAATATGAATAATTCCTGTACCTATCATAAAGGATATGGCACCTATGTACATACTTTAGCTTTTTTCTTCTGTTTTTTCTTTGGTCCACCTTTGTCCAACGGCCAGATTATCCTGTCAGCCTTCACCCATTCATCATACCTTAAAATAAAGAATATATTTAAAATTCACAAGAATACCTTATTTGAAAGGTACTCACCAAATAAAAACAACAGTGAGATAGGCTAAAGAATTTGGTTCTAGCGTTGGCAGAAATGCAAAGGGCACGGACGCTAGTTTGCTGGTAACATGTGTGCCAAGTACTCTACTAGGTGTTTTATGTACCTGTCCCCAACAGGGCAAGGCAAGAGAATTTCTCAGGGAAAACAGGCTTACAGGGATAGCAGGGTAGGCAAACTCTAAATAGATTCAAGATTGTTTGAACTGCCTTCTTTTCCACAACTCCCACACACCTGAGCTTAATGAAATAAGTGATTCTGCACTGGAATTCATTCTATTGATCGAATAATGCAAAACAAGTCAGGTAAATTCAAGTTTGTAATGTGCTCAGTTCCAGATTATTTTATGAAGTCCATTTCAACACTTTTCCTCTCAGAACTCTCTCTAGCCTCCAGTATTTCTAATACAATTTTATTCTGAATTGTACCACCTCTAAGACTGAAATTTTTTATAGATATTTCCTTTACCTACGTTTATTCTGTTTAGCTCAAGTTGAGAACTCCTCATTTTCCCCTTTCCCAAAATACTGACATCACTGCTAAATTTTAACATAGTCAGTCCAAGTTACTAATCAGGGGCAAATAAGGAATTAAACTTCCTAGAACTAAATAACAACTTTCATATTATATGAATATATAGGTATTTATAGAGCTCAGCCAGAATCTAAAATCTGAACATTTAAGCAAAAAAACTACAGGCAGTCCTTGCTTTGAACTTCACCATGATGATGGGAACCATACCCTCACTTTGTTACCGAATTACCGTGAAGTCACGCAAAAGAAGGACGCTGTTCCAATATGCGCAAGTTCAGCTGACACAGTACCATGACTACCTATATATACTATGATTTAAAAATGATCTTCTCCTGCATTAACCCAATATCTAGCAGTATGGAAGGTCAATGAAAACCCATAACCATGTGAATTCCAGTTAGGTAACCAGTTAGGAAGAACATGAGCATGTAATAAAATGACTGTGAAGAAGAGTCATACAGTAAAACATTAAAAAAAATGAGACAGAAGGAGGACAGAAGGGGGAAATTCTGGAAAGCAGAAAAGACACACTGATGGTAAATAAAAGTAGATGGATGTGAACTAAATAGAATCTGAGGAAAAAAGGCTACAATGGGCTGCAACTGCAAAGCAGGGACTCGAGGTTGGTAAGTGCGGTCTTTCTTCCCAAATTCAGTACATACATACAAAACAACTGGGAGATGGACGAAAAAGTTTGTTTTTAGTGTTGGCAGAAATGTGAAGGGCACACGGGCTGGTTTGAGAAAAGAGAAAAGAAATTTTAAAGTTTTATACGCTATTCGTTAAAACCATACTCTTTTAAAATGACGTGAGAGGACAGAAACCAAACTCCCCCTCACTAAAGAAAAGTTAATGTTTACTGAGCACTTACTAACTATATTAGGCACTAATTATATTAACTTTGCATGTTAATGTAGATATTAGCACTGCTTCTCACAGAATCCCTGTAAAGTAGGTACTCTGTCTTCCCCAATTCAGATGAGGGAATTGAGGCATAACAGGGCACACACTGAGTATGTAGGGAAATTTTGGAGCACTCTGGCTCAAAGCAACTACAGGGCAAGCAGAGATACTGAACACACAAGACTTTCTAAAGGAGAAAGAGAAAAGTAGTCCCTGCCATTCAGGAACTAGCCTGGTACTATTAGCTGGGCCTTGCTGTTGCTACGGAGCTGTTCAGGCCCTCACAGCTTGGGCGTGTTGTTCTCATGTTGAATGTGAACAATTTCACAGAGAACATCAACATCAGACAGGTCTGTTCCGTGACCATAATGGATCAAGACAAAAACAAGACCACTCCCTAGTTGTGTCTCAACACAGAAAAAAACAGGAACATTTTCCAAGCCACAAAAATGACCAAGCATCCTTTCTTTTCCTGACTGCTGCTGCTTTACCAATTATAGCATTAACCTTGCTCTAGCCTTCTCTCCTTATAGATAAGATTAAGATAACCAATCACAGAATTACCCCCCACTTCTTGACAGCATCCAGTCTAGAGCAAAGCCCCATTTCCTTAAACCCACCCCAAAATCACCTAACAGAAGCTCAGATCTAAGTCCTATCTAATATTCTTTTTTATTAATTAACCAATTCAGAATTGTTACAGTGCTTGATACAGGTTTGATTTCTGATAAATTTAATAAATAAACAAACAAACAAAACCACTTGCACTGCTGGGCGCCATGGGCCTGGCTCCCTACAGGATGTTTCCACAGAATCCTGGGCTATTGCTTTTCCCCAAGGTGGTAAGCTTTCACAGATCCACCCTCTAACTGAGGTGCCATGTGGTTCTCCAAGCTGTGTGTTCTCCCTCACTGAAAATGAGTAATAAATCCAACTTGTTCAACTACAGATGTGATCCTGGTGACCTTTGGCTGGAAGTACTGACATAGCTAGTAAAACAGTGGGAATGATAGTAGTCTTGGAAAATTCAGATACAAGGTGTGCTTTGTAAATACATATATACTATTTGCTTTAGTTCTTTAAAACATTAAATTGATCTTTCTGAACCAATGAAAGAAATTTCAAAAAAAGAAAATAATTTCTTGCTTACCTGACATTCCATCCATAGTAATGTACCAAGTATAAAACTTCTCCATCATCAATTTCAGTGCCTTTAATACTGGCTTCATAGATTTTCTGCGTTTTCCCTCGTCCATATTTTACTTTCACTTTGGTTCCTGTTAAGCAAGGTTCTGTGTCTTCCTCATCTTCCTCCCCTTCAGAGTCACATTTGCTTTCGGTTTCTTCCCTGCAGTAAGTTATAACATTGATAATGCTACTAATAACTTAATGGAAAACAAAATAATATATGCTAAAAGAATCCAACATGTAGAAGAGTCATAACCTAATTCATGTCAGTGGAGGAGGAGAAGAAGGAGGAGAAGGAGAAGATTTTTACAGACTACTTACTAAGGACTTTACTATGTCAAGGTACACTGTACCAAAAGGAGACCCATACTTTTTAAAGGCCAATCAATAATCACAGTTAATGATGATGTGGAGTCAAATAAGTCACTTTTGGTAAAGCAAAATAAGGACAACATGCTTTGAAAAAGTCTTTAGGATTCATATTCAAGTGCCACCTTACAGGTGAAAATGACCTAAAGATAGCTTTTAACTTCCTGCAACTAAAATGTCTTTTAAGTCTACTTTACTACTACTTTCTGCTCAATTCAGAATGGTTCTTAACCAAGACTAGTTTTTTGGTGGGCAAAATAATGAACAAGGGCTAACTACCTTAGTAACTCTATCTTTTAAATTATTGATAGCTTCTATTTTAAAGGTTTCCCCACCCTAACAAAGAAACGATACTTGAGTATTAGGCCACTTGTTATAACTGTGGCATAGCACCAGGAGAACAAAGCTTTGCATATCTAATGTTGATTCCTATTCGTTTTTATGCATCTCCCATCAGTTCTTCTTTGTTTTGATAATCAGATATAAAGGAGATTCACATAGGGAGGTCCAACAATATTTTTCATATTTTTATAAATAAAACATTCTTTATTAGCCTGGCAAGGATTCAGAAAAGATTTGCATCAAAGATCACACTAGTGTCACAAGAGTTTTAAAAACCTTATAAGGAGGTACTGTGTTCTGTCATAAACATAGGGCATTATTTTAGGGACCACTGGGGGACCCGACATGAAGAAGCTTTGATAACCCATTAGCAGTGGGAATGTTTTCTTTCCAAGGGCATCTTCCAATTATATCCTGATAAGGTAATTTCAAAACACCATGAGAAACTACTTAAGACAGAAGTCTCTATAAATAAAAAAGTTTCCTATTTCCATAATTCCTGCTACTGAATGAGAATACAGACTATGTTTGTATACTCAGTTTTTATTTAGTAAAAGGAAATACCATTCTTCATATTCAAGTCTGAAATTTTCTGTCTCTAAAATAAATATTCCATTTACATATCAATTAATTATAAAGGCTTTTCAAACCACATAGTGTGTATGTGTATATATGAGTATTACATGTTTGATGCATTACTATAAAATATACACATTTTGATGCTTATTTTTAACACATCTTCAAACTGTAATTAGGCCTTACGTTTTAGGTGGTTTATCTTTGCTTAAATTTATTGTCCGAATATTTCAAATACTATACTCACATCATTATACTCAACTCCAATTATTTCCTCCCACTTTCCCTAATCCTAATCCTATTTCACGACAGAACTTGCTTTATTCACTAACCTAATTCACATGTAATTGTGAAAGCTCCTGCACCTATTTATACTGAATCATAAAATTACCTCTCCCACCCACCAATCATTACTATTTTTCCAGTAATTTTCTCAACGGTTAATTTTCAGATGGGTGTCAGCCACTAGTCGGAGGCAGCAAGCCACTGTTCCCAATTTTGCTTAGTAACTCAAATTTCTAGAAAATTTAGCATCAAATGATAATCAAAAAATAACTATGGAGGAGAGCTTCTATACAAGTAAGTGTATGCTGCTGTTGCTGAATTAAAATTCATTTTTTAGTAGTGTCTAAAAATTAGTAAATCCATTTGACCACAAAGAAATGGCCAACTGAACATAGTTGGACATTACCGTGATCTAGCTAGACTGCCTAGTCATTGGTTATTTTTAAGTCAATTCAGTCCATACGTGTGTAATACATGAGGAAAAACAAAAACAGTTTTCATTCAACAGCAAACAGGATGAACATCAAAAGGCCGAAATTTAATTGTTGTGATGTGGGGCAAGAATGTACTTTCCAAACTAGAATCAGGGGTGCATGCCACTTATTCTAATACAATACCTTGAAAAAGAAAAATGGCTTAGATAAAGCTAACACACAGAAACATCTGCTACTACTGTGCACCCATGTGTTTGTTAGCTTTCCCAAATTGTACCTTTTTTAAAATGGAATTTTTGCTGTCGCTGTTTCCTCTTGTCCACTTCCTCCATTTTTCTCCAGCTCCCTTCCCTGCTGTCAACTGCAGGACCTTTCTTTTGACTGGGTGGCGCAGCCTTCTTTGAGGCCACTGTTTAGGGCACAAGTGCTATTAAAATGGTGCGACCAGTATATTCTCCAATTCCGAAAGGCGATACACATCATCTTCACAATGTGTCTCACCTTCATTAGACAAGAGGAATGGAAGTCCCAATAAGAAAACATTCCCTCAAACCTGAATCTCTAAGCAGGAACAGAGCGCTGCTGTACCCCAGACAGGTGCTTCTGGAGAACAAATATAAGATAATGTACCTCTCTTGGCTCTTCTCTTCCTCTTCCTCTGAGTCTTTGTCAGAATCCTCCTGCTTTTTAATTTTCTTCTCCTTTTGCTTTGGTGTATTTTTTCTCCCCAGTAGTAACTCATTTTCTTTTTTCTCTGCAGTTTCATAGTCATCATCTTCATCCTTATTTTCTGTATCATTATCTTTTAATTTGTCTTCTGTTTTCTCTTCTTCAATTTCCTTTTTAATAGAATTTGCATCTCGAGCAATTCTCCTTCGTCCCTAATAGGGGGATAAAAGCTTTAAAGTAACTATCACTACAAAGGGCAAAAAAACATAGAAAAATGCATCTTTTCCTTAAACCTTCACAGCAATGACTCGTCTTCTCTCTAGCTTGAGACATGACACTGATAACCCATCAACTCCTGAACACTTTTCTCTTCCTCTCAAAAGGAAAAGAATAACCCATGTAAATTACTTAATTATGTCCAAGTGTACTATACTATGATCCCTGGCTACATACTACATAAAAAATAAAAATTTTCTCTGTGTTCACTCTATTATCTCACTTTTAATATTTCCTGACTATAATCAAATTTTTTAAATTATCTAAGTGTCAATGATGTAAGTTAATAATAATAAATCAGTCCCTCAAGTTTTTAGAAGTTCTGTCATCTCTAATTCTACTGTTTACGAAGATGAAATTAACATATCACTGTGTTTCAGTGTGATTACATTTTAGAAGGACTGAACTGTATCAATGGCCAAAAAGTGAGCTCATTTCTTTGAATGAGTATCTGGAGAGCTCACTAGGCCAGCAGTAACTTGTTATACGCCCAGCAGCTTTTATCCAGTCTCTTGCTGCATGCTCAAATGACCATGAAACTGTTGAGCCATTTCATTATCTCCTAAATTCTCCTTCCAGTCAACCTCTATACACTGGCAGAATTCCCTTCTACTTGGAATAAAGTGAGGATAAAAAAAGAGCCAAGAACTTTGGGAGCACTAGAATACTTAACAATATCTCAGTATAACAAATGTTTTACCGAGTTGCCGACTATGTGCTATTTAAACATCAAAGGTCGGGGAAAAAAAGAACTTAAATGTAAGTTCCATGAGGGCAGGGTCTCTGTCTTATTTACTTCTGTAACCTCAGATCTAGACAGTGCCTGGCACATGGCAGGTGCTCTTTAAATATTTGTAGGTAAATGAATGAAAGCATCTGTTATCCATCAAAATTTAGGTTTGTATAACTTATACCTTTATCCCAGAAATCCCATTTTTAGAAGTCTGGCCTCTGTATTCAGATAAATGAGGAGAACATTTTTACAAACCTCTATACTGAGATAAATGGGGAGGACATTTTTACAAGCATATTTATTGCATCACTTTTTTTTTTTTTTTTTGCATCACTTTTTATAATCATAAAAAATTGGACAAAATCTTGAGGAAGGTAAATTTATGATACCTCCATACTACGCAGTACTCTGCAGATGTTTTACATAAAGATGAGGAGGGTCTTTATGTAATGACAAGGAAGTATGTCCACAATACATACAAGGGATATTATTCAGTCTTAAAAAGGAAGGAAGGGCTTCCCTGGTGGTGCAGTGGTTGAGAGTCCGCCTGCCGATGCAGGGGACACGAGCTCGTGCCCCGGTCCAGAGAATCCCACATGCCGCGGAGCGGCTAGGCCCGTGAGCCATGGCCGCTGAGCCTGTGTGTCCGGAGCCTGTGCTCCGCAATGAGAGAGAGGCCACAACAGTGAGAGGCCCGCGCACCAATACATGGATGAACCTTGAAGACCTTATGCAGAGTGAAATAAACCAGTCACAAAAGGACAAATACTACATAATTTCCACTTATATGAAGTACCTAGAGTAGTCAAATTCATAGAAAGTAGAAGGGTGGTTGCCAGAGACTGGGGAAGAGAGGAATGAGGAGTTACTGTTTAACAGGTACAGTTTCAGTTTTGCAAGATGAAAAAAGTTCTGGGGATGGACGGTGGTGATGGTTGTACAACAATGTGAATGCAGTTAATGCCACTGAACTGCACATGTAAAAATGGTGAAGATGATAAATTTTATGTTATGTGTATTTACCACAATTTTTAAAAATTAAAGAAAGAAAAGAAACAAACAAACCACTTTGGATGTTTCATGAAATTCACTAGAAGATTCCATTTACTAGATGATAAAATGGACAGTTTTAAAAAATGGTTTCTGAGCAAATAAAAGAGAAGATGATTTCACCTTTTCTTTTAAATACAATTTCACTGAAAAATAAGATGCATTACAATAAGCGAACTAATCTTTGACAGTGTGATTAAATTTTCTTTCTACTTCTAAAATTTGATAAATCCTACTGTGCAGACATCATCAGACAAAGATCAAAATAGTGAGGGACAATTCCTGATTTGAGTTATATACTAATGGAGAGGAAGAGTAGAGTTAGAACATAAAACCAGTGTGCACATGACTAGGAAACAAGGCAGAGCATGAAAAACTGCCACAAGAGCTGTACTGTGTGTTGTGAAGTCAAGAGAAAGAAAAGATCCCACCTGGCTGAGGGCACAGGTATTATAAAGAGGAGATTCATGCACTCAACAACTATTTAATAAGTCCTTACTATGTGCCAGGCACTATTCTAGATGCCTGGGATCTCTCAATTAATGGAATAAACACTAATCCCTGCCCTTGTGGACTGTGATACTAGTCCAGAGTGGGGTAAAAGAAACAATAAATAGTAAACTGAACAAGTAAGTAAATTACAGATAGAAACAGCAACGTTAGAGCGATTGCCAGTGCCAAAGAGAGGAGGCAGGTTACAATTTTAGGTAAGGTGACCAGGATAGGCTTCAGTGAGGTGACACTTTAGCAAAAGACTTGACGGAAGTGAATATCTGAGACTGACCCCAGATGAGAATGACTTGAACAAACATAAACAGAACAAGAGGAGGAATGTTTTTTCAGGCAGAAGAAATAATATGTGGTATATTTAGAGAAAGGGAGCTAGGCTAGCCTGGCTGAAGCACAACCAAATACTGGAAAATAAACTAGGTTCATAGGAGTATTTTTGTGTATATCTGAAAATGCCCATAATAAAAAGGTTAAAATAATGCTAAAAATGAACTAGATAAAACTAGTCTTAACTACTTACCCTTGGAGATTTTAATTCTGTTTCTTCTCTTTCACTTTCACTGTTTGAATCAATATTTTCCTCAGGTTCACTCTTCACTTCTACTAAAGGCATTTCTTGATCTACTTTTGGAGCCTCTTCCATGGATTCTTCTAAGTCTTTTTTTTCCTCTTTTACTTTTGGTTCATGGTGGTGAACAGTTCTGAACTGAATATTTGCAGAACGGCAGTACTCCTCAAAACCATAGAGATACCTAAACAAACAGTATTTCATTTTAAGAAATCTTAGTCTTTACATTTAACTTGAATACTATATTAAACGCACACGTTTTTTGAAAAGGAAAACTCAAGCCTTTTTTTTACAAAGTATTTTTTCTGTTACTGATTTATTGGTGTTTTATATAGGAAAACAGACAAAAATATTGATCAGAAAATAAAATTTCTTTCCTGAAAAATCTGAGCTTGTGATAAGTGAACACAGCTGTCATAGTTTTGATGTGAAGGCTGTTCACCACAAAAGGTACAACTCTATAACATGTATCGTAATTTCAGACTATAAACACTGCCTGTACCTGTGATTTTGAAAAGAAAATCAGAACATGAAAAATGGAGTAAAGCAGACTTGGTACACTGAAATAACTTTCAATCACAGTATTTATTAACCGAAACCTTTTCATATACTTTCTCTGACTTTAATGTTCTTCGACTGATGTGTTCTTATTTAACTGTTAACAAATTAAGTGGAAAATACTCCTTGTAAATATGTATTCTTTGATGAATAAACTATACTACTTACTTTCTATAAGCAGTTTTTACATTGTAGGAAGCAGCTGAATTCAAAATAGGAATGCCAAGGTCCATATAAATTTGCTTCCATACAGCACCACTATCAATCTGGAAAATTAAGTTTTTATTTGTTAATGTTTGCAAAGGGAAATAATCTTTACACTAATACTGTATGTTCATTAAGAAAATGTGCTTATTACCTAAAGTACATATTATAGTGCAACATCAGACAATTTAACTTTGCATTACAGTCTTACTTACCTTGTCACATCCACCTTGATGATAAACCAGTCTGAAGAGTTTGAAGAGATTGAGATCTTTATAGCCCAAAACAGGTGGTTTGTTGATTGGAGTACCTTTTAAATATCAGAGAGCAGAAATACCATGTTAATTCCAACGGAAAATACTAAGTTGAAAACAAAGCTTATCAATTTCTAATTTCCCAAATATCACTAATCAGAGGCATATATTTAAAGGACCTCAAATTATATAAGACAACACAAAATATTCTCTATATTCTTTACACAGTATTGCGGTGGTCTTTAGTTTTACTGCCACAACTAATAAAATAACCTCTCTAACTGCCACTGAATTGGATAAAACTAAATCAAACCTTGGGCCTGCAAGGTGTAGCCAATGATGTTGCTGGTTCAAGAAGCCTGGGCAAGAAAACATACAATGGAAAGGGCACATTTTAGGCCATGGTTCCATTTTGAATGCTTCAACACAAACGTTAAGATGGGTGGCAGTCATCTGAAGGATCATTGCTGAAGGCTACTAGAACTGATTTATCTGAGGATTTCCAGGACTTACATAATGCCAGTAAGTATGATGATTTATAAAGCTTCTATTTCTTCTAACTTTATTAGAAATCCTACTCCATTTAGATAGGGGCTATTATGTTTAATTTGCTGAGACCAAGGATCAGACTAGTTCACTTGCCACAAAAACGCCATTAGTAAATAGTGGGTATGTAAATTCACATGGTGATTGTTCACTTTCTATTACTCAAATATTATTATAATATTTTCTGGTTTCATAAGTCTCAAGAAGATAAAATTTAACTATACCAAAACTACTTTTCCTCTACATTTGTACTCAAACTAGACATTAGTAGTTGTCTTTATTCCCAATACTATTATTATCAGCTATAACTGATTCTTAGGCTTGAAATCCAAATCCCTGTACCATGATTTGAACAAAAATAATACATAAACCTAGAATATAAAACAGTAAAAGAAATGTCTACTTTTTTTTTTTTTTGGCCATGCCGCACTAGTTCCCAGACCAGGGACTGAACCTGGGCCCTCAGCAGTGAGAACGCTGAGACCTAATCACTGGACTGCCAGGGAATTCCCAGAAATGCCTGCTTTTAAATAATAAGCATGAAAATACCTCTGTCTTCCATAAACTTATAAAGCTGTTGAAGGAAGCTGTCCCTCTCTTCAGGATCAGGTTCTTCCTCAGGCTGTAAAGATAAACTATATAAATATACAGAACAATGAATAGGAGATACACTGTCTTCTTCGTTTTTTGTTTTGGGAAACCAAGGTAAGGGGATAAAATTTTAATGAAGCCAGAAAATATGAATTTTTCTCAAAATCCTACAATGCCATACTTTAATTCATATTTTGATAGAGCTGGTTTGATGTGACTGTCAGGATATACAATCTCTACTCTTCACCCCATTTATCACTTGAAGCTTCCCATTAATTATCTCTGTGGGGACTAAGATTAGCCATGAGGAAAAGGTTTAGGAATGGGGTGAGAGTGTTTTCACCTCATCTGGTGTTTTTTAAAAAATCCTCAAAATAGCATGTGGCCCATAGGAATATACCGATAGATAAGCATAATAATTACAAATGTATTTATTATTTTAAAATAATCCACATACTAATATTAAAATTTTGTTACTGTTGAATGAATATAAACCAGAGGCTGCGAAGTCACATGGCAAATGTTTTTTGTTTGGATAGCACAATGTTTTAAAGAAATTTAAATGCATGTAAATGAGCCATATAAATTTTATTTTGTCCCAGACTCCACCAGCCCCTCTTGTATCACAGTAGCCTGCTTTTCTCATTTGCCTTTCTTGCAGGGCCTCTGTAGTTGACTTTGCAACCCCTTAAAATAGAACAATGAAAATTATTTCTTAAGGAAGGAAACTAGATACATAACTACAATTTAGTTCTATGGAAAAAAAAATTAATGGAAACATTCATACAGAAACAACTATTCCTACAAATACCTATTTGTGTGTTACATTTTACTAATTATATAAACCTAATGATTTCTTCTTATGCAAACAAATGGATCTTGGGTTTTAATAAAATATTTCCTTTTCTGATAGACTACTTATAAATTAATATTTGGGAAAATTCTTGAAGTTTAACAATACTATGGAGAAACAAAGATAACACTGATATATTTCTTTCATATAAATTATCATAATTTAATTTCAGAGTACTACTTTTTTTTTTTTTAATAGATTTATTTATTTTTGGCTGCAATGGGTCTTCGTTGCTGCCTGCGGGCTTTCTCTAGTTGCAGCGAGCAGGGGCTGCTCTGCGTTATGGTGCGCGGGCTTCTCATTGCGGTGCCTCTCTTGTTGTGGAGCACGGGCTCTAGGCGCGCGGACTTCAATAGTTGTGGTGCATGGGCTCAGTAGTTGTGGCACACGGGCTTAGTTGCTCCGCAGCATGTGGGATCTTCCCGGACCAGGGCTCGAACCCGTGTCCCCTGCATTGGCAGGCGGATTCTTAACCACTGTGCCACCAGGGAAGCCCCAGAGTACTACTATTTTTCCATGTTTCAAAACAAGAATTCAGACTTTTGTCTTTCAAAGCCATATTCAAAGCAAAGGCAACTGTCAAGCAATAAATATTGAGTGCTCACAATCCAGAGAGCAAAATAAATTTTTTAAGTTTTTAACAGCTAATAATATAGCCAAGATCAATAAACATGTAGTTAATTAAAATATATTTAAAAAAACATGAGGCAATCAAGGTCGATTAAAATATATAATATAAAAAGCATGAGGCAATCAACGGAAAAGTCTTTCCCTCAGTACAGTCTTTTTTTTTCTTTCAGTACATTCATGAAGAATGACTTACAGGGCTTCCCTGGTGGCTCAGTGGTTGAGAATCTGCCTGCTAATGCAGGGGACACGGGTTTGAGCCCTGGTTGGGGAGGATCCCACATGCCGCGGAGCAACTAGGCCCGTGAACCACAACTACTGAGCCTGCGCGTCTGGAGCCTGTGCTCCGCAAGAAGAGAGGCCGTGATAGTGAGAGGTCGGCGCACCGCGATAAAGAGTGGCCCCCACCTGGCACAACTAGAGAAAGCCCTCGCACAGAAACGAAGACCCAACACAGCAAAAATTAATTAATTAATTAATAAACTCCTACCCTCAACATCTTCTTTAAAAAAAAAAATGACATAGCATCGGAGTACTTTCAGTTTAACAAAATTTAAGAAACTTAATTCGAAGTTCTAGTAAGCCTCAAAAATTAGCAATACACGGGCTTCCCTGGTGGCGCAGTGGTTGAGAGTCCGCCTGCCGATGCAGGGGACACGGGTTCGTGCCCTGGTCCGGGAAGATCCCACATGCCACAGAGCGGCTGGGCACGCCGTGAGCCATGGCCACTGAGCCTGCACATCCGGAGCCTGTGCTCCGCAACAGGAGAGGCCACAATAGTGAGAGGCCCGCGTACCGCAAAAAAAAAAAAAAAATTAGCAATATACAGACTTAATAGTTAGCAATATACATACAGACTTAATAATCACTACAGAGTAATAAAGGTCTTTACTAAATACTCAGATCAAGACATGGCAATTTTTTCCCCAACTGCATTAAAAAATTTTGCTTTTACAAGGTTGTGAGAACAACTGCCAATGAGTTAACTCAAGAAAAGAGTAATCTGGTAGCCTAAGAATCATTTCAGATACTAATTTTAAGGACTTCTGGTATGGGGAAAAAAATAAAAACAACTTATACCAGACTGGGTCTATGCTTTGCCTGTCCCTCGTAATCACAATAGTCTCTCCTCAGACTAACACCTCATTTTTAGTATTTATGATCTTACAGAATTCAAAGAAGACTGTTGTATGCAGTATATGTAAAAGCAATTGTTTTTAAAAAGCACTGGTTTGAAATCAAAGTTTCTTCCAAAAGCAAGTAAACAAAATGAACCCATCAATTGCAAATAAGGTATTTATTAAGGTTTTACCAAACATTTGATAAATTCTTAATTAAGAATATAGTTTTATAGATAAAAATCGGTAGTTTAAATTCATTGGAATTAAAAGTTAGTAGATGTCAAGAGTGTTTTAAGTACCATGAGAAACTATGGCCATAAAATTTTAAGTTCAGAATGCAGTTATCAGGTGTAAAAACAAGATATAAATGAATAAAAAATTCTACTTAAAAACAACTGCCTGCTTGAAAGGAAATTTATTTCGAGTAAAAAAAAAAAAAAGATGCTATAAACAAAGTTTTAAATTTACCTGATGGTCTTTGCAAAACTCAAAACTGCTTAATCTCTTACAATAAGTAATTCTTCACAATCATTTTTTTTTCAAAAACAGCTGTCTTGTTAGTCACCTTAGAGTAAAATTGCACATGGTAGAAAATGCCTCCAACTTGAAGACTGCCTTTATGACTTTTGTATGGGGGTGGCACTTGTTATCACAGTACCTGCAGGGACTCTCTCCCGGTTGGGAGCCAAGAGGGTTTTCCATCCCTCAAGGGTTCTGAAGTGGGATAGGGCTATAATAATGGGAGGTGGAGCCCACTAGACTGCTGTTGAGCCTTCTTCCCTTCATTTAGTCAAGGATGTGAAGAGTAACTATGCACCCCGTAAAATGCCAGGGCAGGGAAGGGCGCTAAGAATATAGAAGAGGCATGAATATGATCAAAATTTTAAGAAACTTACAATTTTAGTTAGCAGGAGCATAACTTCCTAGTATTATAGTAGTTGTATATCTATCTACTACTAGATTATGTATTTTCTGACCTTGGACACTATGTCTTCAAATACAGCTCAAGCATTTTTGATAGTTACCATGAATCACAGACTTTTGCAAAAGTATTGCAATTCAAATCAGAAAACTTTTGGCCCTCAAGTCTGGCAGGAGGTGTGGAAATGTAAAACCAGCCAATTCGACAAAATGTGGTAAGTGTTGTAAAATACATAAAAGAATACAGGAGCAAGGTGAGGGGATGAATGGTTCTGCTGGGGCTGCGGTGATGGTGGTAATAGTAGGGAAAGCCTCAGAAGAGGGAAGAGCATACAGCCTGGGAACAAGAGCAAACAGGATAAACATGAGGCTTGCAAAGGCAGGCTGTGATTAGGAAAGGACTTTGTAATGATATGTTAGAGAATCAGAACTGGACACTCTGGGTAGATGTGAGGTTTGAGAGAGCTAGAGAGGAATTAGGTCAGATTTGTATTTTTAAAAGTTCTCTGAGTTTGATGGATTGGAAGGGAAAGGGGAGCTACTGTCACAGTCCACAAAGAGAGGATCAATGCCTGAATTAGTCTTGCCACCTGATGATGGAAAGATGACCCCTCCCCCTGAAGCAGAGAGAAAAGAGAGCATGGGAGAGTGAGAGAGAGGTGTTAATGCTGAGATTTTTTTTTAGTTTAGGTTATTCATGTTTGTTGTCCTCAAAGTTTCAACATGTTATAAGTGCTCAATAAGTTCCATGAAGTTAAAGACATGCTGATTTTAGTCAGTTTTATTGTCAATGACTGGTATTTACTTTTATTTTTATTTTTGTGCCCCCAAATTAATTTATTCCAAGAGGAATCTATTTTTATATTTCTAGTTTTAAAAAACCTACTTCGATGCAGTACAGAGGGACAGACTGGAGTAGGGAAAGCATGGACATGGAAAGAACAAGTTGCTACTGCACCAGTCTAGCTAGGTGAAAAGAAGAGTGGCTTGAACTAAGGTGACAGAGAGTAGGAACTGAAGGAAGTGGGCAAATTTGAGAGCTATAAAGTAAGTAGAAGAGACAGGATCTGATGTCTCATTGGATAGGGAGGCAAGAGTGAGAGGATTAAGGTTATCTAGCTTGAGTAATTGGGGGGATGGTGCTTCTATTCAAGTGAATTAGGAACAAACAGGGAAAGGACAGGTTTTGGGGAAAAGATGAGTGCAGTCTTGCACATACAGAGTTTGAGGACTTACAAAATATGAAGAAATTCTCATTGGAATTTTAATATAAATGTCTGGAGTTAAGAAAGAGACATCTTTGATGCACATATAGATTTGGAGTCATTACATCATTTAGTTACGAAGTAAACCAGAAAAAAATGCAACGTCATGTATGTCAAGTGATTTAAGAAGGTAGGCATGTCAAAGATGCTGAATGCCTACTAAGGAGTCAAATGAAATCATGACAAAAATTTGTTGGACTTAGCACGAAAATTTGTTGGAGGTCACTGGTGACCTTAGTTAAGTTGTTTTAGGTGTGGTGGAAGTACAAGATGCACTGCAGTGAATTAAGAGTGAACGGGGGGCAGGGTGGTAGTGTCAGGAAATAGAACAGTGTATATACCTCTGAGCAATCTGGCCATAAGGTGGAGGGGTTGGTGGAAGGAATCTGGACAGGTTGCTAGAAGGTTGGAAGAGATGTAAGCATGTTTTTAAAAGCTGGTAAGAAAGCTACAACACAAAGGAATAGATTAAAGATGCTGGAAAGAAAAGAGATACTTCACAGTCTAAGACAAGAAAGAAGGGAATGAGATCCAGAGCCTAAAAAGATGGACTCATCTTACAGAAGAGGACAACATACTATCAATTGTACATTAAGGGAAGGAGAGCAGGCAGGTGGGGTTTAGAGCTGGCTCCCAATTTGAAGCTCCTAGTTTCTTTCCAAAGTGAGTGGAGTGGGGGTAGCGTTGCTGGCTTAATGGAGGAGATAATGATTAGATTATAGAAACTGAGAACCGACTAATAGTATTGAAGGCCCAGTGAAATTTGTTCATCATAAAATTTAGAGTGGTACCATTCTCTGTCGTGTACACTTAAACAGAAAATTTCAGAAACCACATGTCATGCCTAATATATTCATTATGTGGTAAGACACTGTTTTATAATTTCACAAAACAGTTTACAAACAACCTGCCTATAACAAATTAGTAATTCCCCCCCCCCATTTTAAAAGGTACATATATCTTACTTTCAGTCATCAAGCTGTGGTTCACATGCTATCAAATCTAAGGTTTTAAAATCAGTCTTACTAACACAACTATAAAATACCTTTTTCTATAAGTACATTAAAATGTAGGTGTATTTGTGTGTACAAATGTACAATCCTCATTAATCTGATGAGGTGATCCTAATTTGGTTAGAGTCTTATGCTAACACTGTGAAGAAAGGTTTTGCTAAAGACATTAGGACATTTTTGCTTGCTTATTTAACAGGCTACACTTTAAGACCTTAGCAGATAAGTTATTACATTTGAATGCAAGCTAAAGTCTCAGTTATTCATTGAAGGTTGGCTTTATAGGGTCTGCTTAGAAACACCTGATTGGCAGCTGGAGTTATTAGATATACCTAAAATACTAATATTACCTTTAAATTTTTCTGTAAATTTTATTGACTTAACAGGATTTTCCTGAGTTATCAAGCATTTACTATAGGTTTATACCCAAAGTGATCTCGAAAGATTACTAACAAATGCCTTTATGGTTATCTACAAAAAGGCATAAATACACAAAAAACACTTGATTTAAACATTAAAAAAAAAAAACTCACATTTCGATGAACTAAAAAGTTCAAGCACTTATGATTTTTTAATAGGGGAATGTAATCCTAGGAATTAAATTTAACAGTGATCCCTAGAAGTTCAACGACTGGAGAAATGGGTGTCAATACTTCTAAACAAAAAAGGGCATTTCTTGGGCTTCCCTGGTGGTGCAGTGGTTGACAGTCTGCCTGCCGATGCAGGGGACACGGGTTCGTGCCCCGGTCCGGGAAGATCCCACATGCCGCATAGCGGCTGGGCCCATGAGCCATGGCCGCTGAGCCTGCGCGTCCCGAGCCTGTGCTCCGCAACAGGAGAGGCCAAAAAAAAAAAAAAAAAAAGAGCATTTCTTATAAAAATTCACTAAATTCTAATTTTCATTACTAAATATGAAATTAGAGGAGATTTTTGAAAGGGCCCAACATATAAGCCTACCTATAGCAAACCAAAAGGATAAAAGAACTAAGACTAGTCAAATTCCCACCTGATATTCAGTTTTCTAAACATTCACCTATTTATTTTACCCTTAGACAACTCTCCTACATTCATCCAAAGTGAATATAAGTCAGGAGTAAATGAATACCTGACATCATTGTTTATGTTTACACGAACTTTTCAATCAATTTCAAAGCTCAAAAGGAAATTCAGTAATATCTTTTCTAATATAAAAATGTCCTAACAAAAGACATTTAAGTAATACCCACAAAAATATTCTCCAGATCCTTTTTCAATATAATTATCAATGACTTAAAATGTAGAGTCATCAATATAGGTAGGACCTACTTCCTGTCAGACTCTCAAGTCTCTTCCTACCCAGTAATAGTATGAAATATATTTCTTGTACTCAAATCCTGAACTACCAATGCTTAGGAATTCAAAATAATATTAAGTATAAAAGATGCTCCTCCACAGTAAGTCTCAAATCTCCTGATTAAGGCTATGTTAGGGTACTCAAAGTATCAAATATAAAAACAATGTGCACTGCCCATTAGTACTGCAGAAGTATCTAACACTTGTATGATTCTACTGCATAAAATTTACAAACACCAAATGGCTGGCTAAAGTATTGTTACAGTGGTTTACAGAATATTATAAAAGATCTTTTTGATCATTGTCAAGCAACATTAGATCCTCATGGAAAGCATAGCATAATTACATTTTGGGAAGAATATGATCTGTAATGTAAATATAACAGCTTAGCCTCACTTATATAGTAAAGGCCTGTAATGACTAAGCCAGGTAGGCCCTGGCTTATCAGATTTTAATTCATTTTATACCATATCCATTTTTTTCCTTTGCTAAATATAGATTAAGCTGCTTTTCACTTTTACAATATATCAAATTTTTAAAAATTACTGTCCAAGACAGGTTAGAATGATTCAGCATCTAAATCTTAAATCCAAGAGCAAGAAATGCAGCTGATTTTTTTTTTTCTAAAGCAACCCAACCTCACTAAAGAAAATCTACTTGTACAGCCAGAGGAAAAGAGGAAATTAGTTTCTATTAGGTAATTCAATGAAGTATATGCATGAAAATGAATATCTGAAAAATAGTTTTAAATAATCATATAATCAATGACTACATTTGCGATTGTGCTTTTCTTTCTTTAGTAGATGAAAAGCATCTTGGTTCACTTAATTTTAACAGTTCATAATTTAAGTAACACATTTTAAGAAGATACTATCCTTACAAAGGTCCTTACCTTTTTAAATTTCTTTACTTACTACCTGCAAACAATAGGTAACAGAGCTTGCCTCTGCTCTTCATTCTTTTTTACTAACATTTACTCACAGCTAAAATAAAACATTATTACTTTTACAAAATTAATAGCTATAATAAGACCACTATTTACTACTTACTATTTTACAGCCATACTCTCTACCCGTACTACTCAGCCTTTTTAACCCTCTTTGTTTAAAATTTCAGGTTTTTTGGGGGGGTGGGGATCAGGGAAAATGCATTTTGAAAGGGATGCAAATCAAAAGTATTAGCAAAAATAAAGAGACTATGTATTTCAGTATTTGGCAATATAAGATCCTAACTTCCATGTTTCAATGTTAATTTAAAAAAAAAAAAAAAGCAAAACCAGACTCCAACAGTTCACACCCTGAAAATGTGGCCTATTTACCCTGAAAACATATAATCTATAAATAAATACAGATAAAATACAAAAATCACATTTAATATTTAGACTTTAAATCCCAAATTTTTCCAAACTGTCATTATCATTTTCATTTCAAACTCTACCTTATGTTTCAGAAAAATAGCCTTCATCCTCTGATATTCTAAAAATAGACTCCTACTGTCTCTTTTACATGAAACAATTACGCTTGGTTACGAGTCCTACCATATCAGCCAAATCATCAATACCTAAAATTCTTATTTAACCTCATTTTTGGCAATCAAAATGGTAACATATAAAAAAAATCTTACCTATATGCTGCATTTTCTTTCACATGTAAAATGGTTAGATTCCCCTTCTACTTAATCAGTACAGTATCTGAACATTTTTCAGTCTGACTTGCAATATTTGCTTTTCCTCTTAGGGCATAGCATCCGCAGGGTTATACAGCACTACTTACATTCTCTTCCACATAAAAATCAGACATTACATGAAAGGAAAAGAAAGACAGCCCATTTCAAAGCATCTGGCAAACCTCCATTGGCAACCCGCCAAGCCTCTGCAAAACCTTCCTGTCTTTCCGAGCATGCTCACTTAAAACCAACAGCCCGTTACTATGGCAACTCTGTAGGCAGCCTGTAAGTATGAACCGCCATTCTGATTTCAGAGTGCAAAAAGCCGAATACTGCAGGGGAAGTAAAAGGGAAGAAACACCCTATGCCCTATATCACATACAAGTACACTCATTTTGTTTCAGAAATTCTTATTTGTGTATGTAAAACAGAAACAAACATTCCACATTTTCCAAGCAAATATTTCTCATGCTCAAATAGGTCTTTTTCAGTAAACTCATTCTCTTTGTCTGCCCCGAAGCCCCTTTACCTCATAACAACCAAAACTATACTGGACATTTATCCCACTTGACAAAACACTGCTGAAAAAATAGACAGCAATATTCATGAAAGCAATTACGTGGTACTTCATGAATGATTTCCTACAATTACATATACATTCTTAACAACACAGTGATATTACAAAGAAAACCATTAGCACCTATAAAATACAATCTAAATCTTTTCTATGATTTATCCAACTGCCAAATGAAATATTCTTCCATTTAGATAGGATTTTTTTAATCCTCATTATCCCTGAGATACTGTGAAATGTCTGAAAGAGGTGAAATTTCAAAGTTAAGACAGACCAGACCTGTGTTCAAATCCCTGCTCTCCACATTTGAGCTGTGTCATCTTTGGAAAGTTATTTAATCTTTCTGACCCTCACTTTTCTCTTTAAAGTAGAATAACAACAGTTACTCCATCTGGCAATAATTTAAATGAGTTAACACATGTAATATACCTAAAAGTTACATTTCCTTCCTCCTTGGTTATTTGGAAAAGATGTTATTAAAAAAAAAGTCTGCACTTGCTGCTCATTTAACCTGAAAAGTTCTTCTTTGTAATCTCTTACCCACTAAAAATTAGTTCTGATTTGCCCACTAAGCTAAAAGCCAGAAAGCTCCCCCTTCCCCAAATAAAGCTGAGCTAGAAAAAGACAGCAATAAATAATATAAAGAATCTAAACACAGGGAAAATATATGAAGGTATTGTTTTTAGAGTATTGAAATGTTTTCATATGTTACAAACATGAAATTTCACCTACCATCTCTTCTTCTTCCTTTTTGGCCTCCTTTTCCTTCTCTTCATCATTTTCTTCAGCTGGGCCAACTTCATCATCACTACTGGATGACTCAAGGATTTCACTTATATCCATTTTCCAATTATCAGGAACAACTCTAGTTTTTAAGAAGATGCTTGCTTTCTGCAGCCCTAAAAGTAAAAATGTACTTCAGCACTTGTTATGGAATTAGCACCACAGAATAATACAAAGCCATGACATTCAGAGTCAGAAGATCTGTATTCAAATTCAGCTGTCATTTCTAAAATGATACAGTAAATTTGAACATATAAGTTATAATATTATATTAATGTTTATTTTTCTCTAGGGAATACTGTCAGAAATGTTAGTGATAAAACATACAAAGAATTAAGGTCAAATACTTTATCTAGATATTTAAAAAAGGCATTAAAGAAGAGTGGATATCAACTCTAAACAGTTAAAATGGCACCAGAAAATATTCAGTCTTGCTTTTGCCACTAAATTTGCCATTTAGTCACATCATGAAATAATGGATTGATTCATCCTTATTTTACCTGGTTTAGCAGAGAGCTCAGATTCAGGTAGATTGAGAATGTCTACTTCCTTGATATCCTTTCTTGCTATAGAATAACTAATTACAGAGAAAAATAAATAGGAGGGAAACCATTACTAAATAAGAATTATCACTTAAAGAGTCATGTTAACACACAGAAAATATAAATCTCAAAATCAAAATTATTTTACTTATAAGTTGTTTTAAAAAGACCATGTATATCCTAATCCTTAATAAAGGGCAAGAGGTAATATAGGCAAAGCTAATATCTTAATTCTAAAGATTCACATACTCAAAGCACACTAATTTGAGAGCCTCACATTTGTAATATTTCAATTTATGCAACCCTCTTACCTACAATATGGGGTAGTTTATTTATATCAGCATGGTATTTTCCTTATAGTGTCTATTTTGATCTTTCATATTTCTCAAATTTACTATTCAGTTCAGTATGAAAAATTTAATAGATGGTAACATTAAAATATTTTTATCACTGTAAGATATATTATGGTATCAAATTTTCAGACAATCACAACTCAATAAATACATAATTTTACATTTTTTGGAAACAAAGCAAAGTTGAAGTGAAGGAAGGTTTCTAAAACTCTGACCTTATTTTAAATTAATTTTTATTGGAGTTCAAAATCTGACATTTAATCAGAAAAAAAGTCAAAATAATTATTCTAGTAATATAAATTCTATTAAAAGTAAATTTCATGTTTTATAATATGAAATAGTACACATAATAAAAATAAAGAATTCTTACAATTAGGGCTTCCCTGATGGCTCAGTGGTTAAGAATCTGCCTGCCAATGCAGGGGACCCAGGTTCCAGCCCTGATCCGGGAAGATCCCACATGCCGTGGAGCAATTAAGCCCATGCGCCACAACTACTGAGCCTGGTCTCTATAGCCCATAAACCACAACTGCTGGAAGTCTGCACGCCTAGAGCTCTTGCTCCACAACAAAAGAAGCAACCGCAATGAGAAGCCCGAGCACCGCAAAGAAGAGTAGCCCCTGCTCGCCACAACTAGAGAGAGCCCGCATGCAGCAATGAAGACCCAGCGCAGCCAAAAATAAATAAATAAATAAAATAAATTTAAAAAAGAATTCTTACAATTAAAGAGAAAATCAATACTATGCTTTATTTTAAAAGTTTTTAAATATTATTCTCAAATACTATTGTTCAGTTTTTATATAAAAATTTTAGGGATTTCCCTGGTGGTACAGTGGTTAAGAATCTGCCTGCCAATGCAGGGGACACGGGTTCAAGCCCTGGTCGAGGAAGATCCCACATGCCACGGAGCAACTAAGCCCATGCGCCACAGCAACTGAGCCTGCACTCTAGAGCCCGCGAGCCACAGCTACTGAGCCCACATGCTGCAACTACTGAAGCCTGTGTGCCTAGAGACTGTGCTCCACAACAAGAGAAGCCACCGCAATGAGAAGCCCGCGCACCACAATGATGAGTAGCCCCCACTCGCCGCAACTGGAGAAAGCCCGCGCACAGCAAGTGAAGACCCAAGGCAGCCAAAAATAAAATAAATTAAAAAAAAATTTTTTTAAATAACCTACATTACAAAAAAGTCAAAACATATTAGGTAACAACTTCTCAGTTCATGAAATGATTAAATTTTAAAAAATAAAGTCTTGATTTCCATTTTTTTCTCCCAATGTAACACTATTAAGTGATTCATTACTCACAATTTAGAATCGATAAATGACCGAATTAAACATTGGTCTTTTTTCACTGTGATATCATCATTACAACTGGGAGATACTACCTGAAATATAAAATAAAAGCAGATTGATTACTACTTTCCCTACTCAAAGAAAGAATATATTTTTTAAAATAACAGTTCTGGATCCCCTAACTTCTTGAAATGATTATATTTGACAAGAAATAGGTTCATTGTCAACAGCTTCCATACCATAATAAATTTACTTACAAAAGATTGCCTTATAATTTTTCTTTAGCATATTGGCTTTCTAGATATTTAATATACACAGTCATTAGATAATAAAATGAATAATTAATGAAATATAAACCATAATGTGACCACTTAAAAAATATTAGGATTTATTCTAAGCCAAATAATAATAACTCATTTACTGTCCAAAAAACAAAATGTATGATCTACGATGAAGACATGCCATATTATATATTTTTTTAAATGCACTTAAATCAGGATCAATTTTG
This sequence comes from Neophocaena asiaeorientalis asiaeorientalis, assembly GCF_003031525.2. Taxonomy (NCBI): domain Eukaryota; kingdom Metazoa; phylum Chordata; class Mammalia; order Artiodactyla; family Phocoenidae; genus Neophocaena; species Neophocaena asiaeorientalis. The sequence goes on from NW_020175662.1 coordinate 1,741,371, forward strand.
AAATCTGGCTATTTGATTAAAATAAGCACCTAAGTTCCCATTCTTACCAAGGCATGTACAATTTTTAGTATTTAAACAAGTCAAAGAAAATCTGAGTGAAGAACTTTTAAATTTCTTAACTTTTAAAAATAACGAATGTCTTAACATTTGTAACTAACCAATCTCTGTATATTCTTTATAGAATTTAATATTTAAAAAACATTAAAGACTACTAATAAATTGCTGAACTGTACCTGCTCAACATTAGCCCCTCTGTGGTAATCGAGCACCAACCACAGAACTTTATGCAATGATGGAAATGTTCTCTGTCGGCACTGACCAATATAGCAGCAATGAATCACATGGGGCTGAGCACCTGAAATGTGGCCAGTTCAACTGAGAGACTGAATTTTTAATTCTATTTAATATTAATTAAGTTACAATTTAAACTTAAATAGCCACACATGGCTCATGACTATCATATTAAACAGTGTTATGTCCAGACAATCAAAAATTCTTGGCAGTTGTATCGGCTGTTTTAACATCAGATGGTATTAAATGTTTTTTTGTCTGTTAGGTGCTGGTAATTACCAGACTAATAATATAGTTGTGTCTGCCCTCAAGGAGCTAACACTGAAATGGAAGGGTAAATACAAAAAGATATACCAAAAAAACATAACGAAGGCTAAGTACAGTGATACCAACTAGGCGTAAGATAAAATATCAATAAAAACACCTAGGAGGAAGATTTAACCAGACCCGGGAAGGGAAAATGTGTGGCAGCAAAGGCTAAAGGTAAGTCTTAAAGGATGAGTAGACAGAACCCAAGGCTTAATTACCTCACCTGTGAACCACTCTAATGGCCTCCAAATTGATTCCTATCACCTCCACTCCTTTCAACAACAATCCATCCACCATACCACTGCGTCATTAACATTCCTAAATATGCAGCTCAAATAATGTCACTCTTCTGCAAAATTCTATGCGGAACTACGTCCAGATTCTTTAGATGAAATTTTAAAGACCCTTCTGCCCTCGATCCAAATTACTTCCCAGTCTTCTTTCCTATTATGCCCCTATTCACATCTAATATTTAGCCAAAATGAATTCCCAGAGCAAATAGTTTCATGAACAAACCCCCTTCTTTCCTATTACTTATTCTGTTTCTTCTAAGAAAGTTCTCTAGTGAAGCTCTGCTAACTAACTTTAAATCCTTCAAGGCTCAGCTCAAAAGCTTCATGAAGGCTTTTTATTTTTTTTCTTTTTGGATTTCCTTCAAATAAATGCAAGGTCTCAGGACAAGAAGTCCTAATATTGAATGTATACTATTTTATATTACAGTTACTTGGATTATTCTCTGCAGTACACTAAAATCATCAAATGTAAGACTGATTCTTACATTGACTCTTACTCATCTTTTATTTTATTACCTGGGAAATGATAAACCTGTTGAGTAAATAAGGGCATTTTTTTTTTAATCTCTTGACAAATTATGACCTGAGTATTCTGAATCCAAACCCATTGACTTGTTGGCCTATACAACTGAAAGGTTCAAAGGATTTTCAGACTTTTCCTATGTGAAGTAAATCTACCACACAGGAATTGAGTAATGTATTTACATGCACATAGAAACCTAAAAAAAAAAAAAAAAAAGGCCTCAGTTCTTTAAAGGAGGCTAACCTAATTTGGGAGGTATTTTGTGCCAAAATTATTATTAGAGATATAAGTGATATCAAAACTCAGAGAAGAACGGGCATACTTATGTTAAAGTGGTTAGGGGAGAATCTGCAGGAAAGGTAGGACCTGAGCTGAGCCTTAAGACATATTTAAGAGAGGAGTAGGAAGAAGAGAAATGGGAGATATTGATTCCTCTTGTGAAGTAATTCTCTTGCCCATACCTTCTCATTCCTTTCCCAAGTAAGCAAAGGTTAGTTTTCTCTACCAACCTACCCAAGATTTGCCATTTCTAAAGCTTAGGTATACCCTTCCTTTCCCTAAAACTCTTTGTCCTATTCCAGTGTCTGCACCAAAAGTTTTTTAAATTACTGTATAATATTTAACTACTACACAGTCTTTGAGATGTGTATAGTAAACTCCTTGAGGGCAATGTGTTATGTCTCATACCTCTTTCTTTTCTTAAGGAGCTTAGAGCAAAGCTGAAGTCACTGCAAATCCTTAGTAAATACTAATTGATTTAAGGGGTAAAGGACTGGAGGAGTGAAGTGTCTTACACAGGGAGCAGTTAAGAAAGAGCCTAAGTAGACAGCTTACACTGAAAATGAGAAACAAACTAAGAGCTAAGGATGACCACAGATACCCATCTAAAAATTCAGAATTGATTCACTAGGCAGAGTCAGTGCCGTTTTTTTTGAGAATGGGACTATCATGATTAAATCAATGTTTTAAAATTTCTCTATAAAAGTTACTTCTAGAAAATAAGTCTGAATTTAGTTAAGAAAGCATTCAGGCATCAAGTTAAGAGAAGCTGGTGGTAGGTACTATACATCAGGTGAAAAAGGTGATGGGAACAGAGTAAACACAGACCACTGGACACATTCTGAAGGAAAAACTGAAAGATCTCAATAAATACTTGGTTACAGAGAATTAAAGAAAGGAAATAACAAAAGAAAGCAGTGAAGTATGTGGGACCTGAGTAGGACTGCTCAATTTTGCAATAAAGTCCAAACTAAATTTGTGTAACACTCTCAAAATATTTTAAATGCTTTCTTAAAATCCATGTTAAACAAATACTTTAAATGGTTAATTAACTCTGCAAAAAAACCATACTTACCAAAGCAGGATACCATTCACTCTTCTCAGATGTAGATACCACACTTACAACTTTTCCTAATAATTCATCATTGAGACGTCGCTTATCTTCATCTTCCTCTTCACTACTTTCTTCTTCTTTTTCATCTTCGTTACTAAAAGTTAGAATAACTTTATCATGATCTTAACATCAACCATCTTTGATATAGTCATTACCCCAGGGTAGTAGCCTCTTCATTCAAGTCGGAATTGAAGAAATGGATACTTCCCTAGCCCCAAAGAGGTAGTCCTGCGCTGTCCATGGTAACTCCGAGTCCACTTCACTAGATCAGTGAGGACCTGGACTTAGACTCTCATGCCAACCACTGGCTGGGACAGAAAAGCTATATCACCAGGAAGTATTCACTGTGCCAAATACAGTTTAAGAGATTGCCCTTCCACTTTTTATGCATGCCAGGTTCCAGATAATATAACTCTAATTCTCCAACAGGTTAGGAAAAGATCTCACCAAACACATCAGGAGGTTTATTTAGATAACCTATCTGGATAACTAAACAATCAGACAAGGCCACAATGAGGAAAAATCTACAAAACAATTGGCCTGTAGTCTTCAAAAATGTCACTGTCATGAAAAGACAAAAAAAAGGCTGAGGAACTTTTCTAGGTTAAAGGAGACTTAAGAACCACATAAACTAAATGCAATGCATGATCTTGGATTGAATCCTGGAATCAGGCGATGGTATAAAGGCTATTATTGGGACAACTGGCAAAATCTGAAATATGTATTATATATTATCAGATAATAACATTCTATCAATGTTATCTATTCTGAATTTGATAACCATACTTTGATTATATAAGAGAATGTCCCTGTTCTTACATAAACTATTTAGGGGTAAGAAGTCATGATGCTTGCAACTTCCTCTTAAATGGTTCAGCCAGTTAAAATTATTATTAAATAAAAAATAATTATAATATATGTATATAAAGACAGGAAATGATAAAGCAAATGTGTCAAAAAGTTTTAATAATTTAGTGAATCTGGACGATGAGTATATGAAAGTTTATTGTATTATTCTTACAATTTTTAAACTTGAAATGTTTTTGAAATAAAAAGGCTATAAAAACACATATACGCACATAACATAGCAAAATAATCCTATCAATTAAGGAATTTGGCAAAGTAACTCAAAACAAAAATAGCCTTTTTTAAAAAGGGGTTGAGATCATTATTCCTATTACTTTGTCCAAGAATTAAGAACAAAGTCTACTCAGGGTAAAACGTCTAAAACAAGGATACAAGATGCTGTGGAAAGGCCACCCAAACAAATTTCACCACCGTAGAAAAACCACTTATTTAATGTTGTGATAATTGTAATGTTACTGTACATGAAAACACTCACACAGGCAGAGAGGACCTCCTTCCTCTGTTCGTCTTCTTTGCAATTACTGGAGTTCCAAAATGCTCTGGATTTGTTAATGGAAGCTGGTCAAGAGTCTGGATAAGAAACAGACAAATTAAATCACTTTTTGCTTCTACATTAGTAGCTGTTGTTCAATTTAAAAAGTCCATCCATGTCACCCTACCTCACTCTCAGCAAAATGTCTCTCTCCTTTTAAGCATAGTGAGGTACGTCTCAATGTTCTCTCATCACCATCATCAAACACTGCAATAGGCAGAAGATATCAGAGAATTTATGCACACTTATTGCTATTTACCTGGGGCTTAAGAACCATTGTTAGTTATGCTTCAAAACCTTTTAAAATTTACACACATTTTTCATTCTAGATACCAAACACAGGTTAATGGCTGCCCCAAACTGCTTAAGTGTCTCCATTCACTTTTTCAATCTCTATCACTACAGAACGACCTTCTTCAACCATGAGCAACCTAGTCAAAGCACAGATATTAAACTACCTTTAATTTTAGAAGAACGAGCAAAAACCTGGTTTAAAAAAAAGAAGTAGGGACTTCCCTGGTGCTCAGCGGTTGGGAGTCCGCCTGCCGATGCAGGGGACGCGGGTTCGTGCCCCGGTCCGGGAAGATCCCACATGCCGCGCGCCGAGCAGCTGGGCCCGTGAGCCATGGGCGCTGAGCCTGTGGGTCCGGAGCCTGTGCTCCGCACCGGGAGAGGCCACAGCGGTAAGAGGCCCGCGTACAGACGGAAAAAAAAAAAAAAAAAGAAGTATTATGGGTTTTCTCGCAAAAAAAAAGTATTATGGGTTTTTTCGCAACAGTTATCAACAGAGTATCTCTAATGTCCAGAAACTGCCTGACTGCTCGTAATGCTGTTGGTTCATTCTACTGCTTCTACTTATTTGCATGATAACCTAATACAACAGAAGTACTGGCTGCCAAATTCTAAAGTCGTAAGATTCAACTTGTTTCTTTTGCTAGAGGAGGATGCAAGAAGTTTAGAAATAAAAGTTTAAACACCAGAAAGAGAATTTTTTTAATTCTAAAAAATAAGTCATAATTGCACAGAAGCTTTCTCAAGTTTTTATTTCTACTACATTTAAAAGAAATACTACTTGGAACCTATGTGTAAATTATTTCAGGAAAATGGGGGCAAGGAATTTAACAATTTACCACCAATGCTCTTCATATATCTAGCTATATATATTATTTTGACAATTTTATAGGGTTTTTTTTAAACATCTTTATTGGGGTATAATTGCTTTACAATGGTGTGTTAGTTTCTGCTTTATAACTAAGTGAATCAGTTATACATATGTTCCCATATCTCTTCCCTCTTGCGTCTCCCTCCCTCCCACCCTCCCTAAGGTTTAATTTTCTAGAAAGGTACTCTGATTTTACCATCTAATATTCACAAAGAAAATTTTCTCAGAAGATACCTGATGCCCAGCATTTTGAAAAAATAAAATAAGAAGACAGAATCCTTACCTCTGATACTTAAAATGCATATACACATCAACAAATGTTTATATATATTATGGAAAAAGCACATACATAGGAAAGCATACATAAACAAGTGATTATTATTTTAAGATTTAATCCTAATTTTTATAATTCTACATGTTTTTCAATTTTTTAATGTTTTTCCAATTTAACAGAATAATGTTAAGAAAGGAAAATTCTACATTATCTTGATTTAATATCTTAAAATCTTTACCTTGTTACCTATATAATTACAATCCTGAATTTTTTTTAAAGGGCTGCTTTATTAGCAAAAACTTTGCCTTTGAATCATAAACTTTTTTCATGGTAGAAACTTAACTCAACTTCTTCAATATTTATCCACCTCAGTCAGTTCCTTCTCTTAGACTAAAGACACCTAGTTTAGATTCTCTTACATGCAGAAGACAATGCAGAGAATATTAAAAGCTCCTGGTGCACATATTTAAAGAAGCATAATAATTCCGCAAAATCATCTGTGTTATACACTGTCAATGATGCAGAAATTAATGACCACCTGCAGACACAATGACAGGATAAAACACAACATCCTCCAACAATTACATCACTAATCTACACTTGATTAACACTGCTTTAAACATTTGTATCACAATTATGATTTATATGGTGTCATCGAGTCTGATAAACCACTGCTCTTTGAAAAATTCAAAATCATGAAATTATCATACCAAACTTAAAATAATTTTTCGTGTTATTATTAATGTCCATAAGTATGCTAAAGAATAAAACTTAAACGTTCCAATTTTCCTTAATGCCTACAATACCAAAGACGGTGACACTGGACACGCACATATATACACTATATACACCACATTTAAGTGGTGGAGATGTGAGGAAGGAAAATGAGACTATAAGACAAATCACTAATATCAAATTTACACAAAATCTTTTCCACAAGGTTTTATTATTAATCAATGGCAGCCCCAAATCAAAATGCTCTAATGAGAAATTTAACATTCTGAGTTGTTTTTTTAAAAATATTCACCTTGAAAATATATCAGATTTTTGAAGGAAAAAATTAATCTCACTTCAACACAATTTTACCATGGTTAGAAATAAGGTAAGGACCAAAGTCAATTGTGGTACAAATAACCCTTTTACATTTTTCCACAGGAACCGAACCCCTTCCAACTTCAAGTGAACAAAGAGAAACAGAATTTTCTCTGTTTCTCTTAAAAAATATTTTTAAGAATTTTTTTAAATTCATAAAACTATACAAAGGTATGTATTTGAGTACTTTATACTTGAGCCACATAACTTCTCAAGATTTTCTGAAAGACAAACAGAAAACTTGACAACATAGTGGACCTATTTAATCATGACATCCCTGATTATCAAAATCATTAAGAAGTTCCATCTAGGGCTTCCCTGGTGGCGCAGTGGTTAAGAATCCGCCTGCCAATGCAGGGTACACTGAACTGAGCCCTGGGCTGGGAAGATCCCATGCCGCGTAGCAACTAAGCCCACGCGCCACAACTACTGAGCCTGTGCTCTAGAGCCCACAAGCCACAACTACTGAAACCCGCGTGCCTAGAGCCCGTGCTCTGCAACAAGAGAAGCCAGCACAATGAGAAGCCCGCACACTGCAAGGAAGACCCAAAGCAGCCAAAAATAAATAAATAAAATTTATTAAAAAAATGTTTCCTCGGGCTTCGCCGGTGGCGCAGTGCTTGAGAGTCCGCCTGCCGATGCAGGGGACACGGGTTCGTGCCCCGGTTCAGAAAGATCCCACATGCCACGGAGCGGCTAGGCCCGTGAGCCATGGCCACTGAGCCTGCGCGTCCCGAGCCTGTGCTCCGCAATGGGAGAGGCCACAACAGTGAGAGGCCCGCATAACGCAAGAAAAAAAAAAAGTTTCCTCTAGGGAATTCCCTGGCAGTCCAGTGGTTAGGACTCTGCACTCTAACTGCCAAGAGCCTAGGTTCAATCCCAGGTCAGGGAACTAAGATCTCACACGCCACGCGGTGCAGCCAAAAACAAAAAGTTTCCTCTATAACTTCCATGTTAGAAATATCATCTTAAAGAACACATAATTTGAAGGCATTGAACACTGACTCTAGCATTTTGATAAGAGTGAAATAATTAACTGGTGTGTGTATAGTATATTAAGCTTATTTTTGGTTCAAGGTGTATACTACAGCACACCAAGAGAAAAAAAGTCAGAGTATAAGGATTTAGTAATTATAAGATATGAAATGTCTTATACTTGCCAAAAATGGCATTTGAATACATCATTCACTGAGTGCAAGAGAGCAGATACTACAAAAGTTGTATCTCTGTTAGTATATTACATATAAATTCTAAAACCTAATTTGAGGACAAAGACAAAGCTAAGATTCTCTCTGTAACATTAATCGTACTAGACAAAATAATGCTAATGGAAACAAAGCCTGACCCTAAACTGTTAGAATTCAAAGAAACAAAAGTAAAAGGGATCTAATCTAACTACTAAATACAAAAGATTTACCTGTTATCATAGCACTGTTAGATGCTGGAGAACAGTAAGATAAAAACAACAGTAAATTAACTTTATCTATCCAAAGATATAATTGGCTATTACTTATTAAGCTTCTACTATGCCCTAATCCTCACAGCAGCCTCTACAGGGTCGGAATCACTATCTTCCTTTTATAGATAAAGAAATTGAGAATTAGAAGGTTCATCTATGAGCTACAATTTAGTTAAGGGGGGATCAAAATGAATTAACAAACAGGTAAGAAACAGAGGCATAAAATGAACACTGGGAAGAGAGTTTAAGAATTCTGACTTGATAAACAACAAGGTCCTACTGTATAGAACAGGGAACTATATTCAATATCCTGTGATAAACCATAATAGAAAAGAATATGAAAAAGAATGTATACATATGTGTAACTGAATCACTTTGCTATACAGCAGAAATTAACACAACACTGTAAATCAACTATATTTCAATAATAAAAATTAATTTTTTTAAAACCCTCAAACTTTATCTTGTTAATAAACAAAAAATAGACAAAAAAAAGAATTCTGACTTGGTGAAAAAAAGTATTATTGTTATATCTGCTTATACCGGTAACAATTAACAAAACATTTCACGTGATACAGTAAAAACTTTAAAATTAAAAATATATGCATACCCTAGGTAAAACCAATAGTTCTGTTGCTCATAAAATCATCTGTGATAACTACAGAAGCCCCTCAGCAGCTAAGATCAAAAACTTCAGGAATCTGGAAATTTAAGAAATTAACATTCAAATGTATAATTATGTTAACAAAATATTATGAGAATGTTAAAGTCTTACAGAAGGCTATTTAAACAATGTGTTAAAGCCTATCACAGGACTAAATAGATTTGTTACTTAGTACTTTTTTTCTTAATGAATGATTTTCTAGTCAGGGAAATAACCATTTGGCTTTGAAAAAACATTTTGTGGTTGATTCTGGTTATAACAACATTTGTCATAAGCAGTTCTAATCAAATCAAAAGCCTTATAAGCCTACAGCACATTCTACATAAGTCAGTCCATTCACCAGGTTAATGTAACCCTCCTCTAATCCTTTAACTTAGAATTTCCATGAGATATGATCAAACTGATGTGCCAAATAATAAGAAGGTATGAAAAAAATCCAGAAACTTAAAAAAGCATTTGTCACAATATATCAATGATCGAAAATATTTTAGTGTTAAACTTGATATATGATGTGTTTACGTACATTTATATATAAATTATTTAAATTAAAAGCAACTTTCTCCTTTACATTTTTCTTATTTTTCAAATACCATGTGTTATTTTTATATTCTAACAAAGCAAAAGAAGAACAGTTTTAGAATGTCTTACTGACAGTTATATTTGTCAGGAATTAAAGGCAACATTCAAGTGGAGATATGAATTCTAATCCCAATTTTGGTATCTTCTGAATGGCTGGACAGATAACAATACACTTCCATACATTACAGATTCCTTATCTTTAATGCAAGGAAAAGAACTGCCAAATGAATAAACTACTAGGAAGCATTGTTTTATGATAGGAAGGGGAAATATTTCAAAGTCTCAAAAAACATAAAAATCCATGAACTGGTGCTATTTGTTGTTCAACACTGGAGGGCAAGGTATTATTAGATTTTTTTTAATTGAGTTATATTAGATCCATAATCTTTTTCAAAATTGGTCATTCAGCTATAATATGAAAAATTAATACCTATATTATATAAGGAGTTAATAACAGTTTCTCAGGTAACTTTTGATCACTGATAATTATAACTCCTATTTAATCCAAATCAGCAGTATGTTATCCCCTTTTGTTTCATTTTTAAGAGACTGACATAATTTCAAGTTCTTTTAAAATCAAAAAACATCAAGACCATTAATAATACTTTAAATACTTTCTGATTCTACCTATATAACACTTTGCTAGGAATTAGAAATCAAGAAAAAATCCAGAAAAGAGCAATTAAGTAGTCACTCAATTAAAGAAAATTATAGAAAGTTCGTGACCTGTGAGAGATCACACATTTTATTTTGCCATCTTTTAATAAGGATCATTCTTTATGTGGCCTACATCCTTCAATACCTAAACATTCTTTATAGCAGAGTGCTATAAAGAGAATAAGAGAATATACTTAATTCTCTTAATACTTAAGAGAATAGTGCCTCTTAACATCTTAAAATTTTTTGGTCACTGTCTCTCATTACACAGATGCAAAAATTTTAAGTATTTTGGATTCTTCTCCCCTAATTGGTCTCTGTTTCTACAAATGTGGTCTGTTTTTCTAAGCGTGTACTAACTGCATTAGATTCAGCCAATGTGTTTATAAAAAAGATTCTTGGGTTGCCATCCCAGACCCACTAAATTAGAGAGATTTGGGGTCCTCAAATCCTTTTTTTTTCAAATGAGCATCAAGTGATTCTTATGTACACTAATGCTTAATATATGAACCATATGCAATTAAGATTCTAAGCTCTTTGAGAACAAGAATTATACAATTTCTTCTGTTATTGTCTATCAAAGAAAATCGCCACAGAGAATGCTCAGTGGCAACTAGTTTTCATCAATACTAAAGTGCCATTCAGGTAAAGGACAGAGATTGCTATTCATAAATGGAGGATTATTCTGGAGTGCAGAAAATCCAAAATGTGAAAACCTGAAAAGTATTGCTGCTGCAGAAGTGTAAGCATTACATCAGTAAAACTTCACAAGTATTGTGAATGTAACCTTGATATTGGGCACCAAACAGGATGCACGTTAGTATTCAAACATGCATCATATCATTTCCCATGATTCTGCACACATCAACTCCTGTAATTTTTACCACTGCTTTGTTTAATATAGCAAAATTGTATCCACTTAAAATCTAACAGTTAATTTTAAGCTTAGTTTTTAAATCTCTAACAACTATCAACAGTCACAATTAAGCCTCCTAAAAATATATAGTTCAGGGCTTCCCTGGTGGCACAGTGGTTGAGAGTCCACCTGCCGATGCAGGGGACACGGGTTCGTGCCCCGGTCTGGGAAGATCCCACATGCTGCAGAGTGGCTGGACCCGTGAGCCATGGCCGCTGAGCCTGCGCGTCCGGAGCCTGTGCTCCACAACGGGAGAGACCACAACAGTTTAGAGGCCCGCGTACCGCAAAAAAAAAAAAAAATATATATATGTATAGTTCAGAATAATAGCACTATTGTGAACCAACACCAACTTGTAGGAGGTCTAAGAATAAAAACGGTTAGAAAATATTAGGTACATACAGCACATTGCTACTAATAATAGAAGCCACAGAGTAAGACACAGGAAGTACAATTTTCAACCAAAGGGTGTTCTTCACAGCTTTGAGCATCAACTACAGATGAATGATGTTTACTCAAAGCAACAAATCACGTAAACTAAAAATAAACCTAAAGGGTCATTTCTTTATCTTCTGCAAGGAAACCACAACACTATAATTATATCTTTTATATCAAGACATAAATGTAAAAACCAATTAATGCTATAGATGTTCAGTGTAAAGCCAACGATTGGATGTTATCCACAGGACTGTGTAGTCTGAAAGTAATGAGAGGAGACTTGGAAATCTTAATTATTGCTATTCTCATCAACATAATGACAGCAACAATATAGGTACTACATTTAGGTTTTCATTTACATGCACTGTGACACTTGCTGCTACTCACTACAGTAAAGTTTTTTAAAGCCAGTATAAGCTTATGCATGAAATGTTAAGAATGAATTCACATTAGCAGCATATATATCTTTTGTGAAAGGTGTTACTAAGAGAGTCCTGACTGCATTGAAAATCAAAAATTAAGCTATGATCACCTAGGCTTGAATCTACTCTGGCCCAAATTTTTTTAGTCTGTAAATTCTGTGGTAATATCTATAGCACCCTTATATAAAATAGGCAGCAATACAATAAAAGACTGCAACTATGCAATTTTAATTGTAATTCCAGAAAAAGTTTAAAAGTCTGATGACTTACAATACTAAGTTGTATTGACTTTTCTAACGGAAGAAAAATAACCACATAATTTAACTTTCTTGAAGGGAAATATCAAGATAACCTAAAAAAGAAGTACATTCTTAGATGAAATAGCCATAAGTGGCCAAGTTACTATAAAGAGGTAATTGGGTTTTTTTTTTTTTTACCATCAGGGTATCATTAAAATTTCAGCTGTCTATATCAAGTAAATTGACAGGAAAGAATACATATTTCTCTGCCAAGGTAATGATTCAATGAATTTACAAAACAGAGAGATAGCTATGAAACCCGCAAATTAAATCCTCTATATTAAATTACCTAACTACCTACCCACAGTATACCAACTAGCATCTGTCAACTTGCTGATAACAGCTTCCTGAAAGGATCCATCAGATGTCCTTGTTTCAACAATGGCTCCAACCTAAAACAAAAAATCGAAATTTCATCACCAAATTTAAACAAACAAACCAAATCACTCGTACCAACTATATGACCTGGGTTAAAAAAATATATCTATTTATGGTAATTATACCTTACATTGGCTTAGATCTTTATCATTTATAGTGTTCATACATTTACCATGCAATTCAAGTCTCAAAATGCTTAGGCTTAAGTAAGATAGCTATTATTACCCCTATTTCATGTGTTGGAAATTGTGGTTTAGGAAGAGAGAATAATTTGCAAAGAGTCCAGGATGAGAACCCAGTCTTTTAAGTCTCATTTCAGAGCTTTTTTTACTACATGATACTGCCTTCAAGAAAATTGTGGAATGTAAGAACCAAAACACCATAGGACAGCAAAAACAGCTTCAATTTTCTTTCATGTAAATATTGAATATTGGATTCAGCACTTGTATTTAAGGGACCTTTTAGATAAAGGTTCACCTGGAGAGAGAGGGATGGACCAGTTGACCTTCTTTCAGCTTCCAGACCTTTGTATATCAGATATTAACCGAAGTGGTACTCTGACATAATGAAGTTTTATAACATAAACAAATGGCCAGAAATGGATGGAAAACATAATGTAGGTATTCATTAAATTGAACTATTAAGTCAACATAGTTTACTTGGTAAGTTAGAAAAACAGAAGATTCAGACTTATGATACTGGTATATTACACTTATCAAGCTAAACACCTGTGGCAACAATATGAAAAACAAAATGCAGTATTCAGTCCAAGAATTCAAAACAAAAGGTAGCTGAAACTCATGTTCACATATGTTAAACTATCCTTCTGTAAGATGTTTAACATTCTTTAACTAAGGATACAGCCATTGTAATATTGTAATTTATACTAACTCTACAACACCTTATTTGTAACTTTGTTTTCTGATTAACATTTTTTAACATTTTAAAAGTGTATCTACAAATATAAAATCCAATAAATCACTGTATGAATTTACGATTCATCATTTCAGATTGTAAACTGTACAAAATACGTACTCTTAAAGGACCCTTTACTTGGTCATCTTGCACCAATTGTGTAGTATTATCCTGTTTCAGGAGTACCTAAAAAACATTTTTGCACAATAGTTTGCATGTTACTTTTAAAACAGTACATTTATGGTAATACTGTAACAAAAATGTCTTTATACTTTCTTAGCATCCTGTGGTTACCTCTGGTATAATACTTATTCCATTGTATTTACGCTTATTGTCTCTCTCATTAACTGAGCTCCTTGAGGGCTGGAGTCCTCCTTCTCACTATATCTCCAGCAGTTAGCAAGTGTCAATACGTATTACAGGCACTTAATAAATGTTTGCTGAATTGACTATAGAAGGTTTATAATCTGTAGTGATTATTGTAAAACCTTAAAATTGCCTTCATTGCTTTTTATCAACTAGTCATAAAGGTTCTGTCACCAAGTATATTTAAAAAAAAACAGCATCAAACTTTATTGCCTACATGCAAGGTAAACAAATTAAAACCAGAAGTCTTCTGGTCCTTTATAAAGTAAACCTAAATAATAATCTGATATGCAATTCAGTCACAAATAAGTGCTCCCTTCTACTACAGATCCTCCCACATATATAAGGTAACCCGCTCTATTAAGAGAGAGGGAGAATGGGAGAGGGAGACGGAAAGGAAGCATGTACCCAAATAAGGGGAAACTTCAAATTCTAGGTAATTTATGTATAAGACCTCCCCAGACAATCACTGTATTGATTTTAAATTAAATAAATTAATCTACAAAGAGCCACAATACTAACAAAAAGTTAAAATTCTCAAAGAATTCCAAGTAAGTATTTAGTAAGGAAATCCTGTATAGCTGACATAGTAAAAAGACTGTATGAAACAAGGAAGAAATCAATGTCAAATGATATCCTAAGAATACTCAAAGAAAAGTTTCACCAGCAGATGGAAATTTAAACAGAAAGTTTATAATAATCATAGATAAGTCTATTTGTCTACCACACAAATCACACTCCTCTAGTTTAATGGTTCTCAAACTTCAACATGCATCAGAAACACTTGAAGGGCTTGTTATAACACAATCATAGGACCCCATCCTCAGCGTTTCTGACTCAGTTTGTCTGGGGTGGGGGCCTGAGAATTTGCATTTTAAACCAGTTCTCAGGTGAGACTGATGCTGCTGGTCCTGGGTCCACTGTTCACTTATTCATTCAACACATTCTGAGCGCCCCCTGTTTATAAGGCACCGCTCTAGGTATTGCAAACAGAACAGGGCAAACATTTCCTCCTTCCAGGGTGCTTAATTTTTGTAGGAAAGGATCACATATGTAAGTGAAAAGCAAATTGCAAAACTGAAAGTACAGAATGATCCAATGATAATAATAACATCAACACTGTTACTGAAAGGCACAGCACAAAATTTGGTAGAACACCTAAAGGTTCTTTGGAGTAATATCACAGAGGACCTCCATGAACTTTATTATACAGTTCCACAATGTTAAAAAGTTTATAATAGGCATGGATTACCTTTGTAGTCTAAGTAACTAAGATTATTAAAAGCATTTATATAGAAAAATTACTAGGAGTAAACACAAAATGATAATAGTAGGATTTCTGAGGTCAACTATGGCTTTTAATCCTGCAGTACTTTTCTGTACTTCCAAATATTGTACAGCAATCAATAACTTTTTTTCTGGTCACAAAAGCATCTTAAAATTATCTTAAGATAAAATTCTTAAGTCATTTTTATCGCTGTCTTGAAATGATAATTCCCACTGTTTTGTTTTTAGTAATCTATTGTTTTTTCTAATCACTTGAAATCATCCCTACCTGAATAATATGAAAGGAGAGAAAATAGATTATAGCCTAAGTAAGCATGCTACCGCAAACAGGAAAGATCCAAATGATGGGAAGTATCATGAGTATGGTATTTCATGGAAGCACTTGGAATAATTTCTCATCTTGAGTTCTTTATTTCCCAATTCTTAATGTGCTTTTCCTATAGTTTTGTATATAACAGTGCTTTCACATAGTAATGATTCACGAAGTGAAGTAATAGTTCAGTAAATAAAATGTTGATTTGTAGTCTCCGAATTCCATCCCTAATTCTCCTCAATCGAGTTAATAAAGCTGTTCCATTAAAAAAAAAATTACCTTAACTTTTACCAGCCTTTTCACAGTCTTAATTTTTGCCTCACAGAAGGCACCTCGGTACTTGGCACTGACATCAGTTCCCACTGTCAGGTAGGCAGGCTCATCCGCCGCCTGATGAAAGGAACATACAATATGAATGTCACTACTATTTTCCCCTACTCCAACCCCAAGTCTCATCAAAAGGTTCTGTATTTCAAGTAGTAAGAATATTAACATTATTTGCTTATTAATATCATTGATAATTTGAAAAATATCCTTAAAGCAAACACTTTATTAGCAATCCTTTACTTTATAATCTATATCGCGAAAACATAAAACAATTTAAATTGTAACTAGAAAGTATCAGTAGAAAATGTAATGTTTTTTCATTCAGATACAAAATGATTCAACAATTTTATAATATATTTAAGAAATGAAAAAAATTTTTAATCCAGAAAAGGTATATTTATTTTAAGTGTCTCATAAAACGTTAAGTTAGTCAGTTATGGCCGCCTGAAATTTTGTTTTCAAATTAAAAGAAATATTGCTATTAAAATTAACACTAACAAATACATAATTAAATGTGTTTTGTTTTGTTTGCGGTACGCGGGCCTCTCACTGTTCTGGCCTCTCCCGTCGCGGAGCACAGGCTCTGGACACGCAGGCCCAGCGGCCATGGCTCACGGGCCCAGCCGCTCCACCGCACGTGGGATCTTCTCCCGGACCGGGGCACGAACTCGTGTCCCCTACATTGGCAGGCGGACTCTCAACCACTGCGCCACCAGGGAAGCCCAAATGTTTATTAATATAGCTACATAAAGTCAACTGTTTTTGGATACATAGTAACTGTACAGGTAATAAATGAAGCCAACCCTTTTGATAAAGAGAGCATTATTTAGAAAAATCATTGGCTAAAAGCTGCATTTTAAAGCTTTAAATCTAAATTAACTGATGAATGCAGAGATGTGAACTGAGGGTAGCTGTACCTAGTTTGTCAACACTAATCATCTTGGTATATTTTTTAAAAAAAGTTTCACAAAGTAATATCTACTTTTAGCAAATGGCCGTGATCAGAATGACACATGGAAAGATATGAGAAATTTCACTCCACCATTCATTTTAATCTTGACAGTAACAGAATGACTGCTATCTCAATCTGTCATTTTAAGAATATTTTCCAAAAGTTAAGTGTATTCGTACAAGCTCAACTCAACAATGCTAAGTGCAAAGGTGACAGTGTACACTTTAGAGAAATACTTTCAAGTAGAAAATGATTTTTCATTAAGTTTTCCCAACTAACATTAAAGAAGGTACACTGTCACTTCAAGGAGATAGGAAAGCAAGAGGAAGTTTGGGAAAATCCTGTATTTCAGAGCTTAATACACTGAAACAGTAAATGAGTAAGGAATCAGGTTTAAAGTTAGTGCATTTACAAATAACGCAAATTGAAAAGAAATACTTTTTGGAAATAAATATCAGACCTGAAACATTGAATGCCACGGAACTGCAGGATGTTATACCTCCCCTTCCCTTTAAACATCACATACAATGTTTGCAATATTAGTTGTCTTTAGGAGAATTTTTTTTAGGTTGGATATACATTTAAAATATTTACTGAACTAAAATTAAGTATTATTAGTTATAATAATAATATATAATAATACTTAGTTTTAGTTCACCTTCAAATATTTTACCCACAAAATTTCACTTTATCCCCAGAAGAAATGGTATCTCCCTTACACAATCCACACATTCCTTCCTTAGAAAATCGCATTGGCACTGGGGAAGAAAAAAAAAAAAAATCAAAAAATCCCCCAAAGAACCAAAGCAGGACAAAAGCTTTACTTCTGCAAAGGTCGCTGCCAACACAGGAAGTGTTTAAAAATACTAGCCCAATGGACAACAATGGAAAGGCTGCAGCAGCCTTTCCAAAGTGCTAACTGCTTCGGAGAGGGGCCCAACTGACCGCATTTAGACACAATGATCATCTCTCACCCATTCAACACGTCCTCATTTTCAGAAAGCGCTGCTCAGCAGACGAATCAATTTTGAGTAGCAAAAAAAATGACATTCCATAGCACTGGCCTCACGACAGTCAGTGTCCAGGGCACGAGGTTCCGAGCAGCGTCGACTCAACTTACCTTCATTTTCACTGGTGATCTGTGGGGTTCCAGCTCAACGAGCTATCTTCTCCGTCGCTGGAACCAAAGGGAGGGGAAAGACAGGCACAGAATCAGTCAACGAGGGGAGCGACCCAGGGAAAGAAAGTAAACAAACGCCAGCGGGGAGGGGCAGAACCCTCACCAGGGAAGGGATAAGATCCCCTCCGAGGGCAGCCAGGACGCAGGAGCCGAGGGGGTGGCAAGAACCCCACGGGCGCCAAAGGGCAGTGGGTTCCGCCGCGGAGTTCGCCAGCGGCCCACCGCGCCCCCGCCTCGCTCGCCACTTTGACCCGGAATGCTCAACTCAGAGCCCCAGGACGGGTCGCTCTGGAGAAGGGCAGGGCGCCGTTTGGGCTTCCCCGGGCCCCCTACAGGCGCGGTCGCCGAGCTCAGCCGCCCCGCGGATACCCCGACTTCGGC
>NW_020175662.1:1759714-1837678 GCF_003031525.2 Neophocaena asiaeorientalis asiaeorientalis
GGCGCCATTGCTCTCCTTCCTTTCCTCTGCACCATATCAGAAAGGAGAAGCACTTCTTCACCCGAAGGGGCAGGGGCCGTGGCCTTCAGCCCCGAGGCGCGCGAGAAAGGGAAGACCCGCGAGGGGAAGAAGGCTGGGGGGGCGGAGAGAAGGAGGGGAGGTGGCCCGGACAGGGTGTGGGAGGGGAGGGGAGCCGCACAGCGGCAGCCGCCGCCTCCTCCCCGCGCCCGCCTCAACTTTTTGTACAGCCCAGAGCAGTATCAGCCCCCAGACCCTCGGGTCCAACCACGGACTCCACGGGGGAGGACGCGCTGGGGAGTTAGGGGCCGGCTGCCCCAAGCAGCCCGCTCCTCGCCTCGCGGAAGGAAACTTAGCGGCGCGGCCAGCCCACAGCCATTTTCCCGGGGAACCCGGGGAAGCGGCCGAGGAGGCAGCTGCGGCGGCTGTTCCCGCAGTTTCTGCCGCTGCTCCACGACTTGCCCCTTCCCCTGCGCTCGCCGCCCCGCTTGCCAAGCATCCCCCCTCCCCACCTCCAAAGCTTCCAACTGCACCGGGACCCCAGGCAGCAGCACCAGCTGCTAGTGCCGCTTCTTCCATTCAGTATCCCCCGCTTCTCTTCTCCCCACCTACCAACTGAGGGTGAAGTGCGCGTTGTCAGCCCCCGAGTCCTCCGCCCCACTGACCCCCGTGGGCCCCAGTCCGGGCAGCACCACTCCCGGCCGCGGCGGCAGTTCCTGCGCCCGGTTCCCCACTCGCCTAATTTACTGCCACAATCCACCAAATAACAAGCTGTTGAGCAGACTCGCTTCTACACGAACTCCTATTGGCTGCTCATGACGCCGAAGAGTTTCGGATTGGAGCTCGCTACCTGCCGTCCTCATTGGATGTAGCTCTGAAACTTCACGGATTGGTGCGAAAAACAGCAGGTAGGACATCTGCCACTTATGATTGGCTGCCTCCGAAGACTAACGTTACTGGAGAATCAGATATTGAGTAAGCAAGTCCTGAAAAATGATTGGTAAAGACGACTCCGGATGTACTTAACTGAGCACTGATTGGTCAATTGAGGGGTCAGGAAGAGCAGTTCGGCACGAGGATTGGCGGTGGGGTGTCCCATGGAAACCGAACCCGGAGCTGTGGCCAGGACTTGCACGGGGGCGGGGCAGGGTCTTTCCAAAGCGCCTGCGCTGAACCAGTTTCTCGGCGCCATTTTGTCTGGGCAGCGGTGGCTGCAGGTCTACCGCATTTTATGTTTCTGGCGAGACGAGAGCGGAATCTTTATCCCGTGGATTCATTTAACTGCGGCAACCATCCACCGTTCCCTCCAGGACAGCACCCAGTGAAGATCGGAAGAGTAGCGATCTGTCAGAAAGGTCAGTTGGAAGCGGTAGTTGTCCGGTGGACTGGGGGATGGCGCAGCTCTAGCGGCACCGGCACCGGAAGTGAGGGGGCCGCTCGGCAGCCATAGCAGAGTAAGTTCTCCCTGCGGCTGGGTGGGAAGCTGGGGGCGGGCTGAGAGGGGGCGAGGCTTCTTCTCTCGCGACCCTAGAGAAAGAGGCGGAGGGGACGTGCACGTCTCTTTTCTCCGGGCTGATCCTTTGGACTCCTCTCGGGAGTGTGAGAGAGGTTCGGGATGCCGCTCCTCTCAGAGCAGTGCTTCCTCCCTTTAGAAGTGGATTTCGGCAGCTTGTCACGTTCTGCGACCAAGGCCACCGGCTGTGTGCTCCTCCTTAATTAAGACAGGGAGGGCAGGGTTCTGAGGCAAACCGGTCCTGCGTGGGGAGGGGTTTCCGCGTGCTGGTTACGCGTTTAAGCAGTGAGGAAAATGAAGGAAACGCTGGGCTTGGGGTGCTGAGGAATTCCCTAGCTAGCACAGACGCTGCCACTCTAGCCTTAGACAAGTAGCTGTGCCACGCTGCACGAGGCTTAGGCTGCTTTTTGAAAGGAGCGAGCAGTGGTTTTGCAGGGACGGAAAACACCTTAGATAAAAATACAAGGACCTCCCCGATAGGATTTTGTTCAGGGTAGCCATTGATCTAGTTCCATTAGCACGATCTTGTGTTCTGTTAAAGAAAACAAAACCACATTTGAAATGGTGGAAATAGAGTATTGATTGGCAAGTTGTTTTAAAGAATGAAATAATTTTAAAAATGTAAAATATCGACGGTAATCCACGTTGACTAAACTTACTCGTTAAGAGGACATGTTAACTAAGGCTGCATCGATTTTTCATTCGTAACAGTGATTTTTTTCAGAATTGTTAAGAAAAT
Organism: Neophocaena asiaeorientalis asiaeorientalis; assembly: GCF_003031525.2. Classification (NCBI taxonomy): domain Eukaryota; kingdom Metazoa; phylum Chordata; class Mammalia; order Artiodactyla; family Phocoenidae; genus Neophocaena; species Neophocaena asiaeorientalis. The sequence goes on from NW_020175662.1 coordinate 1,761,985, forward strand.
GAAATGCATGTTAGTATTTCTGCTGAGTGACCTAGTCACACTGATCTGAATAGCTGCTTAAAATTATCCTCATAATACTTCTGTTTTGAATCCTATTGCTGTATTGGTGGGGCTCCAGACAAGAAAATGATCGAGTGATTTAATGATTTGTTGGGGTTTTTTTGTCAGTTGGTCTGAAGAAAAGGACAGGTAAGTGACAAACATCCGGAAGTATTACTGAGGTGAGTTCTAATGTCTGTAAAAATCTTTAGAATTAGGGAGACCAGTAAGTAGAGCCATAAATAGCAAGATGGAAGAATGGTAGTTGAAAAGTCTTTGTTTGGTCAAGGGTTCAGATGAGTCTGTGATTAGCTTCCTGATATGATACTTTAGAATGAAGTCTCAAAATTAGGACATACTTACGAATTTGTTTACCCATTCATGCTAGTCCCATTTCTAGATTTTTAAGTACTTAATATTTTTATCAAGGAATAATTGGACATTTTCATGATTTTTTACTCAATATTTAGAAATTTGGCATGTAGAAAAGATATTTCAGTAAGAGTTTAGAAGTTAAGCAATTTTTTTTCTTAAGGAAATTATAGGACATGTAAATACTACTTAACTTCCTGGGTCGGAGTGGGTGGGTAATCACCTATAATTCCACTACCCGACTTAAAACGGTTATTATCTGATCCAAATAATGTATGTCAGTGGGCATTTGGAAATTACCAAAAAGCCAAAAGAAGAAAACAAAATCTCTTGTATCACCGCCACCAAAAGGTGATTGCAGTTTGTACTGTACCTATGTTATTCAGAGGGGTTTCTCTTTTGCTGGTTTTGTTTTACAAAATAGAGATCATTCTAGTCATGCTCATTTTGTCACTCAGGTTTTTTTCCTTTTTGGAAAATATTGGGAACATGCTGCACGTTTTTCATGGCTGCATAGTGTCCTGTAGGATAGATGTACTGTATTTTATGTACCAGATCTCTTAATTTTTATAATGGCAGTAATATGTCTGAATATCCTTGTGCATGTTTTACGAAAGATTTTCTCTGAGAACTGACATCTATGCCTAAAATTTCTAGGCATCTTGATATTCCCTCACATGCCTGATTATTTCTCTAGAATAAATTTCTGTAAGTGGAAATACAAGGCCAAAGAGATTATACGATGCTTCATCAGAAAGCTTTTGCTCTTACTTTTTTTGTTATCCTTCTTCCTTTTATTACTCTCCTCCCCCCCAATCTCCATTTTAAAATTTTAATTTAGCTTTATTTTTGAGCTTTTTCTCCTGGGTCTCTGTTTATTCAGGTAAAATTATCAGTCTTTCAAGTCACACATATAGTAAAATAAACTTGAGAATTTTTTGGACCTTAAGAGTAATTTCTTAAAATTAATTTATTTTTTGCTCTAGAATAGTTAGGTGTTTGTACAGTGAAACATTTTGCTATGCAGAAGTGACACTTAGAGGATACTAAAAACAAGTTGTTTTTTATGGTAGAGTTAGTTGAGTTTAACTGTTGTTTCCTTGTAGCCTGGCTTAAAGTTTTCCATCTTTCTGTGCATTTTCAAGGTGCTTTTGTACTGTCATAGGACCCTTTACATGTCTCTCTCATCACATTTACTCTGCATTTGTTTGGCTCTTCCCCAGTTTGAGACTTTACTCCCAGAGGGTAGCAATTGCTGTTTTAATCACTCTTAGGTTTCCTTACCTGATACATGGTATGTGCTCTGTCACTGTTTCTTATGAATCGTTATGTACTTTCATATACAAAATATGTGAAGTAAGCTAACTTATGTTTTCTTTAACAGCAGTTCTCTTCTGAAAATTCATGATATTCCACAAGTGCTGTCTTAACTTTTTTTTTTTTTTTGGCTGCATTGGGTCTTCGTTGCTGCACGCAGGCTTTCTCTAGTTGCGGCGAGCAGGGGCGACTCTTCACTGCAGTGCGCGGGCTTCTCTTGTTGCGGAGCGTGGGCTCTAGGCTCAAGGGCTTCAGTAGTGGTAGCACGAGGGCTCCAGAGCACAGGCTCAGTAGTTGTGGAACACGGGCTCAGTTGCTCCACAGCATGTGGGATCCCCCCAGACCAGGGATTGAACCCGTGTCCCCTGCCTTGGCAGGCAGACTCTTCAACAACTGCGCCACCAGGGAAGTCCCAGAACTGACTTGATTTCTAATTGCTAATAATAATGTAGGTTTAGAGAACTCATTGAGAATAGTTATTCTTGACTTTTATTCCTCAATTCCTTTTTTTTTTTTTTAAGATTTTATGATACCTTAGCGGAAGGCAACTATAGATGAATATTAATTGAACACTCAAATCATCTCTTAGGAATAAATGAATGAAAATTAATTTTGATAAAATTGATTTTTGTAACCTATTTTAACGAGCCCAAACTAGTAGAATAATGTTTCTACAAAATCAAAATGGTCAAATTTTTAATAACGTTTTTATGAAAAAATGCTATTTTGAAAGCAGAATGTTTTATTTATTTGGTCAAGAATTCAAATGAGGGCATGAAATTAGCTTCCTGTCATGGTATCTTAGACTGAAATCTCAAAATTAGAACATCCCTATGAATTTTTTTTTACCCATTCATATGGTTCCCATTTCTGGATTTTTAATCACAGAACACTGTGAACATTTTCATGATTTTTTTTTTTCTTTAACCCATGGTAAAATACTTGACATAAAGATCTCATCAGGAAAAGTGTTTAGAAGTGAAGCAAAACAGTCTGTTCTGAGTGTGTGGGCTATATAACATACTGAAAACTTTAAAAAGTCTTTGTCTTCTAGAGGAAGCCTCGCTTTGTGGAATAATGAAGGAAAGTGTTCGAGTTTTTAAATGACTTGGATCTGCTCTCTGTTGAAATTGTATTTCTGGTATGCAGTTTTACTTAACTATTCTCTAGTAATCGAGATTGGCCATGTTGCCTTTACATGTATATCTCTTTTTAAAAATGATAGAATTTGTTCCACTGTACAGTTATTTCTGTAACTGTCTGTGTATGTTGAAAAGCAGAACAGATTGTTGTGTTGAATGTAGCTGCTTTCCTAATGGTTTTGTTATTTTTTGGAAAGTTACTAAATTTGCTTATTTGCAACCAAAGCAACCTTTGTAATCTCTGTATGGTCTTTTGCCCTAGTAGATGTCACTGCTTATTTTATGGCCACATGGAGTCATAGATAACTGGTTTTCCTTCATATATAATGCAAACAAGAGCATTATTTTAGGATTTGGTAGATTACCTAGTGGCATTCCTACTAGGATCTGTCCTCAGAAGCTTACTGTCAAAAAAAAAGAAAACCATAATTAAACATGTGGGTGTTAATATAGTTATTTCAAAAGATTCCATCAGTTTAGATTGGTTTAACTTTTTAAAGATGTAAATCATGGCACACGAGAAAAATAGATTTGTCAAAGTTCAGTGTACAATTGGATCTAATTGTTTTAAAAAACAAATTGTTTTATAATACAGAACAGAAAGAAATTTATTTAGCCATCATTAAAGACTTTTCAAAGTTAATGATATGTAATATGTAAAATTAGAAGAAAGGAAGTCATTCTAAGTGGATGTAGCTTGTGAGCAAGGATGCAGTTATTTGGGTTGGCCAAAAAGTTTGTTCGGTTAGTGAATACATTATTCAATAAAATTCTTGGTGAAAATGAAAAATGTGTCTTCTATAGTTACTTAAAACTGAAGGAACTTCTTGGCCAACCCAATATATAAGAAAAGCTATGTTTGGGACAGTAAGTAAACCAGTTTGGAGAAGATGACTGATTAAAGATTACATTGGGAAAGCTGTGTGAAGCCAGCTTGTCAAGGTTTCTAGAATTAGCTGCACATCAGAATTATGTAGAGTGCGTGTCTTTTATAGGTTTGGGAACTTCCAGAGGGCCTTGAAAGCTGGGATATGAGCAGAAAATGAAGGTTATTTTTTGTTTTGTTTTCAAATTTTACAAATCAAAATGGAATTAAACAAACACAAATTAATCCCACCCTACCATTGGATTTTTAAAATTTTCTTTTTCCTTGTCTGTATGCATATTCTTTCTTTAGTCTCAGAGAAATTTTTATTTTTCTTTGTTACTTAACGTTGTAATAGGCATTCAATGTGACTGCATGGTCTCCACAGTAATTTTTTTTTTTAATTTATTTATTTTAGGCTGCATTCGGTCTTCATTGCTGTACGCGGGCTCTCTAGTTGCGGCGAGCGGGGGCTACTCTGTGTTGTGGTGCACGGGCTTCTCATTGCAGTGGCTTTTCTTGTTGCGGAGCATGGGCTCTAGGCACGTGGGCTTCAGTAGTTGTGGCTCGCGGGCTCTAGAGCGCAGGCTCCGCAGTTGTGGCGCACAGGCTTAGTTGCTCCACGGCATGTGGGATCTTCCCAGCCCAGAGCTTGAACCCATGTCCCCTGCATCAGCAGGTGGATTCTTAACCACTGTGCCACCAGGGAAGTCCTCCACGGTAATTTTAATGTCAGAAAATATTCCATCAAACTCTGTTATCTCTGACTTTATTTTCCTATTGCTGGACCATTTAGGTTTCTTTCTAGTTCTTAAATATTGTGCTGTAATTATCATCTATGTACATACAGTATTTTCTGTTTTTTTGCACGGTTATTTTAGGATTGATTTAAAAGGTCATTGTATGAACATTTTTATGACTCTGAAATGTTGCCATGTTGTTTTCCAAAAGAGTTATAATTTACACTACCTTCCCTGTGAGTTTAGTTACCAACATTGCGTAGCCTGTAATTATAACTTTTGCTAAGTTACTAGGTACAAAATATGTTGAGCTCTCTTTTTCTCTGTAATATTTTTGTTAACTTGTGAAGTGGGACCTCTTTCCATAATTTCAGTTACTGATTCTTAGTAGTAGACAAGTTGTCTATTCAAGACTTTTGTCCATTTATATATTACAGTTTTGATATTCCTTAATTTTTTGAGCTTATTATATAATATTTAGTAGTAATTTGCTACAGATATTTTTCCATAAAGACTTCCCTTTTGATTTTCGTTATTTGTGTTGAGGGTTTTTGAATAGACAAAATGTATTCCTGAATGATTACTTGGAAATAGTGTCCAATATGACTGAAGAAATGACACAGGAATTGGAGGTGGGGAGACAATTAAGATACTCTTGCAGTGGTGTCAGCATGAGGTGAAACTAGAGTGAGTAGGGCCTGGAGGGAGGGTAAGGAAGGATAGGTGAGCAAGAGACTGTGAGAAAAAAAGAGTTGATAGCATTTGATTTCTAATTGATTATAGAGGTAAAGAAGAAAGAAAACTCAAGATTTTAAGAAATGGGAAGTAGATTGTGCCATTAATCAATTTGGAAAGTCAGGAAAGGCTACTGGTTGGTAAGGAAAGTGAAATCAGTTTTAAACATGCTAGTTAGAGCTTGAAATGTCCGGTAAGCATCTGTTCTTTTGTGAAAATGCCTATAAGGTCCCTGATTGGGTTAAGGCATATGCTGGACTGTATACTGTTTTCTGTATTCCAACTTTTGTGGCTGCGCGGCATGGCACGTGGGATCTTAGTTCCCCGACCAGGGATCGAACCCAGGCCCTTGGCAGTGAAAGCGTGGAGTACTAACCACTGGACTGCCAGGGAATTCCCTGTATTCTGACTTTTAATTCCATTCTTCCATTAGACTTTTTGGGGCTTTTATTAGGGCTTTCTTATTTCTGGTTTTAACTTGAAAAGTTAAAGTGGATTATTAAGTAAAATAAATGCAGGAAAACCAGATGATTCCTGAACTAAGTTAAAGAAAGGTTAGTTTTTCATTCTTTTTTTCTTCCAGTTTTATTGAGGTATTAACATATAGTAGTGTATAAGTTTGTGTACAGCGTAGTGATTTGACTTAACATCATGAAATGATGACTACAGTTTAGTGAATATCCAGGGAATTATTCAGGGATAGCAAAGAAGATACTTAAGCTTTAGAATGTGTGGGTGTGGCCAGGCTTTTTGTGGGGATGGGTGGTTTAGGGCCAATTTAATCTCTGCCTCATCTGTAAAATAGGGATAGTAATAGAACTGACCTGGTTAGGATTAGTATTAAATGAATTAATATATGTAAAGTGCTTAGAATGATTCCAGATATTATGTGGTGGTGTTAGTATGCATCGTGCTGTTTCATAATGTCTGTCATTCAAGAGTTTTAAAGAAATGTTATATTTATATACAGAAATAAAGCACCTAGACTCTTTGCCTCTCCCTTCCTGAAGGTCATATTGACCTCTCTCCAAACTTATTTCATACTTCTTCTCTTCAGGTATTACTTGCTGCAGTCACACTAAAACTATCATGGCTCCACCGCACAAGCTCTGTATTTTCCCAGTTCTTTGTTTTTATTCATATTTTTCCCACCATCTGGATCGTTGCCCTATTGCCACATATTCAAAAGCTGCTTTTTAAGTGATGCTTTCCTTGATACCTCTGCAACTATAGGTAATCTGTCCGTATGAATTTCATGTATTTCCTTTTATGTGATTTCTACCACTTTCTGTATTGCATTTTAGCTTTTTGTCCACTAATATGTCCTTCACTAAGTTATGACATCTTACAGACAGAGAACTGCACCTTATTCACTTTTGTAGGTTTAGAACCTATCACAGGTCTTGGCACTTAGTACGCACTCATTTGTGGAGTGACAGTTTATAAAAGGTATAGCAAGCTAAAAGGTGACATTTAATGGACAAATGCATGCCAGTGAAAATGTGCTTTGTCAGTTTTTGTACAAGAGGAACATCTTGCCTGATGAGTTGCTTAAAATGAGATCGCTTGAGGTTTAGGAATTGGGTCAGATTCCAGAATGTGTAGTGGAGGTAGATCACTCTGGGGACTATCCACAGGTCAGGAATTTTCATTAGAATGATTTCCTATTGTTTTATAAAGGCTAGTATGTCTAATTAACCACCAGAGGGATTTTTCTTCTGACAGCTGATTTTTCACGGATCTGCGCGCCCACCAATCTTCTCATCCTCAGTGGTTCAAATTTGTGAAAAGTTGGGCCAGTACTAAGGGTACATCTGCCAATAACAGAATCTACAAACCACGTGGCTCGATTGGTTATTGAACCCATAATCTCACTCTGTACGTACATTTTTCTTTTCACAATACCGTAATGCCTCTAGGCATGAAAATAGGAGTAGGCTGAAAATAGGAACTGGGTGAGACATTTCATAAGGACACTTACTTGATCTTTAGTTACTGTAGGATTGACGGGGTCTGTGCCTCTAGATTTAGAAGAAATGGAAATGTTGGGAAGTGGGGAGATAAGTTAAAAAATCAGGCCCATAGTAGGCATTTTTAGAGCTAAAGCAGCATTATGTACTCTTAGCTTGAAAATTCTCAGAATTTTTACAATAGTTCAATGGGATGTTGATTTGAGTAAGTATCCTACCGTAGAAACACTGGATTTGAAGACCAGGTGTTCTGTGTTCTGATCATAAGCCTGTTCTCATTGGTTGGGATACATTACTCTACATGAGTGTTTGCTTTTAAAGTATAAGGGACATGGGGCTAGGTATTTACAGCTCTTAATACTTAACGGTTCTAATCCAGCACCATATTTTTCTAATAAGAATTCCTAAGCACATTTCTAATATTTATGTATCCCTGAAAGGTTAAATGATACTTCTGAAAATGAGAAGTATCAGACACTGACTTGATAATTTTAGCACTTAAGGAAGTTGCTGCTGTTATCAAATTGACAGAAGCTTTAACGTCCTTACCTACCTCACTGTTTTATATAACAAGTGTTCTAGTAAAACAGATATTTGAAATAATAGCTAAGGAAGGCCGTGGATTAATTTCTTTATAGTGAAGTTTCTATTCTGTGTATGTGTGTATTGCTCATACACACCACAGATGAAAGTACAGTGCCCTCCAGTATTTTGTCCTGTAGTTCACTTTTTTAAAAAAATCTGTTGTGACCCACGAATTGATTTTATGACTTACTGTGGGTCTGAACCTGCTTTTGAGGGGTAGGAAAATGGACTAGATAACAGTGCTTTACATTTGTTTGGTAGTTTTTAACATTCCCTGGGCACTTTGATATACTGCTGTACCCTTAAGTGTGATAGCTTAAAAGCGAAGATACAAACTGTTACCTGAAAATGCTTCTAGTTGTTTCAACAACAGTTCAATTGGGGCTGGGGGTGGCAGCTGGAAGGAGTCATGGGGGAGGGATTCTTTTTTCCTTAGTATGTTTGCTAGTGTGTTATTGACTCTGCTAATCCTAACAGCCCATTTAAGGGTGTATATTTATATTTGTATTTATTTGTAGTTAGGATACTGTATTTATACTCAAATCCTTCGGCAAGCGTAGACCAAAGATTTTCCCCAAGTAGGTTCTCTCAAACGAAACCAGAAATCTTTGTTTTGTTTTGTTTTGTTTTGAATCTTTGTGTTTCTTAGTTTTTATATACAGTCACAAAACTCCTTTCAGTGTTTGTATAATTTTGGTGGCTTAGATCTTGGTCTGACAGGGTAGGGAGAGGGATTCTCACATGAAGTACCATAACAAAAAAAAAAAGCCATCTTCCTGTTTCTTATTCCTCTGTGTATCATGTGATATACTGTCTTTTTAAGGCCTTTAAATTGCCAAGGGAAGCTTGGTAACCAAGGCAAGTTTTTGCTGTTTTCTTCTCAAATTTGTAGTTCTGCATTTTATTACACAGTCACGAAGAACTTAGTCTGTTACCAGTAAATACTTAAGCCGCAAGACTTGCTTCTCCATCCTGCCAAGTACTTCCTGTTTTGTCAGATTTCCATGTAGGGAAAAGAATGGATTTAGAGTAGACAAGCTTGAGTTTCATGTTTAAAGCATCTCTTCTGAAATACTTTTTGGAAGCTGTCCAAATATCTAGATTGAGGGATGGGGGTGGCACGTCATGTCTTCACATGAAGTCATCTGTCAGAAAGTTTCATTTGGCTTCATATCATGAAAGCCAGGGTTGCCGACAAGGAAGGAAAAACATAGTTGTCAGAAATAATTACTAATGTATGACTTGCCAACATTGGTAGCTTGCCTTTTAGACTTTCCCTGTCAAACGTGTTTCAGTTTGTGAATGAATCATTGTATTGCCTCTGAAGGAAGTGTTGTTTTCTGTGTTCACTTCTAGTAGACCTTTCCTCTAGAAATACGTAAGAACTGCATTCAGCCACATTTACTCCATTTTCAGTAGGGACAGGTGAAAGGTCAAATGGTGATTAGAGTAGAAATGGGCTGCCTTGTGAATATTGAATATCTTTGGGGGAAAGTTTGCAGTAAAATGATGTTACTCTTTTGTTAGTAAAATAGTGAGTAAATACAACATTTATCTAAAAAATGAATTATCTGTCTCTTATTTTTATCCTATGAAATGAACTTCGAATTAGGTGTTAGTAGAACATGTCAGTAGAAGATACTTTCAGTGTAAACCTGAATCCCTTGATACTGCTGGTAAGGGAATCTTGTGTTAAGGTTCTTTTGCAGTGGCAGAACTGAGCCCTTAATATAAAATTTTCTTTGGCCATATTGACCTGGCCTGTCTTAAGTCGGAGCTATTTTTCTCTCTCTTGACCTGTCAGTAAAATATAAAAGATGCTTTTTAATCTTTGAATTCATATGCATTTTCTTCTTTATCAGCTCCCTGGCTCTTTGTCCACTCTCATGTTGGAAATGGTGAGAGAACTGATGCTGAATCATAAGGTATTAGAAACCATCTATTATAAAGTTTCTATCAGATACTTCTCTTTTTATCATCTAGTTATGTGCTTCTGTTTCTGAGACATGTATTTCTTTAAAAATCCAATGGAAAAAAGTTTTCCCAAGTACCCATCATGCCCTACAGCTTCATCCTCCGTTTTGCTATATATCAGAAACCTCTTTTCTTGAAACCCTTTAATAACCATTCTGTTGCTGTATTCTCATTTTAATAAGCTGTGTCCAAATCAGTGATTCTCAAATTTTAGTGTATTCATAAGCATTACATCAGTTGTTTGTTCAAAATACAGATTCCTGGGCCTCGCTTCAGATCTGGTGAATTCAAATCCATGGAGAATTCTTATGCGGGTGGTCTCTGAACAAGATGGAGAAACAGTTATCAACTTACGTGCACGCCCATCTAAATTCTGTTCTTCATATTCTTACATGGATTAGTTTTTTTACTTTGTTTCAATTATTGACATCTCAGATTTTTTCCTATTATTGTCATCCTTAGTTTTTCATCCAGTTCACTGAATTGGAGAGCTAATGCACCAGATATCCAGGGAACTGTCCAAAATTCCTTGTCAGGATTTATCTCCTCCCCTGCTCCCCCCTTCTCAGAGTACACATTTGTGGTCAGTATATACATACAGGCTATGTATACTTAATAATACATGAACATGTATTTCTTTTTTTTTAATGGATATGAAATATAGTTTTTTTTTAATTTTTATTATTTCGGTTGTGCCAGGTCTTAGTTGCGGCCAGCAGGCCCCTTAGTTGTGGCATGTGAACTCTCAGTTGCAGCATGCATGTGGGATCTAGTTCCCTGACCAGGGATCAAACCCACATCCCCTGCATTGAAAGGCAGATTCTTAACCACTGTGCCACCAGGGAAGTCCCCATGTATTTCTAATATACTTTCCTAGTGATTTTTAAATGTGTCTGTTTTTCCCACTGGGGAAAGAATGGCATATTATTTAACTTTTTTTTTTAATCTTTCCTGGCAGTATGATCCATTGTAGACATCTAAATTTTTGCATTGAATCTTTACTATCACTTGGTTGCTGCTGACTCTTAAACCAATCGGTCTACGAAAGGTAGGTTATCATCTTTATATGTCAGATTCTACCATATTATATCAGTCTTGAAGCCTATTGGCTTTTCCTAAAAAAATTTAAAAGTTTTAATAATAAATCCCATCTGGATCATATAGTTCAACTTATTTAAATGACTTTTTCCTAAAATTCCACTTCATGGTTCCACATAGTAAAAATCAAATTCCAAATCATACACTTCAAACACAGACTCAAGGTGTGTGAGTACCCTTGCTCTTCAACATCTTTATAATTACACTAGCATTTACTCTTTGAAAGAATTAATATTTATTGGCTGGAAGGATATACATAATCTGGTGATTACCTCTTGCAGGGTTAGGATGGTTAAAGAAGGAACATTAGTTTTATTTGTAATATGAATTATCTGAGTCTTTTGCCCATTTTAAATATTGGGTTGTTGAATTTTGAGAGTTCTTTATACATTCTGGACAAATATCCTTTGTCAAATATGTGATTTGCAAATATTTTGTCTAGAGTTTTTTTTCATTCTCTTAAAGGAGAGCAGAAGCTTTTAATTTTGGTGAAATTCACTGTCAGTTTTTTTCATTTATGTATCATGCTCTTTTTTAAACCAGGGTCACAGAGGTTTTCTGTTTTCATCCAGAAGTTTTAGACTTTGAGGTACATTTTTCTTTTGTTTTTTTTTTTGGCGGTACGCAGGCGTCTCACTGCTGTGGCCTCTCCCGTTGCGGAGCACAGGCTCCGGGCGCGCAGGCTCAGCGGCCATGGCTCACGGGCCCAGCCGTTCCATGGCATGTGGGATCTTTCTGGACCAGGGCACGAACCCGTGTCCCCTGCATCGGCAGGCAGACTCTCAACCACTGTGCCACCAGGGAAGCCCTGAGGTACATTTTGACTTATCACTTTGAGTTCATTTTTGTATATGGTACAAGGTATGGTTTGGTGTTTGGTGTCCAGTTGTTCAAGCACCATTTGTGGAAAAACACTATCTTTGTGCATTGATTTGCCTTTGCACCTTTGTCAATTAACCATATATTTCTATTTCTAGACTCTATTCTTTTCCATTAATATTACATTAATTTTATAGTAAGTCTTGAAATCAGATGCCATAGGCCTTGTAACTTTTTTTCTCTTTTGAATTGTTTTGGCTATTCTAATTCCTTTTCCCAAAAAATTTTAGAAATAGCTTTTTGATTTCTTTCCACAAACACACCCCTCCCCCCCCAAAAAAAAAACCCTCTTGCAAATTTGATTGGGTTTTACATTGAATCTATAAATCAGTTTAAGGAGAACTGACAATACTGAGTCTTCTGATCAGTTTGTTTATATAGTTCACTTTCTCACCAACATTTTATAATTTTCAACACAAAATCTTGTACAAATTTAAATTTATATCTAAGTATTCCTGTTTTTGATGTCATTTTAAAAGTGGTACATAATCCTCATTTTATAGACGAGGGAATAAGTAACTTGCCCAAGGTGACACAATTATTAAGTGACAAAGCCAGTATGAAACCTACGTTAGCTTATAAACCACTATCCTGGTTTTAATTATGATGCTGGTTTTCTTATTCTGAAATTGTGGTTACAATGGTGACAGAGAAGAAGCCCCCAACTTTTTTTAACAAGAAAAATCCCATTATCATGATGGTATGAAAGAATTGATTCCCCCAAAGTTTATGTTTCCTGAGCTTAGGTTTTCCAGATCTGTTCAAATCGTTTTAAACCACGTTTGTCTTAATTTAGAAGCCTCTGATCAATACAGTAGTGAACCAGTGTTTTTAAATATATTGAATATCTCGCCCTGTAGTTAACTAGTATGAGTTATTTTAGTTTTAAAAATACATACCTTTAGCATTTGATTCATACTGTGTGCTCACTAGTAGAGATACAAAGGTGATTTCTTGAACAACTCCCAAGGGAGGGTGGGGGAGGAATACATTTATATAATTATAGTAAATTTTACTATAGTAAACACTGTAATAGATATATACACATGGTCAATGGTGGAACAAAAGCTTCTACTTGGTTGGGGTTAAGAGTAGGCTGCACTCTTATTTCATATTTCGAAGTTCCTTTTAAAAAAAATAGTTTGAAAACTATTAAGAGGGAAACGTGTAAAGGGCTTTGAGAGGGAGAAATCTGTCAATCATTTCAGAAGGCTTGCTTTTGTAGGTGGTGGGAGTCCTTCAGAAAGACCAGTTAAGAGATAGCCTAGGCACAGTAAATACAATATGGATGTGGTAGAGCGCAGGAAAGTAAAAGGTTCCGCCTGGATTTCATTTCCAAGGTGAGGAACAGCATTAGAATTGTTTTACATTAGGACTTCATTGGACTTCATTTTTTTCATTTGTGGATTTCTTCTGATTTCTTAGTAGCATTTTGATAGATTTTTTAATGAGATATTAATTTGTAATCTTAATTTGCTTTTCAAATCTTAATTTGAAGAGTATTTTAATGTTTCAATCAGTTAAACATATTGAGGACCTACAACTTTATTTTTCTCATTTATTTTTCAGGTTCCTTTGAGAATGACAGAAATGAAAGCAAAGGGATAGTCTTATCAGATAAGTGCTTTTTTATCTGAATGTATTCGGTTTCTTCCATAAGATGGCTTTAGTAGCGCTTAGTTGTCTTTAACTTCATTCGAAACAATTTTGTTAGATTGTATTGCGATAGCTGTTACATCAGGGTACTTTTTTTAAAAAGCATCAAAATTGGTGAATTTTTGTGTAGCCATTTTAATATTGAAGATGGAAGGAAAAAAACAGCAGCATATTATGCTTTATTCAAGAAAGGTTAAAACACAACTGAAAAGGCAAAACATTCGTGCAGTGTATGGAAAAGGTGCCGTGACTGAACGTGTCAAAAGTGGTTTGCAAAGTTTTGTGGTAGAGATTTCTGACTGGACGATGCTCCATGGTCGGGGAGACCAGTTCAAGTTGATAGCAATCAGATCGAGACGTAAATTTCAGAACAATCAACGTTATACCACGCAGGAGATAAGCCGACATACTCAAAATCTCCACATCAGGTGTTGAAAATCATTTGCACCAGCTTGGTTATGTTCATCGCTTTGATGTTTGGGTTCCACGTTAAGCGAAAGAAACCTTGACCATATTTCTGCACTGCGATTCTCTACTTACGTAACGAAAACATTACGTTTTTAAAAACAAATTGTGATGGGCAATGAAAATTGGATACTGTACAATAATGTGGAATAGAAGAGATGTTATGGAAGAACCCGAATGAACTTTTTTAGCCAACCCAATATTATCTGTAATCTCTAAACCAAAACTTTATTCTTTAAAACGTTTGTAATTTTCTTTCCTAGGTACCAGTATCGAGGTTTACAGTAATAAGGTATTCAGTCTTTGCTGAAAATAAATGTTATCTTGTCAAAGTAAAATGTGCCAGCCATTTTTTCCCCCCAGAGGCTAATCATGCCTCAGTGGTGCAGTTACGAAGTGCCCCTACAGCTGAACCTAGATTATTTATTAATCCTTTGTATAGTTTTATGAAAATCAATTGCTTTTCTTTTCTAATAGCTGAGAAGCTTAGTTTTAGATTTATCTGATACATGTTTTTGAGGTGGCTTAGCTGCTCAGATTTAAGTTTCTTTAGAATCATTGTCTGTTCTTTTAAAGAGGATTATTAGCTGTTCCAATGTGAATTTAAGAACAGGTACTCACCGTACAATGAAAATAGAAGATTCATGTGCCATTCATACTTTGGAAGTTGGAAAAGTATAGAATGGTCAGACTGGCTTAGGGATACTCAACTTATTATCCATCTAGCTTAAGTTGTTTAGGTGTCTGCCGAAGGCCACTGGTGTCATTCTGAGTTAAATATATGAGTTGTAAGATGTAGCAGGTAATTTTACATAAAAGCAGCCATGGTAATGAGATACTGCTCTTGAGTTGTTTGTATAGTAGTTAAGTATTCTGGTATAATGATTTGCTGTTTAAACTAGACAGATGCTCAAAGTCCGGCAACACCCTGCTGCTAAACTCAGTGACCTCAGGAAAGCATGACAGTTGAATGGAGTGATACTGGCATGAGGCCAATAAAGGGTGTGTCTCTGCCTGGCACGCTTGGCCTGAGTTCAGACTGTTTCTTCCAATACTCATTTTTCCACTCAGTATCAGTTCTGTTTCCACATGTATTCTAATTTATTTTTAAGCATAAAATGTGGGTATTTTTATTTCAACTTTACAGATCAAGAAATTCTTTAAGTGACAGGATAGGGGCTTTCTGAATCCTTAAATCTACTCCTCAAAGTAAAAAAAATAAAATTCTAAAGGTTAACAGTGTCTGATGACCGACAGTCATCTCACTAAATACAAAATTGGGCAGTGGCATCAACTGCCTACAAAGTTGGTAGGTACTTTTTACACAACAGCCCAGCAGGATATGATCTTTAGGTTATAGATGAGTGAAGAAATGGAGTTCTGAATTAATCTGATTCCAAAGCATCTGTCTGCAGTATTTTAACTAAGGAATTTTACAACAGGCATAAAGCAGCATCCTAATGCTGAATAAATACGAGCTCAGCTACCCCCACCAATTCTGTCAAGCAGATATTAACCAGACTTCAGTTGTTACAAGACAAAGATTTAATGAAAGTTTGTCAGTGGGTGTGTATTAATCCAAAGGGCTAAATAGTTAAATAGAAGTAAATGAAGTAAATGTTACATGTTATCATCATCTGATTCATCTTCTTCCTTCAAAGATTCCTGTTAAAGAGAAAAGTGTTTAAAATCAATTTTTAGCATTGCTATAATAGCCTGAATCTTGTCATTAAAATTCTTTGTGAGTGAAAATGAACACTGATTTAGAATAAGACATTCAAGTAAAGAAACGGGTAACTAAAGTACATCTTGCTGTAACAATCAATGACTATATTCTTGATAGGATACACACAGTATGAAAGCATTAAACGTCCTGAAAAAACTTTGCCATTTTCACAAGCACAAAAAAATTTTTTTTGGAACCAGGGCAACTTTATCCCCATTGAGGATAACCTAGAAAGTTTTCATCCTTCAGTTTAGCTCAACTCTTAAGGGTTATTTAATAAAATTCAATGTATCTCCAGCTAGAATCGTTTTCATGCTGTGGCTTACCTTGGCATATTTCTCTGCCTCTTCCCTTATATCTTTTGGAACAATTTCATGTCTTCCGTTAGTTACTGTAAATTAAGCCATATATTTAAATGAATTAAAAACGAGGACTGTAATTGTGATTTGCAAATACCATATAATCTAGCCAATCTACAAGTGTAATACCAGATTCTCTGAACTCATCTTTGTGTGTTTTCCCTACATAACATATTAAATCTGCCCAAATTTAGCTCTTATAATAAAGAATACATTATGCTAAGATTTATCCTGATGCTGTTAAGTCCTGAGCATTCATTCACAGCATGGTTAGATTTTAAAAGCTGTCCTTGAAGCCCTACAGTTGCCATGCTAGAAAGAAAAATGGTGATTTCCCAGTAATTCTTTTTTAAAATATGCAATGGGGCTTCGCTGGTGGCGCAGTGGTTGAGAGTCCGCCTGCCGATGCAGGGGACACGGGTTCGTGCCCGCGTCCGGGAGGATCCCGCATGCCGCGGAGCGGCTGGGCCCATGAGCCATGGCTGCTGAGCCTGCGCGTCCGGAGCCTGTGCCCCACAACGGGAGAGGCCACGACAGTGAGAGGCCCGCGTACCGAAAAAAAAATGCAATGGATGTTTCAAAAAAAGTAAATAAACTACTCACAACTTTAGTCAATTATTAAGCAGAGCTTTTCCTTCAAAAAGAGAGTACCTCCTAAATTTGTTCTGGCTCTGTTTGTATTAGAAGGGCACCCAGTGGTCAGAACACATTGTGGCCAATAATGCAGTTGAATGTGTGCCTATTTCATGACCCAGCAATTCCACTCTTAACATATATTTCTAAAATGCTACTACATATGTGTACCACAATAGATGTACAAGATGTCCACAGCTGCATTTTTCATTTTACAGTAAACAAACACTGGAAAGTGCCTAACGGTGTAACAACAGAAGAGGAGATGAATAAAGTGTTATTTTCAGACAACAGAACACTGTACAGCAAGCCAAATGAACAAAAATACTACTGTACGTAACAAAACTGATTTACACAAATATAATTTTGTGAAAAGAAATGAGGAACAAAAGAATCCATAATGTCTAATTCCATTTATATAAAATTCAACAACAGGCCAAGAACTATGGTGTTAGGATTCAGGATAGTGGTTACCTCTGGGGAGAAGCCTAAGGGGTGATCTGGGGGGCTGGTCTACTTGTTGACCAAAGCAGTATTTACATGAATGTATCCATGTTGTGACAGTTATCAATTCATTTGTTATTTGTGTACTCTTATATGTGTATACACCATTACTAATTTTTTGTTGTTTTTAAGAAAAAATAAGGCACCCAGTAGTACATTAGGCTTGGTACAGATGACTCTGAGAGCAAATAAATGTAGAAAAATAACTTACTTTCACCAACCCAGCTGAGCTCTAGTTCAAAAGCTTTATCCTTAACTTCATCATGTACTATGTAAATTCTAGAACAGAAAGAGGACGTTAACATTCATTTGGTCATCTACATACATAGTTCATGCACCCAGCTCAGCAAATTAGAACAGCCATTCCTAATATAAGTATCTATAAAATGATACACACATTATATACAGTCTATTATGAAAATTACACTAGGACTGATAAAAAAATTAAACACTCACTACAAAGGATTCAATATACCTTACACCTTTACAACCCAAGTTGTTTATTTTGATACATTCTTTTTTTTTTTTCTTTTTTTGTGCTGTATGCAGGCCTCTTACTGTTGTGGCCTCTCCCGTTGCGGAGCACAGGCTCCGGACGCACAGGCTCAGCGGCCATGGCTCACAAGCCTAGCCACTCCGCGGCATGTGGGATCTTCCCGGACCGGGGCACGAACCCGTGTCCCCTGCATCGGCAGGCGGACTCTCAACCACTGCGCCACCAGGGAAGCCCTTGATACATTCTTTTAGAGACATACCTGAAAGATACCTCCTAAGGAACATATATTCAAATGGGAAAAGGCCATCATTCCCTGTGTGCCTTTTCAGTATTTTTTTTAAACAAACATTCATTAGTTTACAATTAGTGGTCTCTTCGTTCTGCACCTTCTTGGCAGGAATATTTTTAAACCCGGCCTTCAAACAGTACATGACAAATTGCTGCCAGCAAGAAGGCACTGTCACACAACATATTAAAGTAGAAGTAAGAACAAAGTATCAGCAAAACTTTCTTATTTTATACTTTCCACCATCTTACACAACAAAGTAACAAAAGTAATTTGGAGAGTATTCCTAAAGCCTTGCTTTAAGAAAGCACCTTAAAATTGCTAGAACTAAGTAAAAGAAGCATAGTGCTCCATTTTATTAAATGATAAAGGGATGGCTTTCCTACACGGAACAAAGTAGAGTCTAGTGTTATATTTAAACATAAAAGGTGCAGGAAGAACTGATTTCCAGAAGACTTCTCAGTGAAGGAAATTGAGTTATCATGTTAAACTGCTGTGCAATTCAATAAGGATTATTTACTTTTTAACTAGTTCTATTATATGTTAGTTGCCAGTGTCCCCTAGGTTGTTATTAACTGACAGTCATAGAATGGAATGGATTCTGCTGCTTCTCAACTGGAAAGGGGGGAAGGGTCTCATGGTAAAGGGCGGTGGGAAGTGAGGGTAGCAGGAGTGGTGGACGATTAGTACAGAATTATAAAACACTTGTGATTTTAATACTTTGCTACAACCATCAGTATAGAGATTAAGGGTACCATTCAAATAGTATATTTATTATTATATAATAGAGCCCTCCAAGACCTTTTTTTCCCTTGCATGTGTTACTAGATGTAAAACCTGAGACACGTGCACAAAATGCTGACTAGACCATGTAGTTCTAATGTGAAATAGTTAGAATTCTCTGGAATATTACATTTATTACTTTTAACTCTGAAAAGCTGGCTGCAACACCAGCATTTTATTAGATTTTTTGAAATACCAAATGCCTGCATTCTTTGATGTAAAAAAAAATCATGGACTTCGAAGCATGTTCACTGAGCTTTTACTGGCTTTGTTGTTGCTTATTATTACTGTAATATGAACTATTTCAGGCTTTCTTCAGCTATTTCTAGATGTTTTGAAACACTGCTCTTCTCATCTTGTTACAACTTTAGCTGTAGACCTTAAAGTTGTAAGCTAAGGTTAATATTATCGGGACTTCTGAGATTTAAGAAGTCGGGAGGTATCAAATGAAGTCCCTAGAGGTTCACTATATCCTCCTATTCTTGAATTCTGTCACCTGAACAGGAGTATATTTTGTCAAAAGCTATTTTTTCCCATCCTATTCATTGTCACTTGGATATTCTCCTTAATGAGCCTTCTGAGAATGTTGGATTCACCTTCTAAAACTTATGCAACAAGTTATTTCCAAACAAAACGGCCTCTTAGGATTAATGTATAAGGTAAGGTCAAGTGAAATATTTTTGTCAATGCTAAGGAAAATTTCAACTTACATTTTTGCAACTTCTTTAACAACATCACAGCAGGTCATTTCTTTCATCTACAGAAAATAAAATATATATTCATTATGTTATGATTCAAAGAAGAATGCTTTCCACTTGTGTAACTTTCCAGATTCTTTCCACAACTTTTATCAGTAACCCCATGCTCTTGAGATAGATTCTCAGATATAAAACCAAAGAAAATAACCTGAAATACAAAAAGACCAGAACCAAAGTTTTTTATTTACAGTGTAATGTTTTTTAATGATTATGCCAAAACATATTCTGGACAACCCTTGGGCACCACTAATTTTGTGAAAAATACTAAAGTTTATAAAAATCTAGATTCCTTTATGAATTTATTCACAGGCAGACCCTGACATTTAAAACATTAGCAAAGAAATGTTTTTTCTTCTTTATAGCCAATTCAGGATAATAAAATGTAAACAAACCATGAATACCTTCTATATTCTAGAGGGGGATGAAGGAGTGAAATAAATTGTCCCTCATGAAACTGTTCAAGACAAAAATGCAAAATGCAGGGAAAGCTTTGAATAACCAAGATCTGAGTGGAGTCTTAGTTGGGTCTGATTTGATTTTGAGGAAAATAAATGAACGGCACAAAGCAAAAGTGAACATTTGGAAATCAGGGTAGAAAAACAGCCCTTAAATGCCCAGCAGAAAAGTCTGCTGTACTGTAGGTACTGGAAGTAACCAATGCAAAAAATTTTTTTAGGTATATGTGTTTCTGAATACAACTGACAAACAAAAAAAGAGCAAATTAGTGTTCATATTCTGGATATGTGGAGGAGGATGGAAAATGGCGAAAAATAATGAATATAGTCATACAGCAGTCCAGACTTGAGGTGTATATCTAGGCTTATTATTTATTTTTGGTATTTTTTTTATATTTAGAAATCTTGATGCCCCAGCTTATACAAATAGGTAAAATACTGGAAAATAACAACTGTTCACTCAATCTAGATGGAGATATTTTGTTGTACAGTATCTTTTCTGATGATTAATTTTTGTCATGTTAAAACTGGGAGTGAAGAAAAGGAAAATATCAATATTCATACTTTTGCCCTTACCTGTTAAGTTCTATATTTAGTATATTAATTGTAACATACAAAGACAAACTTAAACGTGAAAAGATACATCTTAAATGTCAAAAATATTTTTATATATGTTGGTAAAGTTTATTTCATAAAATTATATGCTTGGTAAAACAGAACACAAGCGGAAAAGCAGACCAGAATAATGCAGGGGTTGGCAAACTCTTTTTGTAAAGAGCCAAGTAGTAAATATTTTATTAGACTTATTGGAATATGGTCTTTGGTCCCCTTCACCAACTAAACTCCACTGTTGTACTAGGGCAAAAGCCAGAGACTGAATATGGCTGGGTTTCAATAAAACTTTAAAGAGCATTGCAACTAGAGATTATCATACGAAGTGAAGTCAGAGAAAGACAACCATATGACATCACTTATATGTGCAATCTGAAATATGACACAAATGAACTTATCTACGTAACAAAAACAGACTCAGACACAGAGAACAGAGCTGTGGTTGCCAAGGGGGAGGGGACTGGGGGAGGGATGGAGTGGGAGGTTGGGGTTGGCAGATGTAACTATTATATACAGAATGGATAAACAAGGTTCTGCTGTACAGCACAAGGAACTATATTCAGTATCCTATGATAAACCATAATAGAAAAGAATATAAAAAAAGAATTTGTATAACTGAATCACTTTGCTGTACAGCAGAAATCAGCACAACATTGTAAATCAACTATACTTCACTTTAAAAAAAAAAAAGTGCAGGCAGTGGGCCAGTTTGCTAACCTCTGATTTAGAGCATATGTTTTCATCATTAAGTGTACATGTTCCTCAATAGAAGTAATCGTCCTCAATTCTTAGGTACGATTTGTTAGTATTCCCATTCCTTGCTAGGATTTAACCACAGAGGACAAAAGGATAATTGTACTAAACAATCTATTTTCAAATTTCCACATAATACTACGGAGAGATCAAAGCAAAAGAGAAGATAGTAGAAGACAGGAACTTAGCACAAACCAGGGAGTATATAATGGAAAAGAACACTGGTCTAAGAGTTACTAGGTCTGTGAATTGTTCATAAGCAATATTCTATGACTCTAGCCAGTGTGTTTAACCCAGGGCTGGACTTGGACTAAGTGATCTCTAAAGTCCTTTTGTCAATTTTATCAATACTAAAATACCAAACATAAATTAGGCTTTTATAGGTCTAGAACTTGGCATTAAATTCCAAGCACTAAAAAAATGTTTTCTAGGACCTAGCCTTAAATAAGCTGAATAAGTTAATTAGTTGAGCAAGGCTCCAGTACAGCATTAGTATTTAAATGCATATAAAATTTTATCTCACTGTAATTTACCAAAATGTTGATGAATCATACGCCTGTCTTTTAGGGAAGTTTCTGATAAGCAATGAAGAGTTGGTGGGTACTGTTTCAGTATAAAGTTGATCAATTTATGGCTAAAAGGAAAGCCAGCAAATTTTTAAGAAACCTTTTTCACACTAATAGATGATGGGTTCCCATGCCCTATTTAGCTAGGAACAAAAAGGAAAGAGAAGCAAAGGAGCACAGACTCTTAATGTGTAAGACTTCCACAGACAAAAGCTGTTCTCCAGATGGAAGAAATGATACAGTAAAAGAGCAAATTTCTCAGCCTAAGGGTCACAGGGCTACATGAATGGGCTTCAAGGATTTTGTGACATTATATGAAGATTTGTTTGTATTTTTTTTGGATTAAGCAGCCACCAAAATCATAAAGGGATCCATGACCCAACTCTACAGTAATATGCTACCAGCTTTCCTACTCAGCCACCTAGCTACTAGCTTCAGAAAGCTCTACTCAAAATGGCAAACCACACTTGGAGTAAACGGTTTAGTTTGTGGTGATAAAATTTCACCACATAAGGATAATGCTGTAGCAAAATTTCAAGCAGTAAATATGTATGTATTACCTGAAGCTTTTCGATTTCTGTCTTTGCAGCTTGTCTGGCTTTGCCAATGGCACAGCCCCAATAACCCTATTTAAAAAGAACATACATGAAAAATACGTATGTATTATTAAATTAATATACTATCATAAGTCATTAAGGACTACTGTTTATTTAAAGGTTAATGAAAGGTTGTTAAATGACATTCAAAAGCACATCTGGAGAAATAGTCAAAAGACATTTTAATGACCACCAAGGGACTCAAAAAAATTAAAATAACTTAAATCTAGAATAATCTGTATTATTTTCAAGAAGTATATCCAAAGAAAAACAAATTATTTCATTATATACATACACTTCATGAACTAGAAGCATTTCTGAGGACAGGAATAGAAAAAATTTTAGCATTCTGACAATGGAAGTTATTTGAGAGAAAGAAATAATTCCTAAGAGTTAAATAAGCCTTTTTTAATATATACATATGAATTATGTGTGTGTGAATATATATATATATTTTTTTGCCACACCAGCACAACTTGTGGGATTTTAGTTTCCCAACCAGGGATTGAACCTGGGGCCTCAGCAGTGAGAGCACGGAGTCCTAACCACTGGACAGCCAGGGAATCCCCTAATTTATACTGTAAAGGTTTTTTTACTTGTGTAACCAGTGTATAATGACAAAACATAAAGAACCTTCATTTTTTTTAATAATAAAAACCATAAAAATCTCAGAAGACACTTAAGAAAAGGTAATTAGAGAAAGGTCCAAGAAATCCCACTTGAAATCATTTTTAAAAAGGGAATTGGGGAATTCCCTGGTGGTGCAGTGGTTAGGACACAGGCTTTCACTGCCATGGACCTGGGTGGGAAACTAAGTTTCCTTGGGTGGGAAACTAAGATCCCACAAGCCGTGTGGCACAGCCAAAAAAACACAACAAAAACAAAACTTTAAAAGGGATGGCATTGGGCTTCCCTGGTGGCGCAGTGGTTGAAGAGTCCGCCTGCCGATGCAGGGGACACGGGTTCGTGCCCTGGTCCGGGAAGATCCCACATGCCGCAGAGCGGCTGAGCCCGTGAGCCATGGCTGCTGGGCCTGCACGTCCGGAGCCTGTGCTCCGCGACGGGAGAGGCCACAACAGTGAGAGGCCCGCGTACCGCAAAAAAAAAAAAAAAAAGGACGGCATTACATTCACTTTTACATTCATTTTTAAGATACTGCTAATATTTGTAGTAATAAAGGAAATAGCACATATTCAAGATTTTATCTTCACTATGCAGTTTCTATAATAGCATATTTAAAGCCACAAATCTGGGACTTCCCTGATGGTCCAGTGGTTAAGACTCCACACTCCCAATGCAGGGGGCGATCCCTGCTGGGTGAACTAAGATCCTGCATGTGGCATGGCTCGGCCAGAAAACAAACAAAAAAGCCACAAATCTTCCTCTGAATCACATCCATAGATTATTGTCATTAATGTTAAAACAAGAAAAAATGTTACCTTCCTTGAATGAATATTAAAGAAACCTCATATAATCCAAATACATGATTTAAGTGCTAATGAGAGACCATTAGACTAGAAATAGAATTTCAGATGATTCAAAACTACTCACATATGAAACACCCGATGGGTCAATCATGTAGAGTTGGGCACCGTCATTCACACTGTAAGACCCTAACATGAAACTACATAAAAGTAAATTAGTAATTTTAAACCATGATTCTTAATACCAGGAAGGTATTAAAAAGTACAGTGATAGGGCTTCTCTGGTGGTGCAGTGGTTAAGATTCCGCCTGCCAATGCAGGGGACCCAGGTTCGAGCCCTGGTCCGGGAAGATCCCACATGCTGCGGAGCAACCAAGCCCATGCGCCACAACTACTGGGCCTGCGCTCTAGAGCCCGCAAGCTACAACTACTTAAGCCCAAGCACCTAGAGCCCGTGCTCTGCAACAAGAGAAGCCACCGCAATAAGAAGCCCGCGAACCGCAACGCAGAGCAGCCCCCACTCGCCGCAGCTACAGAATGCCCGTGCACAGCAACAAAGACACAATGCAGCCAAAGATAAATAAATTTATAATAATAAATAAAATTTAAAAAATAAAAAGTACTGTGATAAAAATGCAATTGTACTTTCTAAGACAAACATTTACTAATACCCATATAACTCATAGTAAGCACTTTGATAATGTAGTTTGGATAAAAACTAGTATATACTTGAAAACTTTTCACAATTCATGTGCCTTTGTTTAGTATTAAACTTTCTGTTGAAACTTTCCTGACAGGATAGCAGTGGAGAGAAAGGAGTGCTGATAGATGGACAAGTAATAAGGGGGCCCAACAGCTAAAGGAATAAACATGAAAAAGCCAAGGGGACAAAATTCCTGATGTGAATACGTTGAAACTACCTAAAACTCTTGTTCCACCCTTCATTGTTTTCTGGCTATTCCCCGGTATTCCTCCATTTGTTTTCCTGCAATAAAAATTGCAGGAAAATTGGTTCAATGCATTTTTTTATGCTCAATAAATTAAAATTAGGGTATTAAAAAATCATATGAATTACTGATATTTTGAAATTACAAGTAGAAAAGAAACCAGCCTTATCATTTCATGTGCAGAATATTTTAACAGCTACATCCCATTTAAGAACATCTGACCTATTGCTTAAAGTATATCAGATGGAAACTAATGAAAAAACTGAAGTGTCAGTATAATTGGCTACTAAATAGTAACAACATGGAATATATTTAAAATCAGTTTGCCATTTCCTGAAAATGTTTGGGTTTAGTTCCAGATAATTTTTTCCCCCAGTTTTATTGGGAAATAATTGACATACATTGCTATATAAATGTAAGGTGCACAGCATGATGGTCTGATTTACATACACTGTGAAATGATTAGCACAATAGGTTTAGTTAACATGCATCATCTCATATAGATACAATTAAAAGAAAAAAACTTCCTTTTGTGGAGAACTCTAAGGGATCTATTATATTAAAAATTTTCCTTTTTATCACACATCAGTGTTAACTATAGTCATCATGTTGTACATTATATCCCTAGTACTTTAAAAGTTTATATACCTTTTGGGACTTACCTGGTGGGGCAGTGGTTGGGAATCTGCCTGCCAGTGCAGGGGACATGGGTTTGAGCGCTGGTCCTGGAAGATCCCACATGCCACGGAGCAGCAACTAAGCCCGTGCACCACAACTACTGAGCCTGCGCTCTAGAGCCTGCTAGCCACAACTACTGAGCCCATGTGCCGCAACTACTGAAGCCCACATGCCTAGAGCCCGTGCTCCACAACAAAGACAAGCCACCACAATGACAAGCCCGTGCACTGCAACGAAGAGTAGCCCCCTCTCGCTGCAACTAGAGAAAGCCCGTGCACAGCAACGAAGACCCAACGCAGCCAAAGATAAATTAGTTTAAAAAAAAGTTTATATACCTTTTGACCACCTTCCTCCAGAGAATTTATTATAATTAGATTAAAATATTACTATGAATTCTGTGTTTTATCCTGTCCAAATCTGCATAGTCTTTCAGTTTTTATTTTTAAGTACATCATTTTATTTAATCACTGCCCTAATACTTCTTGATGATACTTCATTTTTTAAGGGTATAAAAGGCTAATTAGATTCTGAGAAAACAAATACCTACAGTACAGATATCACTGAATATCTCAGTAAATTTCATACCTGCAGCCAAAAGGTCTAACAGCACTGTAGAGTGTATAGGCATGTACATACATGGCCACTCTGTCTGCAAGATGCTGTGGGGAAAAACAGAAGAGCTTATTAATACTCTTCTCTTTCTGTTCCAAAGGCTCTTCAACATGTTATCAGCTTACTTTTAGTGGAATGTTATATCCAAAGTTAGATCTAAAGTTGGAAGCCTCTTCTCTCGCAATGTCTGCTAAAGAACGAGCATCTGCCAACAAACCCGCTACGGCCTGAAAGAAAAATAAAGTACCAATTCAGTAAATAACACTCCTACCACAAATCAAGGGAAGTATGTAATCATTACAGGCTTATTTGATATTTTTAACAAGTATCACCATTAGAATAAATCTGTTTGGCTTAAAGGTCTTTCTTTACAAGGCATTCTGGCATTTTGATGCTTGAGTACGGGATTACAATTTGGAAATTTCCCAAGTGTGACTACATTGTTTTGTCCATTGATCACATTCAGAAAAACCTCCATGTCTCCCCATTCTCCACTTCATTATAAAGAACAAAACAACAAAGAAGAATATAACCATTTGTTTTGGTTAGAACTGATCCTTTATTTAAAGCCATTCTGTGTTCAAAAAGCTATTAAAAGTTTTCACCTAAAAGGCACAACCTCAAATTCCTTTTTCAGCTTACTAATAAATTGTAATGCCAAACCAAAACATGACAAACCACAAATCTGGTGGCTTAGAATTGCAATCACCAAACCACGTGCTGAGACATCCCAGGGCATTATAGTGAACTCAGAGTTGTGCGGCATTTTAAGTTTGGGGGAAACATATGTTGAAGTAGTTAACGGTTTCAACATTAGATCATTCTACATTCTTTTTACTGCCATCCGCTCGTTGAAAAGCTGGGTTGCCATGATATAAAATAAGTACTGTGCAAAAAACAATGCGGAACAGGAAACGGGGTGGAGGTGGGGGGCGGCATGTAATCCAATTCCAAAGTTTAAGAAGTTGTGCAGTACACATTAGTTAACTGTGACTGTTTAAAAATAAAAATACTTTTCTTTTGCTGTATGTGGTGAGTTTGTTTTTGTTTTGTTTTTACAGCTACTAAGTTTTTAGGACACAACCACTTAGCTGTTTAGACCTACATATATAATAAACAGAACCACTGGGTATTTCTTTTGGTCTAGGGAAGCCATGAGAACAGAAAAAACTACTGAAACACTTATGGGTACTGGGAACCAGTGGCACAGAAGATTTGCAGAATTTACAAATAAGTACTATCAAAATTTTTAATAGCCTTTTTTTCTACTGCTACCTAGTAGTAGTAATAATGATGAAAATCCTTAACATATTATTGATCATTCATTACATGCTAATAAGCATTTTACATAATTATACATTAAGGTAGGTAGGTACTATTACCACCATAGTTTTGCAGGTTAGAAAACTGCTGTTTAGAATAACTTCCACAAGGATACCCAGGTAGTAATTTTCACCATTTAAACAATCTTCCATTGCTTTGGATAAAACCCACTGTGAAGTCTAAAAATTTATCAAATCACTTGGAGACAGAACATTAATCCTTCATTTTCTCCAACCCTGTTCAATGTCTAATGTTTTGCCAATTTCCAGCTATAAGGAATGCCATCAATTTCCTGGCTTTAAATAACAAATGGGACAAATGTGAAAATTCTAGGATGATAAAATTCTTTCCATCACTAAAGTGCTTATAAGCATATATGATTTTTTTCCAAAATATACCTATCTAAAGTTTTTTTAAGTGAAAGAAAGCAGGATTCCTTACCTCATACCAGCTAGGTTACAATCTGGCAAGTTTCAAGAAAACATACCAGTTTCACTGGCAATAATAAATTTGTTCAGGAGAGAAAACAAGTTCAAAAAAAAAAAATCTGAAGAAGCAAAAAAAAAAAAATTTTATCTGTAGCTTTATAGTTTACTGGCTATATTTTGCTAGTCCTTTTTGTGTTTGTAACGCATCTCATTTAGAAATAACAAAGCTACTGGTATTTCAGTAGAATGAGTGGATCCTACAGGATCTCACCCTGTAGAATGGTCTCTAGAGTAACACACAGACCATGCAGACCCAAGTATGAATCCCAGCATATTTCTTTACCACCTGTGCGTCTTTTTCTCATCTGTAAAAATGGGATTAATATTACTTGCACTGGGTTGTCAGGATTAAATGAGATAATTTATGTAAAGAACTAGCATAGTACCTAGCACACAGTGTTCTCTTTTCTTCCTTGACTTTTCAGTAAGCAAAGTTAAAAATCATTTCTTTTCTTTTTTTTTTTTGGATTGTTGCTCTTACTGAAGAAAGTCTGACATCTATATAGGATGACTTCAGTATATACCAGTACTGTATCTATGTCTTGGCCTGCAACTGTGCAAAGCAGTCACTCAAGATACCAGCTGCATGAAATAAATACAGTGATGCTTATGAAGCTACCAGAAAGCATGTGTTCACTTTTCCCTTCATCAGACATCCTTTCCTGATGCTCCACCTTACTATAAAGGTCTTCTCTTTCTGATAACATCTTCAGTGTAACAGTGATCCCCAGAAAGGATACAAAAAGCCAAAGATTCATTGCCTCTCAAGCATGTACCTTCATTGATCTATACTGCCAAGATTTCTTTTTAACCCATACTTCTCACCCCCTCCCCCCTCCCCTCCTTTTCTTAAGGCAACTTGGTTTTTCATATCTATCTCCAATCAGGTTAAACAATAAGAATGCTACCTTCCTTTTAGACAGTGAGCTGTTCACAAACCAGTAACTTTCTGATTACTTCTATAGCTGCTCTCTGCTGTTTCTGCCTCAATGCTAAAGTATTAAATGGGTTCTTAACAATCACATTTTCACATATTCCAGTTAGTTACTTCACAAGAAACTGGACAAGGCAAAAAGGAACATTTTTAAATGTAACCTTACCATTCCGACATGCCGATCAACATTAAAAAGTCGTTTGTTAGAACCTTCTTCATAAAGTTTAGAAAGGACTAATTTTTCTACCCCAAAGACAACGCCATCTTTACATCTGATTCCAATAGCTGTACTGAAACAAGTAGAAGAAAATCAATTTTTTTAACTGAAAATAAAAGAAACTTTGTAAACCCAAGTTTAAAAAGAAAAAACACAAAAACAGGCAAATTTGTTTCTTAAAGCATATCAAGTCTTTAAAATAAATACATTTGAAAACTAGAAAGGACAGTCTAAAATGTGATGAATTAGATCCATATAAATAATCATGTGACCCAAAAAAATCTCATATCATGACATGGAAAGATATTAATACATAAGTGAAAAAAGATGCCAACAAAATATGTACCAAATGGCACAGTGTCTAGCATATATTAGCCATCTTACAACAAATGCCGACTAAAGTCATGTGCAATTAAAACTGGTATGTAAGGGCTTCCCCGGTGGCGCAGTGGCTAAGAATCCACCTGCCAATGCAGGGGACATGGGTTCGAGTCCTGGGCCGGGAAGATCCTGCATGCCGCGGAGCAACTAAGCCCGTGCGCCACAACTACTGAGCCCGTGTGCCACAACTACTGAAGCCCATGCGCCTAGAGCCCGTGCTCCACAACAAATAGAAGCCACGGCAATGAGAAGCCCGCGCACCGCAACAAAGAGTAGCCCCCGCTGACCACACTAGAGAAAGCCAGCATGCAGCAACGAAAGCCCAACGCAGCCAAAAAACTTAATTTATTATTTAAAAAAAATGGTACATAATATGCATACAAAAGACAGGCTACATACAAACTAAAAAGTTACCAGTGACTATTCTCGGTGGAAAGATTACAATTCTTTTTCTTTCTTTTGCTTTTTCTGCAATAATGTGTTGCTTACTATTTAAGTGTAAAAGAATAAACATTTTGTACAACTGTTTAAAACAAAGTAGATCAAAAATAATCTGAAGTAAAATGTGGAGAAATTATACATTGCCATTTCAAGATGAAAATACATGAAGTACTTTAACCTTCTAATTCTTTTAACAAAGAGAAACAACCAGAAAAATGAGCTGAGCCACATGCACAAATATGTAAAGAATTGCAGACACTCCTTCCCCCACACTTCAGGTATCTTTTCAAGTTTAAACTCCTTGGCCCAGCTTTCAGCACTCCCCAAGAATCTGCAAAGCCCATCTAGCGAATTCAGTTTCCTGTTATAGAGGTCTTGTGCTCTACAAAATTCAACCTCACTGTCACCCCTCAAACACCTTAATGTTCATTTTTGCTTTTCTGTCTTTATTGCGGATATCCTGGGTACTAGAATACACTTCCTCCTCACCACTGCCCATTTAAATAAATTTCCACAAACTTTTGCAAAGTCACTTGAATAGCCTCAGGTAGCCATTCCCAATTATCCCAACTCATCATCTTCCTCACCTTTCAGAACCTAAAACATTCTTTTTCCTAAACTAAAAGTTCTAAAAGTGTGGTTTGTGGGGTCAAAATTATTTTCATAAAAATACAAAGACAGGGGCTTCCCTGGTGGCGCAGTGGTTGAGAGTCCACCTGCCTATGCAGGGGACACGGGTTCGTGCCCCGGTCCGGGTGGATCCCACGTGCCTTGGAGCGGCTGGGCCCGTGGGCCCTGGCCGCTGAGTCTGCGCGTCCGGAGCCTGTGCTGCGCAGCGGGAGAGGCCACAACGGTGAGAGGCCCTCGTACGGCAAAAAAAAAAAAAAAAAAAAGTGTGATGTTTCTGATAGTTTATAATGAAATATGTCTAATTTGGAAGCTCTGTTATAACTCAGTGAACCAATATTTTCCAAATGACCAACTCACAATGTTGACGGGTAAAACATCCAAAGTGTAAGACAGCCCAACAGATTTTAATGTAAAAGTAGAAAAAGTTCATTGTTATGTTTTCTGACTCCACACTGCAACGAATCTTTAAGAAACTAACATTTGTCCAGTTTTGGTATAGTACCATAAAACAACATGAAGCCTGATTTGTTTCACAAGCTCCAACAAAAGTAACAACATACTGAAGCAGGAGATATGAGACTCTCTTTAATTAAGATTCAATTAATTATTGAGATTTACAAAAATGTAAAACAATGCCACTCTTCTCACTACATTTTTTTCTATGTTTTGGAAAAGTAATTTGCATTAAAAATGTTATTAATGGGCTTCCCTGGTGGCGCAGTGGTTGAGAATCTGCCTGCTAATGCAGGGGACACGGGTTCGAGCCCTGGTCTGGGAGGATCCCACATGCCGCGGAGCAACTAGGCCCGTGAGCCACAACTACTGAGCCTGCGCATCTGGAGCCTGTGCTCTGCAACAAGAGAGGCCACGATAGTGAGAGGCCCACGCACCATGATGAAGAGTGGCCCCCGCTTGCCGCAACTAGATAAAGTCGTTGCACAGAAACGAAGACCCAACACAGCAAAAATAAATAAATTAATAA
Source organism: Neophocaena asiaeorientalis asiaeorientalis (assembly GCF_003031525.2). Lineage (NCBI taxonomy): Eukaryota > Metazoa > Chordata > Mammalia > Artiodactyla > Phocoenidae > Neophocaena > Neophocaena asiaeorientalis. The sequence continues at coordinate 1,793,406 of NW_020175662.1, forward strand.
ACTCCTACCCCCAACATCTTCAAAAAAAATGTTATTAATGTTACTCAAATATTTTAATAAATGTTAATTTAAATTATTTGTTAACATGCAATTGTGTTTATTACTGTTACTTAAATGAATTTATAAGTATTTTTAATTTTTCAGTTTCAATTTCTAATATGGTAAATATTGATGAACCAATAACCTGCATAAATAAATGCTCTTCAGGGTGATGTTAAATATTGGTAGAACCTACAGCCTACATAATTAAATGTTCAAGGTCCTCAGTGATTTTTTTTCCAAGTATAAAGGGGTCCTAAGGCCAAAATTTTGTGTACATTTTTGTTCCAAACAATCTAGACTTTCAGTTATGTTGCTCAATCTTCCTTTCATATCCTGTCTCCTAAATGAGGCTAAAGGGAATGATTATAATTTTACCTTTTTTCCTTTTGCATATTACCTGCTAGGAGCATACTTTTATAAAATAGTTTTGATCATGATATATATATATATTTTTTAATAAAATGTTTTTAAGTATTCACTTATATGTCAATTATTTGTTTTGGTAGTTCCTATGCTTAACGTAACAGGTGCTCAAAAGTATTTGCCTTCTAAATTCCCGAGATTGAATTTCTATCTCCAGGACTTCCCTGGCAGTCCAGTGGTTAAGACTCCACGCTTCCATTGTAGGGGGCATGGGTTTGATCCCTGGCTGGAGAACTAAAATCTGACATGCTGTACAGGCACGGCCAAAAAATAGTAATATAAATAAAAAATTTTAAAAAAAAGAATTTATCTCTTTTTAATGCAGGAATATAATCATATCAAATTATTTGGTTAAATGTTTTCTAACTATCAGTTTATATGCCAGACTCGTAAGAAAATTCATATGTAATTTTTCTATTTTCTACTTTCTGTGCCCACAAAACAAACATTTTCAAATTTCATTCTTATGGTAAGGTATATGAAGTAGTTAGGTTAGATGTCCACATCCCAATTTTACAGACAGAAAAGTAACATTCAGAGGACTGAATAGTGGAAACCTATATAATATTACCATTAGGCAGCAGCTAGGAGAAAAATTCACATCTTCTGATCCTCATCCAGTATTCCATCATACCAAGTTACACAGATCCCTTTAAAAGAGGAACTTTCCTAGTAATTTTTCTTTATGCAGAAAAAAATACATTAATTTTTAATGTTTCCATTTTTAAAAATTATATTTCTTCAAGTTTGCTTAAATGTAACTGTTTTAAACCATATTTAGAAATACTTTATAGAAAACAAATTACTAAGATACACAGACCCTCACAGGCTAGTCTCAATTTTCTGGGTTACAGATGACTTCAAAATGCATCTCCAGTTTTTCTCTTAGTTAAGACATCTCCCACCAGTTTTTTACACCAATGAAAATGCAAGAATGCAAAGGAGGAAGAGAAAAACAATGACTTCCTCAAGTCTTTCTCCAGCTCCTTGGCCTATGAGCCTATCTTCTTTTACCAACAGGAAAAAAAATGTGTCAACTTATTTTTTTCCTTTTTTTTTTTTTAGGTCTTTAATCCATTTTGAGTTTATTTTTGTGTCTGGTGTGAAAAAATGTTTTAATTTCACTCTTTTACATGTAGCTGTCCAGTTTCCCCAGTACACTTATTTGCTTTCATTTTTTTTTAATTTTTAAATTTTTTTTATAGTCAACTTTTTTCTTGAATTTGACTCTCTTCTGAACTCTTTCAGGCAAATACAGTGGCAGCCTAAAATTCTTAACAGCCTTACTTCTATTATATTATCAGATACTGACAGTTTGTAAGTAACAATATCTATAATAATACATTTAAACAGAGAATCTACTAGCTTCATTAACAAATCCTGTAAGAAGACTTAAAATATATTTTTGCTCAAAAACTTTAAAATACTATTTCATAAACCATTAGAAATGCACATACCTTCTTTCTACCACCCAGAAAATGGAACAAAAAATGAACATTTATTTATTCAGTAACTACTGAGGGCTACGTGCTAGCCCATGCAAAGACCAGTTACAGTCTCTACCCTCATGAAACTTCCATAATCAAATATCGAAGATACTAGTAGAAAGTGAAAAAACTACATCTACACGTGGACTTTTCTAAAATTCTGGAAACATTTCCCTACTACACAGGTTTTCATTATAATGAAAACACCAAGCTCAAACACCAACACTATTTGTTTAGTAGGCCTAAAAGAAATTTTTTGAGAGATCTGAATGAGATGTCATGAACAAAATTTTTAAGTCCTTTATTTCATCCCAAAGCTGCTTTAGATTCAAAAATACGATTATTATATATATATATATATATATATATATATATAAAAAACTGAATCACTGAGCTGTACACTTGAAACTAACACAACATTGTAAATTAACTATACCTCGATAAAAAATTAAAGGGGCTTCCCTGGTGGCTCAGTGGTTAAGAATCTGCCTGCCAATGCAGGGGACGTTCGAGCCCTGGCACAGGAAGATCCCACATGCCACGGAGCAACTAAGCAACTCAGCCCATGCACCACAACTACTGAGCCTGCGCTCTAGAGCCCGTGAGCAACAGCTACTGAAGCCCCCGTGCCACAACTACTGAAGCCTGCATGCCTAGAGCCTGTGCTCCGCAACAAGAGAAGCCACCGCAATAAGAAGCCCAGGCACCGCAATGAAGAGTTGCTCCTGCTCGCCATAACTAGAGAAAGCCTGCGCGCAGCAACAAAGACCCAACACAGCCATAAATAAATAAACAAACAAACTCTATTAAAAAAAAATTAAAAATGAAACCAGTTTGTGCAGACTATGTTCAATTAGAAATGATTTTTTTTTAAATGATCATATATGAGACACAGATGTAGAGAACAAACGTATGGACACCAAGGGGGTAAAGCGGTGGGGGGTGTTGGTGGTGGGATGAATTGGGAGATTGGGATTGACAAGTATACACTGATGTGTATAAAATGGATGACTAATAAGAACCTGCTGTATAAAAAAAAAAAATTTTTTTAAAAAAAGATCATATAACTGATTGCAAAAATTCTTCAATATAAGACTCAGAGAGGGCTTCCCTGGTGGCGCAGTGGTTGAGAGTCCGCCTGCCGATGCAGGGGACACGGGTTCGTGCCCCGGTCTGGGAAGATGCCACGTGCCGCGGAGCGGCTGGGCCCGTGAGCCATGGCCGCTGAGCCTGCGCGTCCAGAGCCTGTGCTCCACAATGGGAGAGGCCACAACAGTGAGAGGCCCGTGTACCGCAAAAAAAAAAAAAAAGACTCAGAGAATTTGTCAATAAGCCAGTAATTCAACTAAGATGTTACAGTGGTGGCAAGGAATCATTTTAGTGAATTACTCTAAACAAAAAAAGACAGAGTGAAGGAAATAAGTCCAACGGGAAAATATCTTAGTGATCCTACACCTTTTGGAGTATGGCAGCAGAAGAGAAAAATAAAAAACATCCCTGCTGAGATGATCATGTGACCAACGGCACAGGACATTTAAAACACAAGGAAATAAAAGATCAGACGATAAAGTCACAATCCTAATGGCCAAGGAAAACAATGATATGTATCAGGAATTTGAAAAAGGAAAAAAGGTCTAGCAAAGATGTTGATGAATTTGGTTTTATACACTCCATTTGAGACTTGGCAGAATGTCTAAATGGATAATTCTGGAGTCAACTGAAAATATAGGCACATGGAAAGATCTGGCCTAAAGAGAGATCTGGAAATGACTAATAAATTGAGATTATTTTAGGGCATATATTATTCTCTGCCAAAGTAACATAACAAACCCTAATTACCAAAAATATAGAAAAGAAGACATTTAATACCTGGTTAAAACATGGTAATTTCAAGTAAAACAATGTTTCTTACCTACTATTTTCCACAGCCTTCATAGCATACTCAACTTGAAAAACTCTTCCATCAGGAGAGAATGTAGAGGCTGACAGGTCATACTAGGAGGAAAAGGCAATAATAAGCTTATAATGATGTATCTTTGGCAGTAATAACCTTACACTTTTTTTTTCCCCCTAAATGGCTTACACATCAGAAATGTGTGTTAAATCTCAACACAGATTTTGCTTTAAAGAGAAAGGGGAAGCATGTCAGAGCAGCAACAGAAGCTAAGACAAAGTTATACACTTTAGATTTCTGCTAGAAAAGCAATGGATACAAGTCCTGCATCAAGTTAGAACTTTTCCGACACAGGACATGGCTCATTTCTGAAAAAACTGCTATGGTAAAAACAGCATTGGAGCATTTTAATTCATAGCTGTGGCACTAAGAAACTGAGGGACCTTGGACACATCATTTAGCATTCAGACATTTAATAAGCATCTATTATATGTTAGTCACTATAAGGAAATACAAAGACTACTCATTCTAGAAGTCCTTCATCTTCAAAAATCAGACCATGAACAAATCTAGGAGCTGAAGATACAGCAGTAAATCAGAAAAGGTACTATGATGAAAATAAGACAGGGTGAAGTGATAGTCTCAGGGACTACCACAGACTACCTGATCAAGTAAGGCATTGTTGGGGCAATTATATTTAGGCTGAGCTAGAATTAATAACAAGTAATTAGTCATTTAGGATATGGAGGAGGAGCGTCCTGGTATTTGGCATAAAAGACCTTAGGGTAGAAATAAGCTGAGCACAATAAGAAAAAGAAATAAGGCCACTGTATCTTGAGCACCATAAGTGGTGAACAGAAGAGTAAACTATATCAGAGGCATATACGGGCCAAACTATGTTAAGTCTTTTAGGCTGGAGTAGGAAGTTTACGTTTCTATTCTAAATCCAACAGAAAGTCATTGGAGTTTGGGGGGGAAAGGGGGAGAGGTTATGTCTAATTTTTTTAAAACGTTGTTCATCTAGAAAATTAATTCGAGAGGGAACAAGAGTGGAAGCAGAGGTTAAGTATTCCAAAGGTAGTGTCTTAGACTATAGAAAAAGAGACGGAAGGTGTTACCGTTGGAGGGTACAATCAAAAAAACCTTGCTAATGGATTGGCCCTAGGAGTAGAGTAAAAAAGAAATTAAAAGTGCATCATAGATTATTTTTCATTTGCGTAACTAGAACTCGCCCATTCACTGAAATGAAAATTGTAGGAGATGCAAAATGGCAAGGGAAAAAGAAAACCCAGAGATCTACTTTGGATATGTCATTTGAAATGGCTATTAATCAAGTGGAGAGAAATGTCAAGAAGACAGCTCTTCATATCCAGAGTTCTTGGGACAAGTAAAGACAGGAGATAAGTCTTCAACAGTGGTGCTTCCTGGTCTCAGTTTGTTGATTTGTTAAATGAAGATCCTTAACTCTACCACTGTAATACCGAAATATCTCACCTGGTTATATTATCAAATATTTTTAAAGGGTTTGTAGAACCCTTTAGAACACTATTAATCTAGGGTAATATTAATGTAGTTGCAAAGTCAATTTGCTACAACAGGCATTACTGAGCATCAACTAATCCAAAAACGACATGACAACCTTAGCATCTCATACCCGAATGGATTAAACCATTCTAAGTATAAGTTGCGTATTATCAAACTCGGAAAACCAGTATTTGGGCCTAATGGTGCGTATAAGTCTTGTGTACAGGAGTATAAAATGAACTGAGAAACCCATCATTCAATGCCTCTAGTGAAAACCACCAATAAATATTTCTAAACAAAAACTGTATTTTCTACATGGAGAAACACATAAAAGGAGTAAGCAGAAGATTGCATATATGCAGTTCGTTTGACAAAGGAAAGTAGTAGGCCGAAAAAGTTAACAAATCCAACTCCAAAATCCTGAACTGTCTCTTCAAAGTCAGAAGCGGTTAAGTCTGTAGCTAACCATTTAAACGCTTAACGGTACTGACACCTCATAATGCCCAAAGTAATTTGTACAGGAAAAGCTGAGACACAGGAAAAATGGAAAGGATTCTTCCGATTCCGCTTTTTAGACTATTTTTCTTATCAGTTCTGAGAAGGCTCCAGGGACTCATACAGAGCGGTCCATCACTACACTCGAAGGAAAGACAGAGAATCCCCGTGAGGCAGCAGCACCCCAGCAACTGCAAAGGGGTTCCTTGGAAAGCGGCGTCTCAGCCCTTGGACTCTCAAGCCGCCTTGCCTCAGTGGTTCTCAAGAGGCTAACTGTCGCCCAAACCCTTCACTCACACACAATTTCAGGCCCCACGAGTTTTCACTTTCGGTTTCCCTAAGCGACTAAAGAAAGTGACTCAGCAACCCAAAGCGGCTCCAAATCTAACTGCTGCGCGGCAAGCCCGCCACACCTGAGCTGAGAAGCTTCAAGCCACGGTCACTGCAGACGCGGGCCTAGCAATCAGCGTCGGAAAGACCCCCGGTCCACCGCGCAACTGGAAGCGGCCCACCTGCCTCCAGGAAGTACCAGCGCACCCCGGGCCACCGCACCCCTCGCGGTCCGTCCGCGTTCCCTTCCCACGCTAATCCTTATGTAGACTATCACGCCGAGAGACAACGAACTCACCCCGGTGCCGATTGAGCTCATCGCGCTAAAACCCACGGGGACGCTAGGTCTGCAGGATCTAAAGCGATCCCCCTACACTGCAGCACGCAGACGAGTAACAGGCTCTCTCATTGGCTGTTCTTTCCACCAATAGCCTTCTCTGTGGCTCGTTCCTGGGGCCTTAGCCCAGGAACAGAGGATTGTGGGAAAAGGAAGGGAATGCGCGTGGGGTGCAACGCGCATGTGCAGAAGCAATAGAAGTGGGGTTATGTAGGATTATGCTTACTTCTGACAGTCAGGTTTCGGTCTTGAGGGTCGTTGAGAAACTTTAAGTTTTCGGGTGGCTTGAGGAGCTGCGCCATTCCTTTTCCTAGGAATTATTATTTATCTTTTATCCCTCTCTTTCTCTGCCTAATTCTTTCTTAGAGCAAAGCAGAGAGATGTTCTTATACTCTTACAAAGACCAGAGAAAACGGTAGGGGAGAGGGTTTCCCTCCACCCTTGGCGGCCTTGTTCTAAACCAGTATATTGATGGCATCCCCTTCATCCACCTATTCTAACAAAAAAGAAGGAACGTGCGCTCTAAGTGTATCACCTTTAAGCTCAGGTCGGAATTTTACAGAAGCATTAGGACTCTTTTTGAGTGTGACTCTATTTAGTAGAATTAAGGATAAGACTGATTAACTATTATTTGTTGAGCTCTATATGTCCCAAGTACTCAGTTAAATACTGCCGGCTGATAAAACGGTGAAGGAGACATTTACATTCACTGGGAAGAAATAGGCAACAAAGAGTAAATAGGCAAATAGTTGCATCTTGTGGTAAAAAAAAAAAGAGACAATGGAAGTTTGAACTTTAGACCTATTATTGATACTTAAGGAATGACTTTCTGAATGGGTGATATTTAAACTGAAACTTGGGATTGTTATTGAAATATAAACTTGGCTTGTTATGGGAACTGTCAGATCAGTGTGGCCTGTCATAGAGATTAAGTGGGGGAGAGTGACAGGAAGTGAAATCAGAGAGGCGGAAGTGGGATCAGACCTTGTAGTGGTTTGGATTTTAATTTGATTTTAAATGGAAAGCCATTTTTCCCCCCCTTTACCCTGGAAAGCCATTTTTAACTGCTAAATACTTCAGTGTGTATTTCCCCAAAATCAAGAACATCATTTTACATATCCACAGTAAAACTATGAAAATTAGAAAATTAACAATACTTTTTTCTGATCTGCAGACTTCATTTAGATTTTGGCAAATCTCTCAGTAATGCCCTTCATAGCAAAAGAAAATCCAAGATCACACATTGAATTCAGTTGTCGTGTCTCTAGTCTCCTTTAATCTGGAAAATTGTTTGTTAATATTTCTTTAGGTTTCATGGCATTAACACTTGAAGAATACAAAACATATACTTTGTAGAATATTCTGCAGTTTAGGTGTTTGTGACTTTTTTCATGATTAGATTTGGGTGATGCATTCTTTGTCAGGAATGCCACAAAAGTAACCTTGTATTCATATTAGAATCTTATATTAGGAGGCACATGATGTCAGTTTGTTCCACTACAGATGATGTTAACTTTGATCACGTAAGATTTCTCCACTATAGTTTCAATTTTGCCCTTTGTAATCAATAAATATCTTGTGAAGAAACACCTTGAAACTATGTAAATATCCTGCAACTCCTTCACCTTTCACCCACTAATTATAGTATCCCATGATTCATATTTGAATCAATTATTATGATGATGGTTGCCAAATGGTGATTTTCTAATTCCGTCATTCCTTCCACAGTTAATGATTGGCTTTCTACCATGAGGTCATCAGCAGTTTTTTAAGCAGAATGATATGATCTAATTTATTTATCAAATGATCTCTCTTGCTTCTGTGTGAAGAATGATAAATACAGGGAAGAACAGAAGCACAGAGACTGGTTGGAAAGCTATTGCAGTCCGGTGGGCAAGCAGTAATGGAGAATGAGCAGAGTGGCGGCAGTGGAGGTGGAAATACGTGGATGGATTTTAGAAGTGTAGGGCTTGCTGAAAAATTAGATGTAGAAAGTGAGAGAGAAAGAGGAAATTCAATTGCTAATTTCTGCTAATGAAGCATTATAGTTAAAGGTTAGTTTTTATTCTTGAACAAATGGATAAAGAAAGGATTTGGATATACTTGGAAGACTAGCCATTTAATTTGCCTAACCCTCACTGAAATGTTCTAGTTGCAATTTTTTCATGAAGGGTCCTGAGTTAGTCCAGGGTAGGCCAAGAAAGTGCTGAAGAAAGCTGAAGAGTATAGTCCTAGGAGGGTTCACCTTGAAGGTAAACTACAAGTACTCCAAACTTGTTTAGGGATCCAGTTAAACTCTTAATTAACTTTCCTGCTTGTGTGTGATAAACACAATTTGAGTGTCTAATGCCTACTGTGTATTCATTAATAATCATGAATTTGGAGCTCTTTCTGAACTCGATGAACTGCCTATTTTGGGGCTGGATTGTTGATATATCTCGTATCTTGGAAGAATACACTGAATTGTGGTCTAAGGTTCGTGATTGTTTGCCTGATTCATTAGAAGACTTAAAAGGTGTGAGTATGGATGTGTTTGTTTTAATTACTTTAAATTACTTTAGAAGTAGTGCATATAAAATCGGTATGTAATCTACATGACTTTCTTATAGGGTGATAAGGTTTTTTTGGTTATCAGAGTCTGGTTTATACTTCCATCTATTAGAATACATAACACAGTGCTTTGCACATGATAGGTACTTAATAAATGTGTTGAAAATGCAAATAAATACAAATTCACTTCCCAGTTACATTCTGCCAAGTTATAAAGTTGTCAAAATAAGCCAGAATTTGCAACTGCAGGAAAAAATTGTTGGTGAATAATTGCATTAATATTTCAAGCTTGGAAATTTTAAATATTCTACTTAAATCCTAGGTGCACTTTGAGGAATCTAAACATATTTTATGCCATACCTTATTATTATGTGTTAATTAAGTAGCTCGGAAATGTGATGCCCAATGTGTTTAACTTCTAAATACTGTGTTTTAGGGTTTCAGGGATAGTAACCTAAGGATTCTGTTACTCCCAGGTTTACAATTAGGCTTTAGCTTGCTGTTCTGAGCAGTAGGATAGACACCACTCCCATCACAGAAATCTGCAGAGTTCCTTATCTAGAGAACTTCACTAGTATCTCAGAATATATATATTTCCATAGAAGATTATTCCATTGTCTCAGCTTGTCATAATTCGGTCAGAATCAGTTCTTCTCCTTTTCTTCTAGAATTAACTTTCTTTGCCAGAAGACTCACAGTCTCTACAAGGCTTTCCTCTCAGCTTGTCTCTTGAGATGGATGGTAATGACAACCTCTCAGGGTCCTATCTTTCAATTGTCAGGCAGTTACCGGAAAGAGGGCTTATTTTAACTGAACCAGTATCCGCTTCCTCAATTTAACTTTCCTTAACTAGATCCTATTAAAGGAAAATAGCTAAGTTCCATTTTTCTTCCGTGTGTGTAACTAACTTCATTAAAAACTTTGTTTTTTAATGCCACGCCCCAAATTGTAGGAATCCATTATGCCATTTGATAGAAAGTGAACAGTCTTGATACGTGTTTATGTAAAGAAGATAACGTATTGGGCAGTAAATATTTTAAAACACTTCAGAAAAAGAGATTCAGTGATTCTGTAATGAGAAACGCGTGTTTTCAGTGCCTTTGGGATACACACGCACTAAAAATTATTAAATCTAAATACAATTAAAGAACTGTTTCAAAGAATTTAAGAAACGAATTTGGAGGTTATAGTATGACAAATTTTTTAATGTAAATAAAGAATTATAGGAAAACAAAAATCAAATGTAATTGAACCCTTCAAGGGAAGAAAAAAGAAAACTGGCACCTAAGTGCCCGGCTAGCTCAGTCGGTAGAGCATGGGACTCTTAATCCCAGGGTCGTGGGTTCAAGCCCCACGTTGGGCGCAAGACATCTTTTGATACAGCACTTAAATTTCCCTTGAATATTTTGAGGTCGCTCCACAGCACTGTAATTAAGAACGGTTTTGTTTGTTTTTTAAACCGGATTAATTTACGTACTGTCAATATTAACCAGATCTTCGGAAAAAAGAGCAGTTTGCAAACGAAACAGTTCTCAAACTGCGCTTGCGCACTTAAAAACGCAATTTTTTTCCTCTCCCGGATCCCTCGCCTACTTCCTCCGTAAAGCACAGAAGAAACCGAAAAGGCCACTGTTTAAAGTTGAAATTGATTTTCTGTGTTACTGTGCATACCTGCATTATTGCTGATAGAGGGCAGTGTTTTATTCTATCGGACCAAAATTATGAGCCTCAATATTGGCAGCTTTTCTAAAACAAGCGATCCTATGTAAAAGCAGTTAGAGAGTCGGAGGACTTCGAAGAAAGTCCTTTCTTGTTTATTTTACTTTTTTTCTTCTCAATATAGGGCTTGTCCTGGAGTGGAGGTGGGGGAATGTCTTGTGGAGAAATACACAGTGAGAAATGTTTCCTTCTGTTGTGAGATCTAGACAACTAGGGCACAATCAGGTTTTCTCCCATTGTTCGTGGGACTGTATTTGGAATCTAACCATACAATTGGATAGGTATTGGGGAAATTAATATTCCGGTAGAGGGGAGGCTCTTTGAAACAGAAGCACAAAAGAACTGAGACGTGAAATTTCGAATAGGCAATTAGATATTGTGGGAGGCAGGACTTCCGCCTTTTTCGCCTCTTCACTGAGAACTTTGAAGTAATCAGGAAGAGAATGTCCACACCACAGCCAGGCACGTTCCAGGATCTCACTCACCCGACCCTGCAGATGAACGACGCATGCTCCTACCTGAAGCACTAGTTCCTGTACTCGGCGTGTTACCCACTAGCTTTTCTCCTACTAAACGACTCATTTGTCTCTCTCGGTTTTTCCCTTCAACGTACAAACATGCTGTTAATTCTCTATCTTAAAAGAAAACGAAAACTTTGACCTAGTTTCCCTGCAGGCTACCGTTCTACAGTATTTCTCTGTTCCTCTTTGGGGTAAGTTACCCCACGGTCGCCTAAGGTCACATTCCTCTCCTCCCATCTCTTAAACCTGACAATGCCCTTCAGCCAAAAAAAAAAAAAAAAAAAAACCAGTGTCTCAGGAAGAGGGAGTTAGAAAGAACCTATTATAGGATTGGGGCTATAGTTGTGGAATTTTGCGGAGGGTCTAAGGAAGTGAGGGTTCCTTTTGGATTGGGTGTTCTCAGAAAGCAAGGGCAATTCTATCATCTAAATAAATCTTACCTATAGGGAAAGCAGACTAAAGGAGGGATAAAGCTGAAACTGGTAAAGTCACTCATTTAGCAGGAGAGGATGATGTTTGGTGTTTTGAGTTGAACAGGGACCAACTTGTCTAAAGTGAATGGTTCTGTGAGATGCCAATTCCAAGTCCAGGCCTCCCCACTTGTGACAAACCCACTATAAATCAGGGGTTCCCACAATCTCTCCTGAGGTTTGTTAATTTCCTAGAATGGCTCACAGAACTCCGGAAAACAGTTTACTTATTCCTGGTTTATTATAAAGGATACAACTCAGGAACAGCCAAATGGGAGAGATGCATAGGGCAAGGTATGGGGAAGGAGCGTGGAACTCCCACGTCCTTTCCTTGGCATGGCATTCTCCCAGAACCTGAATATGTTCGCCATCCTGGAAGCTCTGTGAACCCTGTATTTTAGGGATTTTTGGAGGCTTCATCACACAGGCATGATCAGTTATTGATCAATTTCCAAGTTCTGTTTCTAATCATGACTTAGACTTTCTGGCGACCAGACCTCATCCAGAAATCATCCAGGAGCCCTCCAAGAGTTGCCTCATTAGAACAAGACACTTCTATTACCCAGGAAATTCCAAGGGATTTAGAAGCTCTGTGTAAGATGCTCCTAACACCCCCATCTCGCAGGAATTGACAAGGATTTTAGGAGCTCTGTGTCAGAAACTAGGGGCAGACACCAAATATGTATTTCTTATTATGTCACACTTGCCTAATTTGTCTTTGAGTCGCTATAAGCCCAACCACAATCACCCTAATTGGCAACTACCCCACCATCCACTTTATCCTACACTATTTTTTCTATAGAAGGTATCTTCTTTTATTATTACCTCTCTTTACTTTCACCCACACCCTTGGAATGTTGGTCCACAAAGGCATGATTTTTGTCTTCGCTCACGAATGTATCTCAAGCACCTAAATTAGTATCTGGCAGATGTTCAGTAACTATGTGTTGAATTAGTGAATTAAGAAGGGCGTATTAGTTTCCTAGGGCTGCCATAAACAAAGTACCCCAAAATGAGTTACTTAAAAGAAATATATTGTCTCACAATTCTGGAGGCTAGAAGCTTGAAATCAAGGTGTAGGCAGAGTCATGCTCTCAAAGGCTGTCTTGAAGAATCTGTTCTTTGCTTCTTTCTGTTAGCTTTCTGCTGTCATCAGCTACCCTCGGTGTTCCTTGGTTTGCAGGTGCCTAACTCCAATCTCTGCCTGTTGTTACATCCTTTCTCCTTGTGTTTCTGTCTCACATGGCATTTTCCTTTTTGTATGAGGACACCAGTCATAGTGCCTGATTAGGGCTCACCCTAATAACCCCATCTTAATTTCATTACATCTGCAAAGACTTTATTTCCAAGTAAGGCCACATTCATAGGTGTTAGGAGTTCGGACTTCAACATATCTCTCTGGGGCATACAACTCAACCCTTAAAAGAGGGCTCCATTCCTTAACCTCAGCCACTGGGTGTCTGCCGCTTTATAGCTTTCTATAAAGCTGTATTTCAGCTTATATTTTGTATTATTCAATAATGAAAATCTTCTAATAAATAATCCGAATTCTACAAAAGACAATTTTATGTTTACTACAAGAGATAATGTTAATAAAATACTGAATCCTTAAGACTGACAATGAGTACACCTATTCCTGGCCATCCCACTGGTTGGTTTCAAAGTTAAGAAATGGAGCTTTGTTCTTATGGAACTTATATTCCAGAAAGGAAGATAAAATCTGTATAGAAACAAATACAGGTGAAATTGTAAGTGCCTCAGTTACAGATAATGTGCTTATGAGAGAGATCACTACCTTGGGGGAAAGGGTGCTGTGGAAAGCAGTAAGTCCCAGAGGGCAGAGGGGTCTCACTTTAGGAATGAATATATTGGGAAACTGGATGGTAAAACTGAATTTTCCTAGTTTTATTCACTGGTTTAATATGGCTTTCAAGTTCTTTGTGATTTAATCCTAAATTATAATTTGCAATGCTTCATCTCAATGCAATGCTTTATTTTGTGTCGAGAATTCAGTTCACATAGCCTGGAGTAACCCCCAGTTATTGAAATTCTCCTCATCCTTCAGGAACAAGGTCAAAAGCCTCCTCTATGAAGGCTTCCTTGGTTCCCTGGTCAGAACTAACTACACATCAGCAATAAGCAATTGATCCCTTTATGGCACACACCACGCTGTTTTTTATCGTCACCTGTGTACACATCCACTTCTGCTAACCTGTAACCCCTCTAAGGGCAAAGGTCCATGTCTTCCTATTGCAGCAGTTATAGAATCTAAAACTATACTAGGTACACAGTAGAGTCAATAAATACTGAATGAATCTTAGTTCGGGGCTACTAAAGTAGGATTACATGGTGACAAAGTAGAGCTAGTACTATTTTTAAAAGTAACACACACACACGCATGAATCCTTTCCTATTCTTTTTTTTTTAATATATTTATTTTTGGCTGTGTTGGGTCTTCGTTGCTGCGCGCAGGCTCTCTCTAGTCGTGGCGAGCGGGGGCTACTCTTCGTTGCGGTGCCTGGGCTTCTCACTGCAGTGGCTTCTCTTGTTGCGGAGCACAGGCTCTAGGGACGCAGGCTTCAGTAGTCGCGGCGCGCAGGCTCAGTAGTTGTGGCTCGCGGGTTCTAGAGCGCAGGCTCAGTAGTTGTGGCGAACAGGCTTAGTTGTTCTGCAGCATGTGGGATCTTCCCAGACCAGGGCTCGAACCCGTGTCCCCTGCATTGGCAGGCGGATTCTCGACCACTGTGCCACCAGGGAAGCCCCAATCCTTTCCTGTTCTTAATGCCAGGAACCAGCTCTTTCAAGTGTGACTTGGTGTTGGTATCTTCATACATAAATCATATAGCAAAAGTAGGAAGGATCCAGAAAAAGGACAATCAAAATGATTGAACTATGAGTAAAAATGGACTTGGGATATATAGTCTAGAAAATGTATAAATTCATAATCGGTCTTCAGGACTATGAGCATACATATGCATATATTTCCCATCTTCATAGGTACTTAGAAAGAATGAAACCAGCAAAATTCTAGTAAGAGGCAGTTCATTAAAAACAAAGGAAGAAAAACAAACAAAAATAAAAATTAAATAATGACTGAGTACATATTTCAAAGAACCCCTGCCTTAGAAGATAAAAAGAGAAGATTAAAGACATTATGAATACATGTTTATAAAGCAGTTTCATAAAAATGCATAAAATGAGTATCTCCGCATAAAAATGAAATATCTTTTTTCTTAGCAATTCATAAAATAAACAGTAAAGTTAAAAAGTGAACATTTCCCCACTTTCCTTACCAAATGCTTAACTATGCTACCCAACATTCTCAGCCCAAAAGTAGCATTATTATAACATGGACACAAACATCAAAACAAAAGGATTTTAAGACACAGACCCATGTTAATATTTGAAATAACTGGAAATGGTTACATTATTCTTTAAATAAAATAATTGTTGAACACAATGAAATTAATGAAGTCTCCAATGCCCAGGACAGATTATGTGAATTGTGGAGGGACAATGTTTTTATTCTTTTTGAAAAATGAACTATGTAACAAACTTCCAAAATTAACTGCTTTACTATATTTTATTGATATAAATACAACTAATTTCAATAAGCATCAGCTATCATTCTACCATTACACCAAAGGCAAAATGATTAAATACTAATGTGAAGTATAATTACAGAAACGCTTGCACTTCTACTAAAGTCGTCTCTAACACCATCCTATATACTCTGTACAGTTTGCTTGTAATTGATGAGATATTTGAAAAGAAGCAAAGCTGAATTTTAATCAAACTTTCATTTCTCAGTGGAAAATGCTCTCTTCATCAGAGGTGGTTGAGCCTTCCCGACATCAAACATCATTTCCAAAGGTGGGTTATTAAGAGAACACCAATCAGGTATACGGCCTGTCTGGTTATAATATTCCTTTGAGACTGAACGGCTCCCAAGTATGTCTTGCAGTGCTCCAAAAATAGCTCCTGTGTGGTAAACATATTTTTATAGCTGATATGAAAACTTTTACTGGAAAATTTTATGTACACATACATCCACTTAATTATATGACAAGAGAGAATAGGTAAAATTCAGTAATGCATATTCACAGTCTTCAAATTAATTCCGGTTAAGTTGTTCTATATCCTATATTTTGAAAAACAGGCTAAGCCATAACTCCTGTGTTGAAACTAACTTAAATGTTCTAAACTAGATTATAGTGAAAATGATAAGTATTACTGTGTTTAAATGCAGGTAGAGTGAGGTAGAGTAAGGTGGGAAGTATTTTCAACTCTGTGTAAACACAAGAAATAATAATCTTAGTTTTCTTTGCCACACTCTAAGACTATATGTCAGTAAAAAAACAGCAGTGCAAAACTCAATAAGCCAACCATAGTATCCTAAGAGTCTATGCTGAAGACCTTATAAAGACCCACAAGGCAGTTTCAAAAAAATAACTTAGTGACCAAATCCATTCTTCCTAGATCAAAATTACATTTTGACCAAATTCTACTTTATAAGAAATATAATACGTATCAATTTAAAATCTCAAGACTTGTTTTTTTTCTCTAAATGATCCTGATACCTATGAGCTGTAACTGCATCGTAAGACACACATCAGAACTTACACAAATATACACATCTATGACTGTTCTCTCTTCAAAGTAGTCTCTTTATTAGGCTATTTCCATATTTCAATAAAACTAATAAAACTATCATTACCTAAAACATTCAATAAACTCAGTCACAAAATATACTGTAATTATAAAATAAAGAGATCAGTTTTCATATATGGCTCACAAATTAGCTTTGTAAGGAATTAAAACAAGTGTTTTAAGCAATGGTAGCATAATTAAAATAAATGCATAGCTATCACTATCATTATGCGGGATGACTTTAATTGGACAGAGTTCACTGAAAAAAAATAGAAGTGCAAATGATAAGAGAAATAAGTATATAATTCTGAAAACTAATAATTTAAGGAAAAGTAAATGTTCAAAGAAAATTATTTAATAGTTCTATTAGTTTACTAAGTACACAATTTCGAACAATGAATGATCTGTTCTAATATAACCATTAGTAATGTCATTCAGGAACCAATTACTATAAAATCATTATTTTTAAAAGTGAAATTCTTGGGAATTCCCTGGCGGTCCAGTGGTTAGGACTCCACACTTCCACTGCTGGAGTGCCTGGATTCAATCCCCGGTCGGGGAACTCAGATCCCGCAAGACACGTGGTATGGACAAAACAAAAACAAAGACAAAAACAAAAAAGAAAAAAAAGCAGTTCTTACCTCCCAACCAGGCTACACAATTAGCCTTTGCAGGTGGAGTATGAATTCGGAATGTCTTGGTGCCAAGTGTTTTTTTATATTTTGGTTTTTCTACCAAATACCTTATTTCTGCAAGTAGTCTGTGGAGGAATCCTGGCAACATAGACGTGCCACCTATAACTACCAAGTTCTCTGCTAGTTGCTTCCTAGTGTCTATTGGGCACTGTTATTAAAGAGAAAGAAAAAAAGAATTAACTATAAATAATGCTTGATTGAATTTAAGAAAATATACAGATTATTAGGTGATCATTTGTATTACAGAAAAGAGCCACAGCAAGGTTTCTTTTCTTTAATTAATTAATCTATTTATCTACCTATCTATCTGTCTTTGGCTGCATTGGGTCCTCGCTGCTGTGTGTGAGCTTTCTCTAGTTGTGGCGAGCGGGGGCTACTCTTCATTGCAGTGTGTGGTCTTCTCATTGCAGTGGCTTCTCTTGCTGTGGAGCACGGGCTCTAGGCACGTGGGCTTCAGTAGTTGTGGCACGCAGGCTCAGTAGTTATGACGCATGGGCTTTGTTGCTCCACGGCATGTGGGATCTTCCCGGACCAGGGCTTGAACCCGTATGCCCTGCACTGGCAGGAGGATTCTTAACCACTACGCCACCAGGGAAGCCCTTTTATCTTTTTGTTTTTTTAATTGGGGTATAATTGTTGTACAATGTTGTGTTAGTTTCTGCTGTACAGCTAAGTGGAGTTCCCTGTGCTATACAGCAGGTTCTTATTAGTTATCTTTTTTATAATATTAGTGTATATATGTCAATCCCAATCTCCTAGTTCATCCCACCCCTCAAAAAGGGCTACAGCAAGGTTTCTTTAATAAGAGTTTTTCAAGTGGCAAATAAACCCCATGATAATATTATCATGTATTTATATAAATCCTTAAAGATTTAAAAAGCTAATAGTGTAGACTTTTAAATTCCACAGGGAATATAGTAGTAATATGGGAGTATTACTCATTTTCAGGGTAGAATGACTGAGCTGAGCAAAGAACATGAGAAGAAATAACTTTTCATTTCTTTTTTAGTAAGGAAAACATGTGGAAACCTGATTTTTCTAAGGTACTATATCCACTATATCCAGAGCCTGTTATCGAGTGGGAAGATAACATTCTTAGAAAAATTGTTTCCACATCAGTTCTCTCTAAGCATCAGGAATGTTACAGTCCTTCAATGATGTTATGTTTTTCATAAAGTCCTCAAGTAGAGCCATAGAGGTAGACAATATCTCCCAAAGTGATAGTATTTTATAGGAGTTCTATGGTCCCACAGTCATTAAACAAAAGAGACATATACCTTGTGGAATGAAAAACTTAATACTACACAAACCTACATTTGAAGAAACTACAAGCCATACTAGGTACAAAATAAAAATCTGTTATCGTTGTCATGGAAAAAATGCATGATGTGCCTATAGAATGTATTATCCCGGGTTTGAAATGTTGTGGGTACCATATATAAGTGCCAAAGTGAAACTCATTAACTATAAAACTTCACATAAAAGCTAAAAAATGTAACTAATGGCTAAAATTAAAAATACAGACAATATGATTTTTAAAATTTCTCTGTAAAGGGCTGTATTCATAAATTGAAACCTTTTACAAAATAAAAGTACCTGCATAAGGGAATCCAATATTAAAGTGGCAACTGATTTCTCTTCATTATCTTGCTCAAAAAGGATTTCCACAACCGAATCTCTAATGAGATTAAAAACAGTGTTTTGTTGGCATCACATAATATGACATAGTACATACCATTAGTTCTACTGACATATTTTTAGGTACCAGTATTATATTAATGTAGAGTAATGGTTAAAACACAAGGTGTTTGCATTTGTAAATGAGAAAAATAATAGCACTTGCCTCACAGGTGCTGTGATAGAGATTCAATGAGTTAATAGAACAGTGCCTGGCACACAGGAGGTACTCCCTAAGTACTAACTATAACTATTATTATTATGTATAGATTTACAAATATTTTGTCCACCTTAAACCTAATAACAGAAAAGGAGCGAAATTCTGTAATAGTTGGTAGAATTCAACAAGCAGATCAGTAGTGATACAACAAATTTAAAACCAGACAAGACCCTCCCCCACCCAGCCCAAAGTATTTCTTTGTTTTTAAAAACAATACATGGCAAAGATGGCTAGTTGCCTAATAAAATACTCATGTGCCTGTTCATTTTCAAATTAAAAGATATAGAACTATTAGGGTTATTTTTGGTAGCACAAGGAAGATCTTTGTTGTGATGGAATAGTTCTATATCTTGATCGTGGTGGTGCTGATTATGGAAATCTACATGTGATACAATTACACAGAACAATATATACACATTGCACCAATGCCAATTTACTGGTTTTGATATTGTACTATAGTTACATAAGATGTATCCGTTGGGAGAAACTGGGTGAAGAGTACATGGGACCTCTCTATATTATCTTAGCAACTTCCTGTGAATCTGTAATTATTTGAAAAGAAAAAAAGAAAAAACTCCTATAAGCTGGATACAATGCCCCTCCCCAGTTGAAACACTGTATTTATCAGCCTCCCTTGCAGCTAGATATAGCTAAGTACCGGACAATGAGATGGAGGCAAAAGTAGTATGTGGGACTGCTAGAAAGTCCACTTTAAAAGGAGAGGAAGCATTTTTCTCTTTTCCTTCCTAGGATTGCATGCTTGAAACACGGATGGAGTAGCTAACTTTACCAACTACCCTGGACCCCAAGGACAAGGGCTACACCTCAAAGATGATAGGTGGAAGGAAGCTTGAGTCACTGGTAGCAGTTATCATACCATCCTTGGACTATCTACCTCGGAACTTCTTTTAAATGACAGACAAATTCTATCTTGTTGAAGCCACTATTTTCAGGTTTGTATAACTGGTAAACAAACTGAACCCTAACCAATGCAATATAAAGCTATACATATACATATACATATACATACAATATCTTTTAAAATAAAACTGGGACCATACTATGCATACTACTTTAAAGATTTTTGAATCTTTTTCAAAACATAAAATTCTCTTCCTGATATTCAACCTACTTCCTAACTGTCGATTTTGTTAGTACAGTATACTGAGGTCTACAGTATGCTGAACACTCACTCACTCATAGTTAGTCAGCCACTTGCCTCTATGCCTGTGTACTTTTGCTTCTACCAGTTGAGCTAAATACTCACAAAGCATCAGTTTTCTTTTCCCAAATCTTTGTCAGTTAATTTGATATTGAAATGACATAATTTAACAATTATCACTTAAGCAATGAAATATTACGGTAGAAAATAAACACTTATTTTCTTCTCTTATTCTGGGCTCCACTAAACAATCAGGAGAAATTTTAACGTAGTAAATTAGTGAATATAACTTAAATAAAAGGTAAAATGATAAAAACTTACTACCAAAAAGTGTTACATTCTCACTTTTTTGTTTCCCCAACCTACTACCTTTAACATCTGTATATTTATGTTCATCCTTCTAGTATCTCAACCTCTATGTTAATTATCTCAAAATCTAACAGGATCTTCTATATTTATATAATTCTTTTCTGTGCATCTTCTGATCTAATATTTTACAGATGAAACTTTTATAATACAAATTTTATACAGCTTGGGTATAAACAAAAATTACATTGTTACCAATATAATCATGTAAGTCCCTGACAACTTATATTGCATCATCAGACCGAATAATGAATAATAAAAAGGTGAATTACTAACTGGTCCTAAAGATTTAGTATATTTGGAAGAATGCATTCTTTCTAACAAGACAATGTTTTAAAGCAGGAGTCAGCAAACTATGGCCTGCAAGCCAAATCCAGCCCACTGTCTGTTTTTGCAAATAAAGTTTTATTGGAACACAAGTCATGCTCACTTATTTACACATTGCCTATGGCTGATTCTGCACTCCAACTGTACAGCTGAGTAGGTGCAACAGAGACCATATGGCCCACCAATCCTAAGGTATTTACCATTTGGTCCTTTACAGAAAAAGTTTGATGAATCCTGTTTTAAAGTATCATACTTTATTCTCCATCTCAAAGAATGGTTGATTCTGAATTACTTTGAAGAACAGAAAAAAAAATTTTTTTAAGTTTTAAAACATTAAAAAGTCGAATAATAAAAATAAACACGAATGATGAGGCTTAATGAAAAACACATAATTATTAAATCAACAATACTAAAGGCTTATACAAATATTAAGGCCAAAAATTTATTTTAGTTCATTATTTTGCTCATAAAAATTAAGGTCTAACCTGATTGATCCAAGGACATGTAAAATCTTCTCTCCATCTAATGGGTAGTCAACATTTGGGGGTGGTGAGGGACGCTGAAATATAAGTATCATAAGCATAAGTATACAAATTACAACCTCTGAAAAAAAGAATATACATTTATTTTTAGCTTACCTCAGTATTCCCATCAATATTAAATTTTGCTGCTTGGATTTTTAGTCCACGCTTCAGATCACTAACAAAGCAAGTGCGCACTTAAAAGAAAAGGAGACATTGTTATGGTTTGTGATTGAATCAATGTCCCAGTTAAAACAATTCTATTCAAGTGGACATGTTAATCATCTGTTCCTTCCAATTTTATAAACTATCTCCGTCTTTAGTTAGCTTATGACAATTTATACACATATAAAAAACTTTTCATTCACTGAGGAATCATAAGACATGTTCCATGTTTGTCTTCCACAAAGCCACATTAAAAAAAACCAAAACCATATTTGAGGAAACTTATGTTCTTTGATATTCCTTGTATAAAGAGTACCATAATAAAAATAAATTTTAGCATCATGAAAATGTAGCCATTCTAATTGAACAGCATATCTCTTTGAACCAGATTGATTTATATCTAATCTTACTTATCTATCCTATTCTTTTTAAAAAATGTTGGTTGGTCAGAACACAAAGCTAAATTTTGGTCTTAGTTACAGTAACGCTCCTTAGTTTAGGGTTTTCTGGCATGATAATTTTCTCCCTCTTGCACACTATATCTTTTCTTTAACTATGAACATTTATTCTTTTAAAGATTATTTCTGTTGCAAAGTACCTTTTATAATAAGCGGGTGCAAATTATTTTCAGAAATAGGTAAGGAATAAAAAATTTTTTCAAGTAGAGACAAAATTGATGTTGAGGGACTTCCCTGGTGGCTCAGTGGTTAAGAATCCGCCTGCCATTGCAGGGGACATGGGTTCCAGCCCTGGTCCGGGAAGATCCCACATGCCACGGAGCAACTAAGCCCGTGCACCACAACTACTGAGCCTGCACTCTAGAGTCCGCGTGCCACAACTACTGAAGCCCGTGTACCTAGAGCCCGTGCTCCACAACAAGAGAACGCACTGCAATGAGAAGCCAGTGCACTGCAACAAAGAGTAGCCCCCGCTCGCCGCAAATAGAGACAGCCCATGTGCAGCAATGAAGACCAAATAAATATATTAATTAATTTTTAAAAATTGATGTTGAGAGCAAGAAATCTAAAGATTTGGTTAATGACTTGCAAAACATGCTGACATAAACTTATATATTATACAAAATTCTTTTCATTTACTAATTCAAAATATATTTGTTAAGAATCTACAATATGCCAAGAACTGTATAGCGCAGGAAACTATATTCAATAAAATCTTGTAATAACCTATAATGGAAAAGATTCTGAAAAAGAATATATATATAACTGAGGACTTCCCTGGCAGTCCAGTGGTTAAGACTCTGTGCTCCCAATGTATGTGTTTGATCCCTGGTCGGGGAACTAAGATCCCATAGATTGCATGGCACAGCCAAAAAAAAAAAAAAAAAAAAAAAAGAAAAGAATATATAAAGCTGAATCAGTTTGCTGTACCCTAAGACACTGTAAATCAACTATACTTCAATTTAATAAAAAAGAGTTTACAATATGCTAATATGCTAGATAGTAAGCTACGTGCTCAAGTTACTTACATATTTTATACTTTAAGTCCTCATAACTAAGCAAGGTAAATACTTAGACTTCAACATCTTACATACTTGGCATATGAAGGTGTTCTTTAAGGAAACCAAATTCATTGAATTAAAAATCTAAGAACAGATAAATTACACTTAAGGATTTTAAAATAATTGAAAAAAATGTAGGTACTACATAAGTAACTAATATAAATGAGCGGGCAAGAGTATGTGTACGTATTGCATATTTGTTTTTAACAGAAACGGGTTACTATTGTACATATTATTCAGCAACATGCTTTTTCCCTTAATACATTATGGATATCCTTCCAAATCAATACATCTAGCTCCTCCTTTTAAAAAGCTATATGGTGGGACTTCCCTGGTGGTCTAGTGGTTAAGAATCCACCTTGCAATGCAGGGGCAACTAAGCCTGTGCACCACAACTAGAGAGAACCCACGCGCCGCAACAAAAGATCCTGTGTGCCGCTACTAAGACCCGACGCAGCCAAAAATTAAATAAATATTTTAAAAACCAAATAAATAAAAGCTATATGATATTCCTTATTATGAAGTAACCAAATTTCATTCAACATACCCTCTTAGATAGGATGCACACTTTTCAATTTTTATATATATGTCAGAATGCTTTCCAAAGAGTTTAATTTTCAATTCTTACTAATAGCAATATATTAATTTTCCCATAATCTCACGAATACTAAATGTCTATCTTTCAAATTTTTGCCAATCTGATGTTTCCCTGGGTAATGGGAAAGTTGAACATCTTTTCACAAGATGGAAGCTATATGGAAAGAAACATTCCAAGGAATTATCAACTGTTACATCATGGGGGATAGGACTGGAAGAACGAAAGGGAAACTATTTCACTTGAGATATTTCTGTATTATTTGAGCTTTTGCAATAAGCATGTACCAATGACTGAAATTTTATAATAACTGAAGAGATTTTAGGTAATTATACAACATAAGTAAGCAATATAATGAAGAACAAGATCCATTTTGCAGCCCTAGGTCTAACCCTACCTATTGTGTGACACTGAACAAATCACTAAATATTTCAGGGACCCAACTGTACCAGATTATCTCCAGGTCCCATTTAACTCTAAAATCCATTATTGTCTAATTCTCTATTAAATATTCTAGAGTATTAATTTTACATGACACTTTCAGTAATGAAGAACATTACATTATAGTTTAACTGCTTTTCCTTTTAGTGAATCAAAATACCAGAAAACTCAATTTAAATATTATCATAAAAATACACTCTAGCAAAGGAGAAGTAACATATCTTATTAAAGTGAATCTAATATACTTTACCCAACTGTAGAATTTCTGAAGTCAGTAAAATGACTGACCTTATAAAAATGACCTTTAAAATACTAGAGTTTAAAAAAATGCTAAACAACATAAAATCAGTGGCTTTCATAAGTAATGTAACTGTTAATTCATACTGTGAAAATTACTAATTCCCTAGTAACTCTCTATACTCTATCATTGAGAAGTTTCTTCAATAATACATCAGGCTTCCCTGGTGGCATAGTGGTTGAGAGTCCGCCTGCCGATGCAGGGGACAAGGGTTCGTAACCCGGTCCGGGAGGGTCCCACATGCCGCGAAGCGGCTGGGGCCGTGAGCCATGGCCGCTGAGCCTGCGTGTCCGGAGCATGTGCTCCGCAACGGGAAAGGCCACAACAGTGAGAGGCCCGCGTACCGCAAAAAATAAATGAATAAATAAATAAATAAAAATAATAATACATCAAAAGTAATGCCAAAAGGGAATTCTCTGGTGGTCGAGTGGTTAGGACTCCATACTTTCACTGCCGAAGGCCTGGGTTCAATTCCTGGTCAGGGAACTAAGATCTTGCAAGCCGCATGGTGTGGCCAAAAAAAAAAAAGTAATACCAAAAGCTTCCATAAATCTGAAGAAAAACAATATTTTATTTACGTTATTCTATAGCCTAAATGTTAAATATTTTTAGGATATTACATTATGAATTTAATATATTTTATTATCTGTGTAAATACTTAGAAACACTTGCCCTCCAAATGAATACTTAATGATGAAGGGGACAAAAATGGGAACTTAGTTTACCTTTAATGTCCTCCAAGATACCTTCTGGAATTGAACCTAAAACAGAAATTTTTATTTAGAACTACAGAACTTTACAAGCAGAAACAGTCTGTAAAATTGTATTCACATTTCCATTTTCCATTTCAGCAACCTAAAAAAAAATTTTAAAGTACCATAATTTTTTAAAAGCCAAATAAAAAAATCAACTTTGCTTTTAGGGAAGAAACTTCAGCATTCGAAGCCGAGCCAAAGCACAGAAGTTGAAGCCAGATGTGCACAAGGTGCTGAAGAAAGTCACTAATACTCATAAATTTGATAAAAAGAAGACCTTAAAAATATCATAGAATAATTGGCAGTAGATAGGAATTGACCAAGAAAATATTTTCTACCATAAAAAGATTTGCTGGTTATCTGTGTTAAAGTACTTAGAAGAAATGGTAGGGCTTAAACATGAGCTATTTACTTTTCTTTTACAAAGAGTGAAGTTTCAAGTTTGCTTACTTTTTCTGTGATAATAAATGACTGTCAGTGACATGCCCTAATACATATTTGTAAAAAGGATCACACACAGGCTTTTAATTTTTTTCAAGGTAAACGTGACATTTTAAAAAATGAGTGAGAAAGTAGCTATTCAAAGAAACCTATATAATACAGGATGACTTTAGAAGATAATATTTGCATCTGTTACCACTGTTATGTGATTTTGTTGCCAATAAATCTAGGTTTCCAAGTCAGACTCAGAAACAGTTTTCTAAGTTTAGAATCTTCTAAACTCAGAATTTTTAACTCATTGTTAAGTACGTAAAAATATTCTGATTGATCTGTAAGAACAAATTATTTATATCAATGAAGACAGAAGTTTATAGCTACAAAAGGAATCATGATTTAATAAGGGTAATCAGGCACTTCTTCCATCTGGAGCTACATATCTTGTTAGCTACATCTTTACGTTATGACAGCTACTGAAACTAAGAATTAAGATAAAATTAAAACCACACTTTCAAAATGTTAAGTCATAACCTTTTAAAAATAATAAACAATATTTAATCACATTGCTTTTCTGAGAGGGAGCAAAAAAAATTTACCATTAGTAAGTATGACTTGAGAATTATTATTTTACCTTTATTATATTGTCCTTTCCAAATTCTTACCTTTGTGTTTTGTAATACAGTAATAATGATACACATATAGTTTATAAATAAATATAGACATAAATATGTATTGCAGGTACATGCTCAAAATTTTTTTACTATGCAGTCAGTGTGTGATCAAAAAGTTTGAAGACTCCTATTGTTAAATGTTAAAATTTATCTCACAGGGGGATAAAGATTTCCAAAATGATTTAAACCTGGCTATGAATAGATAAGAGAAATGTAACTAGATTTTAAGAACCTGCAAATTTAAGAATAAGTGCTAAAAACCATAACTTTTCGCATGTGCTAAACTCTCTCTAGGAATATTCAAATAAATTCCAACATGTGCCAGAGACATTTGGTAATATGAAAAACAGGTTTCTTTAGGCAACATGGAAGGCAGGCTTCAAAATAAAGGGCTTATTTTAGCTGGGCATAGATGGTGCTTTGGGAAGGGACTTTTCAATCTTAGGGAATAATCACAGCCATTTAAACTTTGCAAATGAGGAGTAGAAATAAGAGGCATTCACTGGCTCTGGCTTTGAAAAATCATATTTAAATTTCAGCTAATTTAGGAGAATAAGAAGTACAATATTTTATATATAATTTACTTTTCAACTGTACACTTTTCAAATCAATGTACTTAAGTTAGTCTTTGTAAGTTTTAAGGTAGTATATTCATTCTTTTTTGAACTAGGTTCTAAATACTAAATGAAAGAGGCTCATTCAAAGTTCACTTAAGGATATCCCAGTATATGTAAGACTTATATCTAATCTTTGCTAAGGATCTTGACAAGATTTATTTAAAATACATTTGCATTTCTGATCCTCCTAAGTGGATCCTTCAGCAAACAGTGATATGATTTAATTCCTCAATTATTAGGATTGCAGACTCAAGATTTTTGGGGCATATGAGAGGGAAAGATTAGAATCACAGTCCAAGATAGTTGGTTAAAGGAAGGGGTATCCAAGAACATACAGTTTAGAATTTTAAGGAAATGTCATAGTTTTAGTGAAGAGCTTTATTAAAAACATCTGGGAGACTTCCCTGGCGGTCTAGTGGTTAAGACTCCGCGCTTCCATTGCAGGGGGCATGGGTTCGATCCCCGGTCGGAGAACTAAGATCCCGCATGCCGTGGCGTGGCCACAAAAAAAAAAAAAAAAAAAGAGAAAACAAACTTGGGATGCTACACTAAACTTATTACCTTTGGGTATCTTTTATTAACTGTCATCATGATATACTAAAAAGGTAACAAAGTTTATCTGGAATAGAAAAATAATAATCTGATCTACAGAATGAAGAATGTGCTATTATCTTAACTACCTAAAGAACAACATGAAAACAATATATGCAAGGATAAATGTCCTAACAACCCACCTTTCTCTTTCCAACATTTATTCAGTGCCCAGGCACTTGAAAAATAAATAAGACAGGGATTCTCAAAGTCTATTGAGGGAAACAGTTATCAGGTAAATGAGGCTGTTATATGTACTATAATAAATACTGCTGAGGGTGTAACAGAGAAGGGAGCAATTTATTCTGCTTAGGGAAAATGAGGAAGGTTTCACAATTAAGATGATCTTTCAGTTGAGTCATGTAGAGGGATCAAAAACCCAAATAGGTAAAGAAAAACATCCCAGGTAAAGAAATAGTATAAATGAAGGCACAGGGTTGTCGAAGAACAATGGTGCCAGGAAGATGTATGAAATTTACTGTAGCTGAAATAAGGTGCAAAGGGTTGAGTTTAGTAGTTAAAGCTAAGAGGTAGAATAAAGTCGGACTGTGAAGAAACATGCATATCAAACAGATAATTTGGATTTTAACTTGTGGAGGCCAGCAAAAATTCTCAAGCAAAAGAGAAATGTAATCAGATTAATTTTGTGAAAGTTATTCCTGCTAACAGTGTGAAATAGACTACATGGGTCCAAAAAGCAGGCTCCTGTAATAATCCAAGCAAGAAGCAATGAGGGCCTAGTTGACGTCTTTGTTTTCAGATGTTCTGTGTTGTGGAGGACAGAAAAAAGAGATGAAAAAGAGATTTCTGAGAGAGAATTGAAAGGACTGATAAACTCCCAGTTATCTAAAATGGGAGCTCAGTAAGATATTATCTTTATCTAACCATGATTTGTTAAAATGAATTTAGGGAAAGAGATAATGTATTTACTTCTGGAAGTCTTAAGTTTGAGGTGCCGAGAGGGATGCCTAGTTTATATCTAATAATCAACTGGAAATATGAATATGAAGTTTAGAAGAAGGGTTGGGCCCAGTGATACACTTAAGAACCAACAGCATATTGATGTAGCTGAAGTTACGGGAACACATGAGATCACTTTTAAAAAGACAGTAGGAGGAAAAAAAGGAACAAAAAATAAACCCTTAGAAGAATATCAGCAGATAAAGCAAGAGCAGAGGAAATTAAGAAGGAATACTTGGAGAAATAAGAGAAAACCATAAAGGAAGAAAAGTCCTGAAAGCCAAGGGAAGAGATAATAACAAGAGTATGTGACAGGGCTTCCCTGGTGGCGCAGTGGTTGAGAGTCCGCCTGCCGACGCAGGGGACACGGGTTCGTGCCCCGGTCCAGGAAGATCCCACATGCCATGGAGTGGCTGGGCCCGTGAGCCATGGCTGCTGAGTCTCCGCTCCGCAACGGGAGAGGCCACAACAGTGAGAGGCCCGCGTATCAAAAAAAAAAAAGAGTATATGATAATCCAGATGCAAACTATTATATATAGGATGGATAAACGACAAGGTCCTACTGTATAGCACAGGGAACTACATTCAATATCCTGTGATAAACCATAATGGAAAAGAATATGAAAAAAGTATATATATGTATAACTGAGTCACTTTGCTATGCAGCAGAAATTAACAACATTGTAATTCAACTATACTTCAATAAAATTTTTTAAAAAAGAGTATATGATAATCCGTAATGTCAAAAGTTCTGGAAAGAATGAATAAAATTCAACTACTGGATTTGGTGATTAACAGCTCAATGATGACCTTATAATTGGAGCCATGTCATCAGAGTGATGTGAGAAAAAGAGAATAGCTATGCAATGGGGGGGGGCGGAAATGAGTTGAACGAAAAGGGAATGTAAACCACTCGAAGTTTATAATGATTTTACCCATCACAGAGGGAAGGCTCTGTTCTTTAGCAGCACCTGTGTCAACAGTACATTGTTCCAATAGTTGAGTTTCCAACTCCCTGAAGATTAAAAAAAAAAAAAAGTTACTGGAATTACAATAATGTAACTGATATCCTTTTCTTATTTAATACTTTTACTTCATAAAAGATCATGATGCTTTAAATAAAAGTGGTTTTATCCTTAAAAGATGAATATACTCAAGGCTAGTAAACAATGGAATAAATAACATTGAATGTCCATACTACAAGTCCTCTATTAATCACTGTAAAAAAATTTGCATGGTTTTTTTGGCACAGGTGAAGCAAATGTGCTAAATGCCAAGAAACTTACTTGTGAAGAGCTTTTCCTCCTAGGGGGAGTGCTCCCCAACAATTTAGTACTGGGATTCCTTCATATATCTATAAGGTAGTCAAGGGTATTACTATTTTAGGAGGTAAAATGTGTTTCCCTCAGTATTTTCTTCACCTCTGCATTATTGTTCTAAATCAGCTTGGCTGGCAAATTCTTATTTCTTTTTTTAAAAAGAGTTACAGAAAAATCAAAGAGTCTTTTTCCTTCTCCAAAGAAAACAGTTAAACATATACATACACACATATATACACACACACACACACAATTCATTCGTTAGAGCTTGGGTGTCCAACAATGCAGCCACTGACCACATGTGGCTACTGAGCACCTGAAATGTGGCTGGTCCGAATTGAGATGTGCTGTAAGAATAACCTCCACGGCAAACACAGAAAACTTAGTAATAAAAAAAAACCCTGTAAAATATCTCATTATAACTTATTATGTTGACTATATATTGAAATGATAGCATTTTAAATACATTGGGCTAGATAAAATACACTAATGGCCTCTCCCGTTGCAGAGCACAGGCTCCGGACACGCAGGCTCAGAGGCCATGGCTCACGGGCCCAGCCGCTCCGTGGCATGGGGGATCTTCCCGAACCGGGGCACGAACCCGTGTCCCCTGCATCGGCAAGCGGACTCTCAACCACTGCGCCACCAGGGAAGCCCCTGAACTTTAAAAATTTGTAGCTCTTAGAAAAATTTTAAATTACGTATGTCTCACACTGTATTTCTATCAGAGCTGAGAGGACAGTGGACAATACTGTACTGTGGGTTTGCTACTTTATTTTATATATTGTTTTTGCTGATGTTTCATAAGTACATTATTTATGAAAAAGAAAAAAGTATATTGTTAAGAGCACTGGCTTTGGAGACAAACATGGGTTTATATCTTGGCTATACACTTCTATTAACTTGGGTCAACTACCATCTCAACTTTCAATCATATAATGAAGAAAATAATACTTTTGTCACAGGGACAAACACACAAAATACTTTATATTTAAAAATGCTATTGCCTAATTTAGTTCTTTAGGAGCTAATGATTCTTGATTTCCTTCCCATGAGTACTTCTAATAAATACACACATAGGTCTCAAAATTGCAAGAGTCTTGCATTTATGTACTTCAAACTCCTTTTCAAATGTAGCAAATGTCTACTGTAACATTTCTAAGAGATGTTTACCTACACTCTACTTAAATTCTTCTAATGATGGGGAATGGACCAGTTCATAGTCAGTAATTTCATTGTGGAACAGCTTAAATTACTAGGGAGTTCTTCCTAATGGCAAATGATATAAAAACTACAGCACTTACTGTGCAACTTACGTGCTAGGTCTTATGCTAAATATTTTACATACATTATCTCACTCAAGATACACGATGCCCCTATGAGGCGGAATTACTATAATTCCCATTTTACAGATGAGACTAAGCCCAAAAGAGATTAAGCTACTTGACCAAAATCATACAACTAGAAAGAAGCTTAGCTGTCATACTGCCCCCATCATAGCCTCAGGAAATAGATTGAAAAAAAAATCTATTTACTTTTCCACACTGAGCCCTTCAGCTGTTTGAAAGCAGATTTCACGTTGCCATTTAAGTTTTAACTTTTGATTTAACTTTCTCATTTATTTTAAAAAATTTTTAAATTTTTATTTATTTATTTTTCATTCCCCTATTCTACACTCCCTCTAGCCCCTGGTAACCACTAATCTACATCTGCCTTTTTTTCTTTTTTTTTTTTTTTTACGTGGACCATTTTTAAAGTCTTTATTGAATATGTTACAATATTGCTTCTGTTTTATGTTTTGGCTTTTTGGCCGTGAGGCATGTCAGATCTTAGCTCCCCAATCAGGGATCAAACCCGCACCCTCTGCAGTGGAAGGCAAAGTCTCAACCACTGGACTGCCAGGGAAGTCCCTAACTTTTTCATTTCTGTTTCCAGTTATTCTTCATATGATCTTTTCTTAGAACTTGACTATCCTACCCATCTTCTTTGACACATCCTAATTAGTTGATATTCCTCTTAAAAACTGAACGTAATAGGTCTGATCTCTGGAGTTTATACTGGGACCAAGTCATAATGACAATTTCTACAAAAAGTATATTTAAGTCTCACAATCCTGTGAATTTTTTCCACATATGTCATATTTGTACATGATAACCCAAAATAGCTTGATGCAATAAAAACAATTTGTAATAAGCCTAATTATTCTAAAGTAGAGTAAAAACTGCAAAATTAGCTGGTTTACAAAAAAGATACAGGTAACACCAGGCTTTCCCTATATCCACAATCCAGGACCATGGCAGAGTTTATCTCAAGTGTAAGAAGAGCCATTAGATGACTTGGAGCAAGCAAGACAGATGGAACCTAGAAAACAACAAAACCAAAACAACAACAACAAAACCAGAATGAATGTCAGTAGTTGAAGGTGTTTCCTTTACATTTCAAATATATTTGAAAAAATTCATAATTATGATACCTACTCAACCATTTTATGGCACTGAATTAAGAATTAGTTGATTTATTTGAATTTACACAATAAACAAAATACACTGTAACAAATAGAAACACTCTTTAAGTTCTCTAAGTCTTTTCATTCTGAAATGACAATTATGAAGCATTTTTATTAATTCAGTTCTCTCTCTTTTGGAGGGAAAACTGAAAAGGATAAAAGAAGAGGTCCAGAAACATACATTCAAAGGAAGATGCTAAATTTAAAAAATAAAGAGATGCCTTTATCATCAAAATAGAAATAGAGAAGAAGAATTCTTGATTGTCCTCATTCACAAAGTTCACAATATGAACTATATTCTAAAAATATTATAATATAGCAGTTAAAATTAAATTGAAGAACTACAAAAATCCTTAGCTCTAAGTGACATTTTTCAGTAAAAATTTGCCAGATCTGGTGACATCCCAAATATCAGGTAAATATTCAATCAAAATATGGAAGTCCATAATAACCAAGTGGCAAACAAAATAATGGCTATATTTCCTTTATCTAAGTACAGCAGGTATTCTGGTTATATACCAGATAAGCATACTAACATAAATATAACTAAAATGCTAAGTTCAAGTAAAAATACAGAAAATCATCTATTTTATTCAGATAAGAGCTAAAGTGACTTCCTGCTGTGTTTTGTGTTCTCCCTATTGCAAACCAAATTCCTGAATTAGTGACATCAGTAAGTACAGGAGGGTATGTAACCTGTTTCTCTGTGCCTGTCTTACTAAATTATAACTTAGAAATATTAACTGCCCTTATCTCATAAATACATTGTGATTTTTGATATATTTTGTGTTCAGTAGAATGTATGAAAATTACATTTACATGTGCTTAATTTCTTATATACTATACACATTTTATACATTCTTCTAAATTGCTGAAAAACTCTAAATTCCTAAGGCAGAGATTTTTTAAAAAAGTTAAATAATAAAGATTCTGGCCTACTATGAAATGTAATCATTTAAGTCATAATTTTGGTCTTTAAAATAATCTTGACTCCTATAAAATGAAAGCTACAAGTAATATTACTAATATAAAGATATAAGAGTCACTCCTGGCACTGCCCACTTACTCTATGGGAGACATTATTTGAATACTCCATTTAAGGGGAATTTAAAGCCTAAAATGAAAGAATTGGAGAATTTAGAACAGTCAGCATAACTAAACAATGAAAACTAGAAAAGACCTGGAAGAAAAACATCAACTTCACAGCAAAGAATATAACTTTTAATTTCAGAAAAAAGTCCCAAAACTTAAAACCTGTACTAAAATAAACAAACAAGGGAAACAGCAATAAAAAGAAACCTTCAATTATCTAAGTATTAGATGAAATGCTTATTACGCATGAAATAACCACACAAAGAAAGAAAAGAAACGGTCAATTTGCAAAGGATTCAGTTTATTTTGTCACCCAATTCCTCTTTCCAATGAAGGAAATAAGATGAGGACCTTTTAGTTTAAGCTTTGAGTACCTACTAAAAACAACAACATAAAAAACAGGTACCTCAAAATACTTGAAAAGAACACGAGTGAGTGTCTCTCTGAAGTGGGAAGGACATAATACCGACTCAATAACCACAACTCTGCGGTCTCTGGGATTCACCAATAGATGCCTGAAAAGTGATAGTTTTGTTTTAAAAGTAAATAAAAGTTTGTATTTATTTTGGTACATAATGCAATTTGTTAAGATTAGAGAAGTCGTACCACCTTCACTTAAGAAGCTTTACAACAAAAAGACATCTTCATTTTATTATCCGTGAAAGATAACGTTTTCATTTTTTAAATTTTTAAGTGTTTTTAAATTTTTTATTCAGTTTTGAAAGGTTATTTTCCATTCACAGTTATTACAAAATATTGGCTCTATCCCTGTGTTGTACAATACAGCCCCGAGCCTATCGTACACCCAGTAGTTTGTGCCTCCCACTCCCTCACCCCTATGTTGCCCCTGGTAGCCCTTAGTTTGCTCTCTATCTGTGAGTCTGCTTCTTCTTTGTTATATTCACTAGTCTGTAGTATTTTTTAGATTCCACAAACAAGTGATATCATATAGTGTTTGTCTGTCTCTGTCTGACTTGTTTCACTTAGCATAATGCCCTCCAAATCCATCCATGTTGCTGCAAATGGCAAAATTTCTGGGTTTTTTTATGGCTCAGTAGTATTGCATGGTATATATCAATATATATGCCACAGAAAGATAACATTTTTGAACTCTTACTACGTGCCATGTACTGTGTCAGGAAATTTATATCTATTAACTCGTTTATCTCAGAAAACAAAAACTATAGCCTATTATGAATACTGAGTTGAGCCATTAAAAAGATATTTTCTTTTTTTAAGCTACAAAAGTAGTATATGCTCACAAGACTCCAAATATTATAGAAGCTTATAACTTGGAAAATACAAAAATACCATATACCTCTACTACCCAGAAACTTTCACTTACAGCAGTTTATAGATTTTCATTATTGTGTATGTATACACATACATTTTAACAAAAATATTCATTCCATAGATGTTGTTCTGCAACATGTTTTCAATTATCAGAATATCTAAGACATCTTTCTGTATCAGTACATATAGATACAGAACTTTTTAAATGACAATATAGTGTTTCACTATATGGATGTACAATAATTAAATTATCCAATCCCCTTTATTAATGGACATTTGACTTATTTTCAATATTTCCTTATGCTTGCTAGTTTCCTAGTCTTCAAATATATTTTTGAAAAGATTGAAAATAAGAAAGTTAAAATGGCAATGGAAATTAACCTTTTTTTTGCATTAGAAATAATACAACCAAATATCAGTAGGAATGGGCACTAGGAAAAGCTGGGGGGTGGGGGAAACACAATTGCATTTTACCTGAAATACAGTATGTGGATGAATTCCTTTAGGTAGGAATATAATTCTTCTGTATTGATATTATATTGTACAACTTTGATAGGCTATAAAAAATTAAAATGATTTATTAATTTATAATAAAATAATCTCAAACTAAAACATGCTTATTTATTTTTCTAATGGATTTTCTGGTAATAAGTCAAAAGCAATTTGTATTGAGAATAGATACAAACATCAAATATAGATTAATCACTTAAATTAGAAATGTTTAAGAACTGGCAAGTCCAAGATGACAAAATGTTTTGGTTTATGGAATAAAAATCTGTGTCCACAGTAAGTAAAGAGCTGTACTCATCACATTTTTCTTCCATCTGACATTATTTTGGCATCACTGATAAAAAGCAGCATCAATTAAAAAGCATCAAAGGCTTCCTCAAATACTCCAGACATGGTTCAGTCCCTGTTATTTACATCCAAAGCATTGACACTTTTCCTTTTGTAGTATCACCCCACTTAATTACTTGTAAAATGTCTACCTTCCCATTAGACTACAAACTCCATGGGGCAAGAACTACTTCTGGCTTGCTTATGATATATCCTCCTTCAACTGATACAGTGCCAGGAACAAAGTAAACAGCTCATAAATATGTGTGGCAAAAATGAAAACATGCACCATTAGCACTAAAGTAAACACTACCAAACCATGGGTGCTAAGTCAACACTAACACATCACAAGGGCTCCATTTACTGTATCCTGCTCCAATATGTGCTTTTATGAAAACAAATATGCTCATATTTGTTAAATAAGGGAATAATGTCTATATGATGTCAAGGTTGTACAGTTCATATTAGGCAAGAGGAGCTGAAATGATGACAGCAGAGTTATAACCTTCATCAAGGTAAAGAAAGTCATCAACTCAGTGGTCACACAAATCAGCATTCTTTCAGATCTATTTTTAAAAAGTTTAAATGATCCCGTGTACCAGGGGCTCCCGTAACAGAATGGACCCCTTCAAGACTCTTCATTGGGCTGCGTTTCTTCCTGGTCCCACCTTAACAATAGCCAGAGAGGCTCAGAGCTCATTTTTATATCTGCATTGTCTCAGCACCCACCAACCAACAGTTTCAATTATTTCATTTTCAATATCCCCAAGAGAGCTTCCAGCCACACTCAATCGCAACTCAAAGCTATTCCAACTTTTTCCTGAGGTATTAATTTTTGTTTTTCTAATGCTCGGATTACAAAGTTTCATGGGTTTTAAATAATCTACCCCAACTGACTTTTCCCCAAAACCTGTTTTTGTTTGCTATCAAGAAGAGGTTTTTCAGGAATGCAAATATTAAGTTATGGTAGAAAAATCTGTATTTGATTTTACAGGCAAATTTTATGGCATGTAAAATTATTCTTTCTATTGTTCTACAATTCCTACTCTACAAAATTAACTTTGGCAAGACTTGCTTTTAAAAAATGTGTTTTTCACAGGTCTTTTGAATTACAGATAAAGAAATGAGGACCTGGCTCATATTCTGAACAGAGTTAAGAGTAAAATGATTCTATAATTACATTACAAGGCTCAGGCAATTATTTTATTGAGCTCAAAAACTTTCTCTTAATGTTATATAATTTCATTTATATAAATTAAATAGAAAAAGCAAATCTATAAGACAAAGAACATCCGTGGTGGGCTCGGGGTGGGAATAGGGATTAACTATAAGTAGGCATTAGTGATGTTACTGGAATGACAAAAATGTTCTAAAACTGAACTGTGGTGATGGCTGCACAACTTGATATATTTACTAAAAATCACTGAATCGCACACTTAAAACAGATGAATTTTATGGTATGCAAAATTAAACCTAAATAAAGAATCAAAAAAGTTTTCTTGGAATACAGTCTAAGCTATACATTTAGCACTGTTCTAATCAATCTTATTTAAAGCCACATTTAAAAATATTTTACAGTACAGCATTTATTTTGCTAATTTGTCATAAAAAAAGAATACCTTAGGCATGCCAGCTTTTTTTATCACACTAGGAATTATGCATCTTGGACCAGTTTCTCCAGCAAATCCACATCTACAAATAAATAGAAAATTGAAACAATTCACTTATTATAACATTCTTTTTATATATTTGTCACAGAAACAAGTTTTTCTGTATTTTTTTCAAAGCAGTGGTCACAAAAACAACTAGAAACATCTCTGATGTATTCAAAGGGACAAAAAAACTAAGGAAAAGTTAAAATACCATCTATTCATAATTATGTATTAAAGGTAAAAAATAAAATTGTTTCAAATTAGTGACAGTGAAATAAACCAGTGTATTATTTTAGGGTCGCATTTACTTTTTTTTCTGTTTTTAATTTTACTTGAATTTTAGGTAACACATCTCTACAGTCCTGAATCTGTACTCCACTATCTGACTTCATGTCTATAATTCATGTTACTCATAATTCCATCATTCTAATATCAGCTTCCATATTGATGCATTTCCTTCGGTCTAGTTTTTAAACTATGCATATGTGACATAATTATAATCACACTGTTCACACATCATGAATTCATAAAATAAGATTCTGCCCATATTGTTAGTCTTCACTGCTATCATTTTTTAAATTGCATAAAATATTTCATCCCTTTTAAAAAACTATTCTCCTTTCTA
Source organism: Neophocaena asiaeorientalis asiaeorientalis (assembly GCF_003031525.2). Lineage (NCBI taxonomy): Eukaryota > Metazoa > Chordata > Mammalia > Artiodactyla > Phocoenidae > Neophocaena > Neophocaena asiaeorientalis. Next base: position 1,831,190 of record NW_020175662.1, read on the forward strand.
GAGTATTTAAGTATTTCCATTTCTGTTTCACGTAAAACAAAACTTTGCTAAAAATGTTGTTAAAAAGGATTGCCATGTAAGTTTAGTCTTAATATTATCTTTCCTTGTCCTGTCTGGTTTTCAGTACTGCTCTCCTCCTATTCCCAAATAGCTCTCTCCATCTTCTTTTAGTCACATCCCCATGTTTACTTGACTTGTACCAGTGCTCCTCAAATTCCCCAGGATGCACAAACTCATCTTATCACCCTCCTGTTGTCTGTCAATAACCGTCCTCCTATATAGTAGTCCCATTTCTCATTTCCGCAGCATACCTAAAATAATTATCTTTGGGTGTCAGCCTCAAGGTACTTACTATGGTATTTAAATAAACCTTTAAAAATAAATAAAAATATATAATTATGGGAGCATCTTACTTAGAACAGTAAGAGAATAACATGAACCAAGGACTATGTTTAATCCAATTCTGGAGCACCTGAAGTCCAATTTTCCTGTTTTTTTTTTTTTTTTTCTTTGGCATCACTGGGCGCCTTGTGGGATCTTAGTTCCCCAACCAGGGATTGAACCTGGCCCTCGGCAGTGAAAATGCCCAGTCATAGCCACTGGAGCGCCAGGGAATTCCCTCCAATTCTTAAATAGGCTCTTTTGACCACTTGTTCAACAAATAGTTATTAAATACATACTACATGTCAGGCACTGTTCAGAGATATACAACATTTTTTCAAATGTTTCCATTTCAGATAGAAGATGCAATTCTGGCTGTCACGTTCCTTTTTCTTGAGAGCGGTACAAGGGCTCTCAATCCGGAGTCCAAGGACCACTGCGATGGTCCACCAACCCCTGAAATTGTGTGCAAATATTTTAAGGTTTGTGTATTTGTGGCTTTCTTTCGGTCGTCAAAGGGATCTATGCCATCCAAAAGGTTGAAAACCACTACTCTAGTGTTTACAAGTTGCCTTTTAAAATGTTAAATTTCCTAATCTAAGAGTTGGTGGGTGGGAGCAACGAAGACTCTCTAGAGAATTATCTATAGGGTTTCAGTTTTTCATGCATTCAGCCTTCCTAATTCGACTTCCTACTCTTGGGAAGCAGTAGCCCTGTCTTAAACGTATTTGAATTTCCAACACCAAAAGCATCTCTTTTCAATAAATGCTTAATAACGGAGGTCGTCATCAAGCATTACAGTTCGGTTGCCACCTCCCTAAGCAGATAAAGCCAGATAAGCGGGGCCTAGGTCATCGCTGTCATCCCATGCATAGATGACCCCAAAGAGTCCGTTCAGTTTGGGGTGACGACCGGGGCGACAACGAAGGCAACTTTCCTGAAGCCTCCTGGGCCTCTCTAGGAGTGAGAACCTGACCGCTCCACCGGATTCCCGGGATTTGCATCGCCCACGGTGTAAATAACAAGGGCCGTCATTTGCGGGTCCTGGGGGAAGAAGTGGAGATGGAACAAGCCGCCTCTGGAGCCTGCGACGAGGACCCGGGCTGGGCCTGGGGCTCGGCTACCCGCCCTCCCCTCGGGACGACGGCAGCTGGCGCCGCGGCCACTCACTTGGTAAAAGCCTCTCCCAGGTCTATCACGACCGCCGTTTTCTCTCCGCCGCTCCCCAGGCCCTCGTACAGCGGCATGGTAGTAAACAAGCCGGTAAGGAGACTGGCTCTGCCAGACCTCGGCTGCCGACAGCTCTCGGCTCTCGGGGGGCGGAGCCGGGGCGACGGCGCGCAGGTGGTGGCTACGGCGGGGGCCTCGCGTGGCCGCGGCGCACGGGGCCCGGGCTGTCCCTGGCTGTGCCTCACTCCGCGTCGGGCTTTGAACCCTCGCAGGAGCCCGCGTCCCGGGGACTAGGAAGGTACGGGTGCAGGCAGCTGCTGATCTGGATGCGGGGGATGCAGAGGACCGAGGCGATCAGGCGCGCCGGGTGCCCCGAGTTGGGGCGGAGCCAACCCCTGGGTCCTTCCCTCCGGACACGCCCTCAAGTGGCGCAGGGGCTGGGGTCCTTTCGAGAGCTTCTGTGGTTAGATCGCTGAACCTGTCCACTGCAGAGGACGTTGAGTGAAGTCACAACCCCAAAAGCTTTGATTCCTGAAGTCTTGGGACAAAATTTGCTGTGCCAGGTGTTTTGCCTCTCATTTATTCTTCGCAAGAAATATCGGAAGTAGGTGTTACCTCGTTACGTGTTTGAACCGAAGTAATGTTCCCAGTGCCCCACCGCCAAGCCAGGATTGGACCCCAAGACTTTCTGATTTCAAAGCCTGTACTACTGATGCCTTAGAAAGAACACGTACAGACAAATTTTTATTTGGTGGTCATTCTGCTGAAAGTTAATTTTAATCTAGAAGAAAGCACTTAGTAGCATCTACAAATCTGTGGAGGAACAATCAAGGTGGTTTAATGGAAGGAACATTGAATCGGGTTCCTGTTTACTCTAAAACTGAGGAACTGTGTAACCTGAGAAAAGTTAGTTTAGGTCTGTTTTCTTAATGCTGAAATTGCCCGTGAAAACTGGAGTCAGTGGCGTAGGTTGCTGCCTTGTCTCTATGACTGTAGAAAGGGGAATGACTTGTTTTTCCCCACTGTGTCTTTCTTACCTACTGTACGTGCCTAAACCTCCCCACCGAAGGATAAGGTCCTTCTATAATAAGAGTTAAAGCTATACAATGCATAAGCTTGGTAAATGTGACGTTAGTAGAATTCACTGATCAGTGGCCTTCCTGAAATTGAGTTGCGGGAGGTAAGAGGACGATGTTGGAGTTGTGAATGGGGAAGGAAACTTCAGAAAGGTTGAGAAAGGATGAAGCATTTTGCTAACTAGGATCAGAGTGTTGGAACAGGACTCATCTCTCAAATTCTGTTTCTGCGACCTTCTGTCAAGTCTCTAATACTTTTGATCATCCATTTACTTATATATAAACTGTCCTGCTACTTTTCAAGGTAGTTGTGAGGATCAATTGACATTGTATTTTGAAACTATAAAGTATTATCCATTCTGTGTTTTCCCTGACTGCTCACCAGCTATATTAGTTTCCTAGGGATGCCATAACCAAGTACCACAAACAGAGTGGCTGAAAGCAATAGAAATGTACCCTCATAGTTGTGGAGGCTAGAAGTTTGAGACTAAGGTGTCAGCAAGGTCATGCTCTCTGTGAAGGCTCTAGGGGGATACTTCCTTTCTTCTTTCTAGCTTCTGGTGGTTGCTGGCAACCCTTGGTCTTCCTTTGTTTGTGGATGCATCACTCCAATCTCTTGTCTCTGTTGTCACCTGGTCTTGTGTCTCTGTGCTTTCATATGACGTTCTCTTCCCAGCGTTTTCACATTTTCTTTCTGCATAGCTCTCTGTGTCCAAATTTCCCTCTTATTAGAAAACCAAAAAAAACCAAAAAAACCAAAAAAAAAAAAAGAAAACCAGGATTTCCTGGTTAAGACTCCGTCTTCCACTGCAGGGGGCGTGGGTTCAATCCCTGGTTGGGAAAGTTCCGCATGCGGGGCCGTGCGGCCAAAAAAGAAGAGAAAAGAAAACCAGTCATTGGCTTAGGGCCCCAATCCTAATCCACTATGATCTCATTTTAACTTGATTATATCTACAAAGACTCTGTTTCCAAAAAAGATCATATTTTAAGGTTCCCAGTGGCCAAGAAATGGAGAGAATACTGTGCAACCCAGCACAACAGCTAAATGTGCTCCACAGCTCTGCCCTCAGACCTCTTTTCTTCTTACTGTATACACTCTCCTTTAATAATCTTACTCCCCTGCGTATACCTAGAGCTAATATTTGTTGAGTTCTGTTTGCTAGCTCTTTGCTGTATATAATCCCATTCATTTCTCACAATAACTTTATGAACTAAGTATTATTATCTCCATCTTACAAATGAGGATACTGAAGGCGAAAGAGGTTAAATCATGTGCCCAAGGCCTCTCAAAATGGTAAGTGGCAGAGCAGGAATTCGAACCCAGACAGTCCGACTCCAGGACCAAAACTATACTGCATGGTTATAATGTAGTTATATATTAATTCAAGTAATTATATCTTATCGTAGAATTTTACAATCCTAGTATATGAAGTGATATAAGAGTTTTTCAAGTCTAAACTCCAACCTAATACAAGACTTTCCTGTTCATCTCTGATGAGAATTATCTCCTCAAATGGTTCCAGGGGTGAACAGAGAACTCATGACTGGTTGGGATCTACAAGATACTGAAAATGCATTTGCTAATACACTTAGAGGTTTAAAAAAAAAAAACAGAAAAGAAAAAAAATGCTGTAAGGATAAGAATCACTTTTTTATTTCCTTTGGCCACGCTGTGCGGCATGTGGGATCTTAGTTCCCAGATCTTTTTGAACCCTCGCCCCCTGCATTGGAAGGGTGGAGTCTTAACCACTGGACTGCCAGGGAAGTCCCAAGGATAAGAATCACTTTAAAGAAACCCAATTTCCAGCAGCTTGGTATATGAACCTGAGTTTAAGTCCTAAGTCTGTTAGTTAGCCTACTGACCTCAGGCAACTCCATTAAACTCTCTGGGCTTCAGTTTCCTCCTTTGTTGTTTGTTTTTTTGCCCTGGTGGTTGCTGATTCTCCTTCGGATGGAATGATGACTTCTTCGCCAATCAGTCAGCCTGCGTAGATAATTGTAACTAGTATCAAGATTTATCCTGGTTCCTTAGGAAACCTGAATCTTTTTTTCCTCTCCAGTTTTATTGAGAAATAATTGACGCATATCGCTGTATAAATTTAAGGTAAGTAGCATGATGGATTGACTTACATATATTGTGAAAAGATTACCACAATAGGTTTAGTTAACATCCATCATTTCATATGGATACAATAAAAAGGAAAGAAGAGAAAGCAAATTCTTGTGATGAGCACTCTCAGGATTTACTCTTTTTTGTTTTGCTTTGTTTTTTAAATTTATTAAGTTTATTTATTTTTGGCTGTGTTGGGTCTTCGTTGCTGCATGCAGGCGTTCTCTACTTGCGGCAAGTGGGGTCTACTCTTCGTTGCGGTGCGTGGGCTGCTTGTTGCGCTGGCTTCTCTTGTTGCGGAGCACGGGCCCTAGGTGCACGGGCTTCAGTAGCTGTGGCACATGGGCTCAGTAGTTGTGGCTCACGAGCTCTAGAGTGCAGGCTCAGTAGCTGTGGCGCATGGGCTTAGTTGCTCCGCGGCATGTGGGATCTTCCCGGACCAGGGCTCGAACCTGTGTCCCCTGCATTGGCACGCGGATTCTTAACCACTGCACCACCAGGGAAGTCCCAGGATTTACTCTTTTAACAACTTTCCTGTATATCTTACAGCAGTGTTAACTACAGTCATCATGTTGTACATCACATCCCTAGTACTTATGTATCTTGTAACTGGAAGTTTATAGCTTTTAACCATCTTCCTGCAATCCCTCCTGCCCCCCACTCTGCCTCTTTTTCTTTGAGTTTGGTGTTTTTGTTTTGTTTTCCTTACATTCCACATGTAAGTGAGATCATAAAGTATTTGTCTTTTCCTGTCTGACTTATTTCACTTAACATAATGCCTTCCTCACTTGCAAAATGAGGTAGATGTATAAACACTAATAACCTAAACTAAGTTGAACTGGAATCTTCATCCCTTTGGCTAATACTGAGTATTCTCCCCTGCTCTTCCTACCTTTTTTTCCCCCAAAGCTAGTCATTCCTATTCCTCTCTATCCCTCATTTTCATGGTTTTCAGGCCACTTATGAGCCCATTTACCTACTTCTGGAGTTCCTCTATTTTGGTATGGGCCCATAAATTACACAATATCGAAGATATGTCTGAAGAGCTCATGGTATGATAAGGCTCAACTCTCTTGCTCCAGCTGCATTCTCTACTAATATGTAGCAGTAGGTTCCTTTGTTTTATTTTCAGTCATATCATACTGTTGATTCAGTTCTCTCTCACCTGGCAAATGAAAACCTAATGTCTACCTAAATTTGGAGCTTTAGACCTCTTTCTGTTAAATTGTTTATTTTCCCTTTGGCTGCGCCGCATGCCATTCAGGATATCAGTTCCCCAACTAGGGATCGAACTTGCGCCCCCTGCAGTGGAAGTGTGGAGTCTTAACCACTGGACCACCAGGGAGTCCCCGCTTTCTGTTAAATTTAATCTAGCAAGTTTTGTTTCATCTTTCCAGCCATTCCATATCATATTTTTAAAATCCAATTTGCTTTTTTACATATATTTGCTTTATTAATCCTCATTAAAAAAAACTTGCTGATGTGGTTTATTTAACAAATAATGTGAACAAAGGTTTGGAAGGAATGATATCACAAAATTACATGGTTAGGGCTTCCCTGGTGGCGCAGTGGTTGGGGGTCCGCCTGCCGGTGCAGGGGACGTGGGTTCGTGCCCCTGTCCGGGAGGATCCCACGTGCTGCGGAGCGGCTGGGCCCGTGGGCCGTGGCCGCTGGGCCTGCGCGTCCGGAGCCTGTGCTCCACGGCGGGAGAGGCCGCAGCAGTGAGAGGCCTGCGTACCACAAAAAAAAAAA
>NW_020175662.1:1837880-1857253 GCF_003031525.2 Neophocaena asiaeorientalis asiaeorientalis
AAAAAAAAGAAAAAGAAAATTACATGGTTAGACAATACTACAGCTGTAGTACAAATTTTGCTTTGTTTTCCAACTTAACATTTCTAAAAATGGGATACATACCACACTTAGGTTTCACAATGAATGTGAACTATAAAATCAATAATCAGAGACCACATCCAGCAACCCCAACATTGTCTACTTCCAGCTCATTCACAGGTTCACTCCCCATGTATAAGCTCTCCTATCACATGGGGCTCCGATATTCCATTGTCCCCACTTTCCATCCATCAGCCCCTAGCATTCCTCATTCTTACTGCTTAATTTAATCCCCATTTACTCATTTAAACCTATTTTTACTAAGACAAATGATTCATAAGTTTATCTGACCTCTTACCATATATCCTGATCAAGATACCAATCCCAGTGACTCAAAATTCTTCCCTATTCAGTGGCTGCTTCAGATGAAGCACATTATTAGAATATTGATCCTCATCTAAATACAGAATCACAAATCCCAGTAACTTTCTAATATATCTGGCAATCCAACTATACCTTGGTAACTATTCTTTTGTGCTCCATAAACACGTTCATCCTTTTCTGAATCTTTTCCATCTCACACATACTTACTTTCACTTTCCACAAATGGGATTGACGCCTACTAATTGACAGATCACCTGAGTTCACTGTTGTTGGGCTGCACTCCACAGGCCTGCAGGTTCTGTACTTACCCAGCCTCAAGACCGAAGAAAGAGCCCGAGTCAGCAACAGAGACATCGATGGTTTAATGGATGGGGGGGATCTTACATGTCTGAACAAGGTACTGGAGCAACACCCCAACATGTGCAGCAGACTGCAATGGGCAGGACATGCGAGACATGGCAGCAGTCTTTGTTCCCTGGGGTGGGGAAGTGGTGTTTACCAGTTATAGGGCAAATTGACATCAGGTTGGCTCACCTGTTACCAGGGAAACCAGCAGAGGAGCACACCCCTCACCACCCCTTTGATAAGTTATCTTGGTGGAGAACAGGCTTTTTTTTTTTTTTTTTTTTTATGCGGTACGCGGGCCTCTCACTGTTGCGGCCTCTCCCGTTGCGGAGCACAGGCTGCGGACGCGCAGGCTCAGGGGCCATGGCTCACGGGCCCAGTCGTTCCGCGGCATGTGGGATCCTTACGGACCAGGGCACGAACCCGCGTCCCCTGCATCGGCAGGCAGACTCTTAACCACTGTGCCACCAGGGAAGCCCAGATATCTTGGTGGAGATGTTCTGCTCTAAAGATTAGAACAATCACTAGCGGGGCCTAGGGGCAAGTACTAGGCATTTACTGATTAGGCTCTATGATTAAGAGGGAAGGCCCGTCAGGGGAGTAGGGTGTAGGTGAAGCAGGGACTGGTCAAGCGGGGGATATACAGGGAGCAAGAGAACAACCATTTTGGCGGGCCTGACCATACCCTCCACCCTTACATACCCTGCACGACCCTTACAGTCTTGGTCCAGCCCTCTTCCGAGATATCCCTGGGTCGGGTATATAGAGGGGCACTGCAGCCAGATACCACAAATAGAATCCAGACAGCAGCAGCCAAGGGCTATCGAGAGTAAGATACCCAGTATGCTAAGAACAGTCATTTGCCAGGATATAGGCAAATCTTGGAGCCAGTTGTTTACCAGGTCAATGGAGAGTCAATGGCAGCAGTGTCCTGTCCAGTTATAAGGAAGGTAAGTGCCCCCCGGGTTGTCACAAACCCGGAGGCACCTGCATGGAGAGGGGAAGGCCCAGCTTTTAAAGAAACATTCTGGCGGCCTAGCCAGAAGTCAGCAGTCACAGTACAGGTCTGGCACCCCATGTTATTTCGGGTGCTATTAGGGGTGGGCCAATTATATGACTTTCCAAACAAAAAACAGTTAATCCTGCTAGTTGGACTTGTATGTCCAAAAGCCAGCCTATTCCATTCCACACAACATAGCCTGGGGTGGGGGTGAGGGTGGGGGGCTCGTGAGCAGTAACCTTGGCAAAGTGTGTGATGTGTACAGTAACGTTTACCGATGGTGGTTCTTCTGACATACTGGCTTGCGGGACAGGAAGGTGGTTTGTCTTTTCACCTCATTGTCAGTCATCCCCACATGGTCGTGTTACCTGGGTCAATTTTCCATGGATGTCCAGAGGAGGATGACAACAGCATCTCACTGTAGACCCAACAGTTAGATTCATCTTGCAGTGAGGCCACTGTTGCTTCCCAGTCCTCAAGGAGATTTCCTTTGCTCAGGCTAGGGATGAAATGTAAGACATATGTCTGAAGCAAGGTCCTGGAGAAACACCCCACTGTTTGCAGCAGACATGGCAGAAGTCTTCCCTCAATCCAAATCTTTTTGAATCAAGAGTCTGACATTAAACATATTAAATATATTGCAACCCACAAGTTTGAGGAGCATGCTTTCAAGGTTTTCATTCTTTTAATAAGTACCTACTGAGGGCCTATTACGTGCTAGGTTCAGAAACTATAAGAATAAAAAATGGTCTCAGCTCATAGACTATATTGGAGAGATAGACATATAAAGTAATAAGTACTGTACCATACTGGAGATAATATGGTAAGTATTAAAGGAAGACAGAGGAAGGGACCAGTTAACTGCCTAGGGAATGGTGAAGGGCAGCTTCAGGGAGATGTTCATTTATCCATTCTTGAGTTCAAGCAGATGCTCTGTTAGGCACTGGAGGTACAAATGTAAAAGAAAATTACTAGCCTCAGGGGCTTATAGTCACATTTACAGACAAAAACAAACTTTTAAAACTATTGATAAAAGCTAATGCTTGGATGAACATGGTAGTTAGAGGCAGAGACCAGGGAGCAACTTGAAATTTTTTCAGGAGAGGTGGGAATGGGCATACATAATGGAGGACATAATATGTGAACTCTCTAGATGCTTAGTGGCAGTTTTCCAATCTAGAGCTACAGGGAGGGCATTCCAGGTTGAGATAACTGCACATGGCGTGAGTCTAAGAAAGTTGGTGAGGTGTAGTAATATGCTGTCTATTGACAAGAAATGATGGGTCCAAATCTTAAGCCCTTTACTAATATGCTGGGGAGTTTGGGCTTTATAATTATTAGTCACCATTCAAAATATGTAAGGGAAATACAATGTCAGGTTTGTGTTCAGTTTGATCAGTTTGTGTTCACTTATTCTGAAGTGGGATAGACCAGGGTGAAATGGAGGGGACAGAGACCTGTGGTGAGAAACCAATTTGCAAGCTATTGCAAGAGTCCATGAGAGAAATGATGACCGTTAATTAGGGAATAATAATGTATATGTGACAAATTACCTTTAAAATGTTATCCATGGGCTTCCCTGGTGGTGCAGTGGTTGGGAGTCCGCCTGCCGATGCAGGGGACACGGGTTCGTGCCCCGGTCCGGGAGGATCCCACGTGCTGCGGAGCGGCTGGGCCCGTGGGCCGTGGCCGTTGGGCCTGCGCGTCCGGAGCCTGTGCTCCGCAACGGGAGAGGCCGCAGCAGTGAGAGACCCGCGTAAGCAGGAAAAAAAAAAAATGTTATCCATATGGGAAAAGATGTAATTTTATATTTAATGACAGTAAAATTGTAATAAGGCATTGATCACAGTTTAGAGCTGTTTTCTCAAGCACTGTGCTAGAAAAAGAACACTCCGATTTAGTCAACTAAAGTTACATGGTCAGAGAGGTTTATAGTTCTAATTTTTTTAGTGCCTCCTAATTAATCCTTTCTGAAGTACAAGATGTAATCATAATTGCAGCTCTCATAATGTAGCTTTATTTTTTTTCTAAATTTATTTATTTTTGGCTGCGTTGGGTCTTCGTTGCTGCGTGCAGGCTTTCTCTAGTTGCGGTGAGTGGGCTTCTCATTGCGGTGGCTTCTCTTGTTGCGGAGTGGGCTCTAGGTGCGCGGGCTTCCGTAGTTGTGGCTCAAGGGCTCTGGAGCGCAGGCTCAGTAGTTGTGGTGCACAGGCTTAGTTGCTCCATGGCATGTGGGATCTTCCCGGACCAGGGCTCGAACTTGTGTCCCCTGCACTGGCAGGTGGATACCCAACCACTGCGCCACCAGGGAAGTCCCTGTAGCTTTATTTTTAACCTCTTTTTCAACTACTTCTGCAGGTTATGTCACCAAAATGAAAATGATAACTAGCTCTTGACCATGTTAACAAACTGTTCATTCTTAGTCATCAAAGCCCTCCTCAAAACTAACAATCACTTATGTCTCCAGGAATAACTCACCTTCTTTAACTCAGAAACCAATTTTGGGTCCAGAGTGGCTGGGAAGGTGACCTAATCTTAGGCTTCTTGAGTGCACTATACAAGCTCTCCAATTTTCCGTTGATGAAGAAGAGTTTTCATCAGCACCAATGACTCAAGTAGTTGCATTTATAGCCAGAAACCTAGAAGTCTCCTAGGCCCCTCTCATTCAGTCTTTTACTATCGTAATCAGTTGCAAAGTCCTGTTATAAGTTTAGTATAAACCTTGTCTTCTCCATTCCTACTATGCAATCAGGATTATGGCACCAGCTGCTTAATTGGTCTCTCCATCCTCTCCACAGTCCGTTTTCTATATTGCAGGCAGAGTGAGCACTCTCACATGCACATACAATCATGACACTCTTTGCTTAGTCTTTCAATGATATTCTGCTGTTTTCAGATAAGGCAGCAGCTATGTCAACCTGCCAATGGTTTCCCAAATGTATCCTGCTACTTCACACCTCCCATAATGTGCCTAGAATGCCTTCTTTATCTAATGTCTTTTCTTCTTTATCTTTCCAAACTCTGCTGAAGTATCACCTCCTCTGAAAAGCTTTCCCTGACCCCTGTGCTATTAGTCTATTTAGATCCTCTTATCTGGGTCTCCGTGGCATCCTGTGCACATTACAGCACATTAAAATATTTTTGTCTGCTTAGTTTACTGTTGTTTCCCTAGTGGCCTAACAGAGCACCTGGCATATAGTAGGTTCTGGGTAAATATTTGATAAGTGACTAACACTTATTACTGTAACGCGATTGCTGATTTACTGTGCCTTCACCCGGAGAGCAGGGCCTCTGTAGACCGGCATCTGGCGTAGGACTGACTATGGAGTAGGCACTCACTAGTTTTTTAAATGGATGACAGTGACATGGAAAAGTGGCCAGCTGAACTGCTCCCAGCTCACCTTGTAGCTGGTTGGCAAATGACAATAGAAAACTGCTTTAGACTCAGTATGTCGCTATCCATCTACATGATTGACCACAATAGTGCTTTTGAAGCCAACCTCTCAAAGAATATTTCATGCCACATTTCATGAATACTCATGACACATTGTAATAAAACTTCAAGTAATGAATCAGAGCTTACAATGAGCTGGAATTACAGTGTTGTGTCCCCTTTTACTAAAGGGAAGTAATTCACTAGAGAATAGTACCAGGAACTGTGTTAAGGTCAGGACACGTTTGGGCTGATTTATTACACTCTTCATTTCTGAGGAACTACATAATGAAGATTTATTGCTAACTATGAGGTATGGCAAGATCCTAAACCATCAATCACAGAATCAGTTACCCACAGCATATTTAAACTTGTAAAAGCAGAGAAAGTTGACTTAAACATTTAATACAGATTTTCATAAGCCGTACATTGAGCATAGAAGTATTTGCTGAACTAGCAACCTATTTCATTAATATTCTACTATAAATGATTTTCATTCTGTGCCTACAAATGGATGGACAAAAATGGAAGTTTTCTGGTTTCCTCACATGCATACTTCAGGCCAGGGTCAGGTTTGGAATAGAACCTAAGATGTAGAATTTTTGATATTGTCTCTAAGATGAGAGAATTAGACTTTTTTGGTCTTTCCCATTATTTTTGTGTTAGTTTCAAACAGAAAAGTTTGATATTTTATTCTGAGAGGTTAGAATAGATAAAGATGGTTGAATTGACCTAATTTTAAAAAATAGATTCAAATTAGAATGATTTAAGAGAGTGTCTATCAGCTACAGTTCTATTACTCTAAGCTCTTGTTAATGTTCGAGGCAATGTAAATTATTTCTTGGCTATCTGATCCATGCATAGTAACATTATGATTTTGTTGAATAATCAGTAAGAAATAATACTGCTAAAGAAAAGCTCTCATAGGGGAACTTTTGATAAATTATACATTTTTATTATAGAAAATTCCTCTTTTTTTAACAATAGCTCTGATTTCTTGATGCAGGCATAATCCTAAATTCATTATCTCATTTAATCCTCAAAAATCCTTATTGGCCAACAAATGGAAAAAAAATCTTGCTCAGAGAGGTTAAGTAACTTGTGTAAGATCATACTGCTCATATGTGACAAATTGGAATTGCTTTTCCTATTGCCCCACACAACCTTTTGAGAAAAATGACAGCTAAATTTTAAATGCGGACATCAGGCACGCCTAAAGGAAAAGAAAATCCAGAGCCAAAATATTTAAATAAATGTGTCAAGATATATCTAAAATTAAACAGTGTATTGAAGGGTGTGATTTGTTCTGCTACAGAGAAACTATTCCCAGACAGTCTAGATTATGTCTCTAATCAATATGCTCAGTGAGGGAAAGATATTCCATTTTCTGAAAAAGAGCCCACACATTTTAGCTGCAAATAGTTAATTAGTCATTTCATACCCAAAAGAGGAGAGTAATTCTTTAATGTCCATATGGCATACGTTTTCCAAGCTTATTTTTGCATTCCCTTCTGTCCTTTAAAACCCAGCCCGACAAGATCACTTGGCAATGTGAAGAAATGTTACCATGTGTATTCTATCAAGACGTGCATGGAGCCCCTCTTCTTCAAGTCTTTATCTGATAGAGGTTGTTTTGCCATCTAGGCTTGTTGCTTTAAGTTATAAATTCACATTACAGGAACAATGACTGGAAAATTTATGTTAAGCAATTATTATAATATTTTAGATGTGATCATGGTATTGTGGTTATGTTATTCCAAAAAAATCCTCTTGTAGAGTTGCATGATGAAATATTTATGGATAAAATTATATGATGCCTGAAATTTGCTGTAAAATAATATGGGGGGGCAGAATTAACTTGTGGATGGGGCAGATTTGCCATGGTTTGGTGGTTGTTGGGCCTGGGTGATAGCTACTCGGGGGCTTTTTTATACTGGTTTGTATACTTTTGTGTATTAAAAAGTAGAAGTTTAAAAAAAAACTAAAAAATACAAAATGATTGAATCACTTCTTGGGATGTGTATTCATTTAGTGATAATTCTTACCTTCAAGTGCACCATTTAGGCTGTACATACAGCTCTCAAAGTATGTTCTGAGAAGGTTGCTTATTGTCCACAGACATCAGTGCATATAGGACAATGTTTATATTAGGACAATATTTTTATTCCTATTTTGGCATAACTGATGTAATTTTTCTCCTTGGATTCCCCCCAAATAGCATCATTCTTCCCATTATTTCCTGGGAGGTTTTATTGTGGTGGCCATCACTGTTATTGTCATTATTGTTTTGTGCTGTCGTATTGTAATGGCAGCAGTTTCGGAGTGTGTGAGGTATCCTCTTGTGGATTGTGGCAGGTGTACATCCTGTCACAATTGTCTGTGGTTTGGAAATATTTGTAAGGCATTGGTCTAATCATAACGTCTTTATCCTCAGCAGTTCCCAAAAAATCGCTTTATCCTTCACCAAAAAATTGGCAAAGCCTAGCTTCACACCCTGAGGAAAATTGATATGCCACACTCTCTAAAATTGTGAATAGGCATATTGAAAGAACAAAGAGAACACTGTCAGCCTATGCTCTGTCATTCAGGGGCAAAGGGGGAAGCAAAAGCAAAGCAGCAAATGTTCAGCTGGTGAATAGATAAACAAAATGTGGTATGGCCACACAAAGGAATACTACTCAGCAATAAAAAGGAATGAACTGCTGATACATGCTACAATATGTATGAGCCTAAAAGTCAATTATGCTGAGTGAAGGAAGCCAGCCAAAAACCCACATTTTGTATGATTTATATGAAATGTCTGGAAAAAGCAAATCTATAGACATGAAAAATAGATTTGTAGTTGCCTAGGGCTGGGGAGGGAATGGGGATTAGCTGAAAATGGGCATTAGGGATTTTACTGGGGTGATGGAAATATTATAACACTGGATTATGGTGATGTAACCAAGGAGGATTCTATGGTGCCTTCCCAGGACAGACCCCCCCACCACCACCCCTGTCCTCTGCCTGCCTCTTGTTTGTAGAAAAGCTTTAGTTTCCCAGGCCTCCCCTGAGTCACAAAAGGCTGGCTCAAGAGTTAATGATTAGAATAGTGTGAACATGTAGTAACGAAAGATAGCAGTTGGGCCAGAAGAACTGGTAACAATTTGAACAATAGATCAGCCATACAGTAGAGTCACAGAATCTTTAGTTCCTCCCTGAAGGACATAGATAACAGTGTCTGACACACATACCTGAGTTGTTTTACAGATACTAAAGCCCCCACCGGATGGAAGAAGCTAACTGCCTGATGACCATGAACACATAGCCCCCAGACTGGCTGGAGCCTATGATGATGTTAATCCCTGTGACATCACCCTGTTACCTCACCATCAACCAGTCAGAGAATTGTGCATGAGTTGATTGTGCATCCTGCAGCTCTCTTGCTCACCTTGCCTTTAAAAACCCTTCCCTCAAATCCATTGGAGAGTTTGAGTCTTTTGAGCATTAGCTGTCCATACTCCTTGGTTGGCCTTGCAATAAACAAGGCACTTTGCCCCACCACAATCCCAGTGTCAGTAGATTGGCTTTACTGTGCATGGGCAAGCTGACCCAAGTTTGGTTTGGTAACAGTGATGCTTGCATAATTTGGTAAATTTACGAAAAATCATTTAAGTGTACACTTAAAACTGGTGAATTTTATGGTATGTAAATTATACCTCAACTAAGCAGCACTAAGGACTTGGTTTTCACTCTACTTTTGACATTACTGAACATGTGAGATGTGGCAGTTATCAAAGCTGTGGAATGGGGTGACCCAGGGAGAGGGTTTGCTTGTCACCTCTTACAACATTGTAAATGCCTACTCTCCATCTGATTTGGAACTCCAGCACCAAAAAGCTTTGTATCAAAAAATTTTGGTGGGTGGTGGATGTCTCTTAGAAATATATCTGCATGGCTTTCTTCTTATCACAAGGGAAGAGGCTTCCCTTCTTTTATCCAAAGCTAATCCCTCCAGTTGGGCTGTAGACCTCATTCCCCAACCTATTCGGTGGCCATGCATCCTCAATTGCCTGCCTCCTTCTCTTTCCCATCAGCATCTTTCCAAAAAAGAAAACCCTCCCTCAACCTATCTTCTTCTCTAGCAACAACCTTATACCTTCTTTTCCCTTCCCTTTCTTAACTCATTGCATTCTAGACTTTGCCACTTAACCAAGATTGCTATTGCTTAACACATCGGTGACTTCTTTGGTTGCTAAATCCAAAGGACACATCTCAATTTTTAACCTATTATACATAACTTCTCTGCAAGTTTTCAAACTGTTTTTGTTTTTTTTGGAATTTGGCATTTTATTGTGTATTCAAAATTCTGTTAATACTTTTAAGACTTAAGATTTCCCTCCATTTATAACTTATATAAACATGTACAGAATGCACAAATATAAACATGTGTAATTTATTAGTTTATCAATAAACAGAGGGAATTTATCAATTAAAAAAATGAGTCTGTGTAGGCTCCTGTTTTTCCCAGAACACATTCTTGGGAACTGCATCAAAAAGTGGATCATTATAGAGCCAAGGGTGCTTTCCATAGAAACAAATTAGAATCAGGGGTCCTAGGGAGTTCCTTGGTGGTCCAGTGCTTAGAACTCGGTGCTTTCATTGCTGAGGGCCCAGGTTCAACCCCTGGTCGGAGAGCAACTAAGATCCCACAAGCCAGTGGAGTGGCCAAAAAACAAAAACAAACAAAAAGAGAATCGGGGGTCCTAGTACTTAAAAGCTTTAGCTTTAAATAAATCGTAGGCACAACTAACAATTCTTCTTGAAACTTTCTCTTCTCTTAGCTTCTACAGTGATGCCCTGTTTTGGTTTTTAACATATTTTATGGGTATTTCTTTGGAGTCTTCTGTTATTCTATCTACCACTTAATACATATTCTCTACCATTTGGCTAGAGAATCGTTATGTTTGGCTCACTTCTCTTCTCACCTCTACACACTCTCCCTGAGTCATCTCATTCTCCTCCACAGCTTCATTTACCATCTTATACTCATGTCCACCCACCCCACCCACTCTCTAACAATCTGTACCTTCAGCCCAGTTCTATTGCCTGAATTTAAAAGCTGTATTAGCCAACTATCTACTGATCTCTGTGGATGTCCCTCAACCGACTTAAATTCTGTATGTCCGAAAACTTAACTATTTGTAATCCCTTGAAAGGTGGCCCCATATCCTACTTTTCTTATCATTCTGAAAGACCTTCCAGGAGCCAAAACCCAAAGTAGTCATTCTCAACTTCTCCCTCCCTCTTACTTCCCACTTTCAATCAGTCATGAAGTCCTCTGATTTCTCCTTCTTGTATATCTCAGTCTTACCTCCTCTCTATCCTTACTACCACGAGTAGTAGTAGTTCAGATTAATCAGATCTTCATCATCTTTCTCTCTCTTTCTTTACTTTTGCTTGTACTATAAGAACCGAACATGGTAGCCTCAGGAGGATTCTGTGGGTTCTTTGCACTGTCACTTGAGTCTTTATGATCAGTAAATCTCTGAGAGGTAAATTTGATGAATATGGTCTCTTCGCAGAGTTCAGGGTCTGATAGCTGCAGGACTTGGAGATGGCATCAAAGATGGCTTTAGCGAAGTTGCCCATAGAAGTGCAGCTTTTAGCAGAGGTACAGCAGTTATCCACATCCACCATTAGCAGCAGTGTTTTAGGCACAAGAGCAGAGAGATAGTGTCAGTTATTTTAGGAACAAGAACAAGATGTGCCCCTAATGAGACCCTGCACCCTGTCACCTTGCAAAGAGAATGTCACCTGGCAAGAGCAAAGTGCTTATTGATTTTGTTCTCCCTTCAGTTGCCTCATCCCACAGGAATTAAGGTGGCTTGGTCAGAATGATGGCACCATGGATGATAGTTTGGCTTTCTTGGGGCATTTGGACTGCCAGATCAACCCAATGGATGCAAATTCCTTCAGCCTCAGTCATTTACTGCCCTGGGTCTGTTTCAGAATGGACAAGATCTTCAGGACCTTGAGGGATTTCCCTGGGAAGGAGTAAAAAAAAAATCTCAGACTCTTTGGTGGGCAGAGAGAAGAAATGTCCTCCAGGGAAGTAACCTCCATGGCCTTAAACGAGTGGCCCATCTTGTATAACAAGTACCACTCCTTGTCTTAGGCCTTGCCTCCAAAGGCCCGACCATCACTGTCAAACGCTTCCATAAACTGCCTCAGCACTGTCCTCCAGAGTTCTTCCCAGGGCCTCAGGATCCAACCAGAGGACTGGTGTTCTCATCTGTCATTTAGTATGTTCTTTTAAGACCCAAACCACTCATCATCTCTTTCCTATGTTACTGTAAGTTTTCTATCTTAAACATTGTCCTGCTCCTTCACATTACTTACACTGCTGCCCAAGAGATCTTCCTAAAACCCAACCCTGATCATGTCATCCTCCTGCTTAAAACCCATAACCATTAGGACAAATTCTAGATTTCTTATATGGTGAACACAATCCTTCAGGACCTGACCCCAGCTCACCAATCCCTGGCCTTCTCTTCCCACCATTCCCCTCTTAGAACTCTAATAACCACCCTGAGCTATGAGCACTTCCCTAAATGTGCTGTGTTTTTTTCAATTCACTGCTGTGGCTGTACACTGCTCCCTCTTCTCTGGATGGTCTTCATCCTTCAGGACTTGGTTCAAACATCCTTTTTGCTGGGAAGTCTCCCCTGGGTCTTAGGTGCCCCTACTTGGGGTTCCATTTCTGTATGAACCTTTTATTATGTTGTTTTCTAATTTTCTCTTTTATCTACCTTTAGTATCTACTTTGAGTCTAGGGATGGTTTTTTTCTTTGGCCGTGCCAAGCGGCTTGCAGGATCTTAGTTCCCCAACCGGGGATTGAACCCAGGCCCTTGGCAGTGAAAGCACGGAGTACTAACCACTGGACCACTAGGGAATTCCCCCGGAATGGCTTTTTAACTTTGTATTCCCTGAACTGAACATACAAAGTATTAGATAAATTTTTTTTAAATAAATCAATGATACATAGAACAATGAATGAATGAAGGATATAATGAATTAATAAAACAGAGCCTGTAATTTTTTCCCTTCATTTATAATAGGTCAAGAAGGCAAGCCAACTTACCTTCAGAGGAGAGGTCCAGAGTTGTTGCTCTAAATTACTCCTGCACAGTAAAATGCCTACAAAGAAGGAAATTACTAAGAGGTTTATCCTAGTAAGCTCTAAGGGAGCAAGTTGTCTTGATCCTTTCTTCATTCTGACCTTTGTTCCGACTGCTGCCAGCTGGTTTATAAACACAATCAGCAACTAGTTTCAGACTTCCCAGAGATAAATACTTTGATTTTTGGATTATTATTCCCTCTTGCGTATGAGAGAAGGCAGTGGGGAAGAAAACTTAACTAGAAGTGGGTTATTTCAGTGGGTATCATGTTGCTTAAACCTACACACTTCTTCCCGGCTGTAGTCTTCTTTTGCATTTACACATCAACGTACACCACAGTGCAAATACATCATTAAGCATATCATTCTGGGGTAGCACTTCTTTCTAATTATATCTTTTTTTTTTTTTTTTTTTTTTGTGGTACACGGGCCTCTCACTATTGTGGCCTCTCCCGTTGCGGAGCACAGGCTCCGGATGCGCAGGCTCAGTGGCCATGGCTCACGGCGTGCCCAGCCGCTCCGCGGCATGTGGGATCTTCCCGGACCGGGGCACGAACCCGTGTCCCCTGCATCGGCAGGCGAACTCTCAACCACTGCGCCACCAGGGAAGCCCTCTAATTATATCTTAATTATGATTCAGTGTTTGTTTCTAGTTTGGTAAGCAGGACATGAAAAAAATGTCAAACTAAATACAGTTGGCAGATGTTTTGCTTTAAACACATAAACAACTGTCCCCCCCCATTGTAATTTAATTCTTCTGGAAAAATACAAACATGCTTTGTAGTTTTTGACAATATTCAACCACTTTAAGTCCATAGGATAAAAACATCTTTTATTAACATTTTTTCTTGGCAAATATTCATATTGTACAGAAATATATCAAGCAAAATGTGCCCTTTCCCCCCACATATGTGTGGATATATACACATTGTTTTATACAAATGTGATCATTGGTTCTAAAACTTATTTTTCACATAATATACCTCAGAAATCTAATTAAGTCTGTAATATACTCTCACCTCTCTCTTTTTAATAACTATAGTTTAATAGTTTTTCATGGATTTTTTTTTTTTTTGCAGAGCCCTTTTGGTGACATTTAGGTTATTTTTAGTTTTCCACTATTATCAAAAGCTACAATGAACATCCTTGAAAATAAATATTTAATGTTTGTGAACATGGACAAGTATATCTATAGGATAAATTTCTATAAGTGGAATTGCTCAAGGTCCGTATCAATATATGTCTATACAGATAGATATATCCTTTATGTATCTGTAATGCATCTCCAAAAGTTGTACCAATTACACTCCCACCAATTGTAAGGAAGATTGCCCATTCACCTTTTCAAGCACAAGGTATAATCTGTCTTTTTAGTCTTTGCCTATTTGATAGATGGAAAATGGTATCGCATGATTATTTTAATGTAATTTTCTATAACAGTGATTGGTATTGAAGACCTTCTCATGTGGTTATTTTATATCGCCTATTTGTTCTTTGCCCATTATTCTACTGAGTCAATATCTTCTTTACTAGTAGCAACACCAGAATTTCTATATAGGAAGAGCTTAAGTTAAGCAACCTTGTTGGAAAGGTTAAAGCTAAGGACCTTGCCTTGCAATTGTGATTGCACAGTAATTTACATAAGATTGAGAAAAAGTCAATTGTCCTTATCAAAGAATAGAGGACAGGTAATGGAAGTAGCCTACCCATCTCCCAGTTCCTCCTTGATTTAATCACTGCTTTTATTTTTATAAGAGCTCTTTGTTTATTAAATAAATCAGTCCTTTTTATGTTTGCTGCAAATATTTTTCTTAGTTTTTCTTTCAACTCTATTTAAAGTAATTTTCACCCTTAAAATTGTAATTTTTATATGAACTATTTTATCATTTTTTATGGCTTCTGGAACAACTATAATATTTAGAAAATACTCCCATAATACATTTATGGTGTCACACACTTATGTTTAAATTTCTGACCCACCTGGGATATATATTTTTGAAAAGAAAGAATAGAGAAATCCAGATTTTTAAAAGAATGGTTAGCTGGCTAACTTAAGGAAGATAAACATGAGCTTCCTTTTGTTGCGATTACTCAAAACTGGTTTCTGTTGCTTTGTAATATTTCAGTGAGAATACTATCCAATATTTATTCTGGTTCAGAATACACATTAAGACAAATTAAAGGCTTTTAAAATAAAGTTATCTCAGGGAAGAATAAAATACAAAATGGCTAGATGCCTACCTGCAGTGTAGTGCAACATGAAGTTGAATTTATTGCCACCAATACAAGACAATTCTTTGTGAGCCAGTTTGTATTATTTTGTGTGTGTGTGTCACTCAGCAAACTTGCCCCAAATAATCTATTATCTGATAGGATGATATGATATATTTAGGTGATTTCTTTTTGTTCTCTTTTTAAAAATAAAAAAAATTGTTTATTAGAGTATATGATTCTTAAAGGCAGGGAATATGTTTTATTCAGCACCATAGTGATACTAAATAATTTTTGAATAAATAGATGAATGTCAAACTGTAGAGTATATATCTTAAAAGGTAAATTTGTGATCATTAAATTTGGGATTTAGAATTTTAAAAAGTGAGGTAGTTTTCAACCTGTGATTGGGGGTTTTCTTCTATAATTTTTTCTTTTATTAAAGAAGAAAAACCTAGGTCACATTCATGTCCAGAGTTTATACACTGAGCATAGTTTAGTTCAAAATATATCAAGAGTCAAAAAAGATAACATTGTACTTGGATACAAAAGAACCCCGTCAGAAGAATGTCCTCATTTATTAAAAGGATCACAAGTAAGATAGATCAATCAAGCCACCCTCTCCTCTGCTGAGTTTTGGGAATTAACAACCCAGAGTATTAACAGATAAGACTCTGCTTCTTGCACCAATACCCTTGAGGCTGAGGGACCATGACAGTGGTGTACAGCAGTGGGAGAAATTAGTTGGGAGACAACAGTATAAAAGCATATAAAAGGTCCGAGCCCTGATCATCTGAAGCTTCTGAGCGTGGCATTTGATATTCCTCATAGGATGATGACCTAAGACTTTACCTGACTCCTCTGGCCCTCTCTTGAACTGGAGAGATGGGGTAAATCCATGCCTTGGTTTAGGGCGCTTCATCAACATCACTTCTGTTTTCAGCCACTTCTAACCCTGGGGAAAGCATGACTTGGTGTTCTTTCTATTCTGGGACCAGAAGCAGGAAATTGAGTACTGGCTTTATTGGTGTCATTTTTATATTTCCCTTTTCATCTATACATATCCTAAATGAAACTTCTCTTTCTTTTTAAAAAAAATTATTTATTTTTGGCTGTGTTGGGTTCTCGCTGCTGCGCGCAGGCCCTCCCTAGTTGCAGAGGGAGCGAGTGGGGGCCACTCCTCGTCGCCGGGCGCAAACCTGCCATTGCGGTGGCCTCTCTTTTTGTTGCGGAGCACGGGTTCCAGGCACGCGGGCCCCAGCAGCCGTAGCACGCAGGCTCAGCAGCTGTGGCGCACGGGCCGGCTGCTCCGTGGCATGAGGGATCCTCCAGGGCCAGGGCTCGAACCTGTGTACCCTGCACCAGCAGGCGGACTCCCAACCACTGCGCCACCAGGGAAATCCCTCTCTCTTTTAAGTGCTCGATTTTAATGAGTGCTTAATTCAGTTTGATCATGTGGGTGGGCTAAGGAAACTACAACAGGCAGTAAGTTTTGTTTTTTCTTTGTCAGCCCATAGAAGTCATCCTTAACAAAAACAACCTTGGCTTCGGCAAAATGTAGGCAGTAGTATTAAAATGTAGGCTTTTTGCTTAAATTATTAAGAGAGTTTCTTTGATTTTCCTTGCCAATGGAGCATTGGACAGGGAGAACAACGTGGTAAGATTTTTGACCTCTCAGTTTCTGAAGAAAAGCTTCTCAGGGACATAAAAATCTTTCTCATTAAGTACCAACAGTGTTTATGTGTTCACATCTATTTGTTGATTTTTATGTATTTATGTAAGATATATATTTTTCTTTATTAAAAAAATATCTTTTATTACCACCCCCTCCCTATTATCATACAATGGAGAAGTATTCCTCAGTCATTAATTTTTTGTTTTTAAACATTCACATGACACACTTTTTTTTTTTTTTTAATATTTTTGGCTGTGTTGGGTCTTCGTTGTTGTGCGTGGGCTTTCTCTAGTTGCAGAGAGCGGTGGCTACTCTTCGTTGCGGTGCGTGGGCTTCTCATTGCGGTGGCTTCTCTTGTTGATGAGCACGAGCTCTAGGTGCACGTGGGCTTCAGTAGTTGTGGCTCGCGGGCTCTTAGAGCACAGGCTCAGTAATTGTGGCACACAGTCTTACTTTCTCTGCAGCATGTGGGATCTTCATGGACCAGGGCTTGAACCCGTGTCCCCTGCACTGGCAGGCAGATTCTTAACCACTGCGCCACCAGGGAAGTCCCTCAGTCATTAATTATTACCCCCCCAGGTTTTTTTTGATGTCTTCTGTGGTTTTATTTTTAATTATAAAATTAATACATGCTCTTGATAAAATATTCAAACAATACTGAAAGGTATAAACTAAATTTAAATCCTCCTTTTCTCAACCCATTCCTACTCTTTCGCAGTAGTCATTGATAGGTAGTTTGGTGTCTTTTCAGACATTTTTTATGTGTATAAAAACATTTTAAACAAAAATTGTTCTTTTTTTTTCAGAACTCAGTTTGTATTATAGAGAAGAGAGACATCATTACTTTTGGGGGGGATTTTATTTTAATGAATTTCAGACTTGTAAGAGAGTTGCAAGAGTAGTACAAAAGCTATTCTACACCCTTCACTGTGATTCTCTACCTGTTAGCATTTTACCTCTTTTACTTTATGATTTTCTCTCTATCTATATACAAACATATTATTTTTTCTGAACCATTTGAAAGTAAGTTGCATTCATGGTGCCCCCTTTCCCCTAAATACTTCAGTGTGTACCTCCTAAGAACATTCTCTCTCCTAACATAGTACAAGTATCAAAATCACGAAATTAACATTGATAAAAATACTATTATCTACTCAACAGCTTTTATTCTATGTCTCACTTTTAAAATGCATCATCTTTTTTTGAAAGGAATACATCAACAGATAATGTGCCTCAAGATTTTTTTTACACTTGTTCAAATGAGCAAGCTGGTTGACTAACCACAGGTGAGTGAGGCATGTCTACCTCCCTGTTAGCCCCATGTTTCTTCCCCTCTCCCGCCACATACAACCCTCAGTAACCAGGCTTAGCATTTCCTGAACTTGCCTTGCCTCATGCTGTGATTCACATTCTCTTCCCCAAATGTTGTCCTCCTCCTTCCCCTTTTCTGGCTGGCAAAATTCCACTTCACATTCAAAGCCTCTATCTGAAACCTCTCCTAACTCAACCCCCCTCTGCAGAACCCGTAGTTCTGCTTTGTTTATATTCCCTAAGCTTTCTGTCCAAGGCTGCTTTATAGTATTTCCATTATACCATCAGTGTTTGGATTTCAACCTGATACTCATACTATTTTAAACTTATGGAAACCAGCACCTAGTTCAGGGCTCAAAATAGAAAGAATTGTCAATAAATGCTCATTTAATACTGAGTGATCTATAAGTCTTTTCTTCTCATGGGTGGGTGTGAACAAAATGAAGGAAATACTGACTGCCTTCCTGTAAGTTTTATTCCTTTCTTATTTGATCTAAAGAGTGTCATACTGAAGCAAGGGAAGAAAAACTTTATAGTTTAAGAACCTACCCAAACTGAAAACTACAAAATATTGTAGAGAGAAAGAAGAAGACTGTAGAAAGAAAGAAGACCTGAATAAATGGAAAGACATTCTGTATCCGTGGATTAGAAAACTTAATATCATTAAGATGGCAATATCCCTATTTACAGATTCAATACAATCCCCATCAAAATTCCAAAAGTGTTGTTTGCAGAAATGGAAAAGACGGTCCTTAGATTCATATGCAATTGCAAGGGACCCAAAAAGCCAAAATAATTCTGAAAAAGAAGAACAAAATTGCAGTAGTTCACATGTTCCAATTTCAAAGCTTATTAAAAGTGAGAGTAATCAAAACAGTGTGCTCTTGGCATAAGGATAGATAGACTAGTGGGATAGCATTGAGAGTTCAGAAATAAACCCATTCATCTATGGCCAATTGATTTTTAAAAATTGTAGTAAAATATATGTCATATAAAATGTATCATCTTAACCATTTTAAGTATTCAGTTCAGTGACATTAAGTACATTCACATTGTTGGGCAACCGTCACCACCATCCATCTTCAGAACTCTTTTCATCTAGCAAATCTGAAACTCTATACCCATTAAACAGTAATAATATGACCAATAAATCTTTGACAAATGTGCCAAGTCTATTCAATAGGGAAAGAATAGTGTCTTCAATAAACGGTTCTGGGTCAGCTGGATTTCTACACGCAAAAGAATGAGGTTGAACCACCCCACCTCATACCATATGTAAAAATTAATGCAAATTGGATCAATAACGTAAATATAAGGGCAAAGCCTATAAAACTCTTAGAAGAAAACATAGAGATAAACCTTTATGACCTTGGATTTGGCAATGAATTCTTAATTTGACACCAAAAGCACAAGCAACAACAATAAAAAGTAGATACATTGCACTTCATCAAAATTGAAAACTGTTTACATCAAAAGACATCAAGAGGACTTCCGTGGTGGTGCAGTGGTTAAGAATCCGCCTGCCAATGCAGGAGACACGGGTTCAAGCCCTGGTCCAGGAAGATCCCACATGCCGCGGACCACCTGAGCCCGTGTGCCACAACTACTGAGCCTGCACTCTAGAGCCCGTGAGCCACAAATACTGAAGCCCACGTGCCTGGAACCTGTGCTCCGCAACAAGAGAAGCCACCACAATGAGAGGCCCACCACTGCAGTGAAGAGTGGCCCCCGCTCACCGCAACTGGAGACAGCCCACACACAGCAACAAAGACCCAGTGCAGCCAAAAAAAAAAAAAAAAAAAAAAAAAAAAAAAGAAAAAAAAACACCAAAAAAAA
>NW_020175662.1:1857359-1865546 GCF_003031525.2 Neophocaena asiaeorientalis asiaeorientalis
AAAAAAAAAAAAAAAAATCAAGAAAGTGAAAAAGACAACCTACAGAATTTGAGAAAATATTTGCAAATCGTATATCTGATAAGGGTTTAAAATCCAGAATATATAAACAAATCCTACAACTCAACAACAAAATGACAAACAACCCAATTTAAAAATGGGCAAAGGAGTTGCATACACATTTCTCCTGAGAAGGTATACAAATGGCTAGTAAACACATGAAAAGATGTCAACATCATCAGTCACTGCGGAAATGCAAATAAAAACTACGATGAAATATAACTGCATACCTACTATGATGATCATAATTAAACAAATGGAAAACAGCAAATGCCATTGAGGATGTGGAGAAAGCGGAACCGTAGTACATTGCTAGTGGGAATGTAAAATGGTGCAGCTTCTGTGGAAAACAGTTTGGCAGCTCCTCAAAACTTTAAACACAGAATTAGCATATAACCCAGCAATTCCACTCCTTGGTATATACTCAAAATTACTGAAAAGAGTGACTCAAACAGATACTTACATGTTAATGCTCATTGAAGAATTATTCACAGTAGCCGCCACCTAGAGGGGTGGGATAGGGAAGGTGGGAGGGAGACGCAAGAGGGAGGGGATATGGGGATATTCGTATGCATATAGCTGATTCACTTTGTTATGTAGCAGAAACTAACAGAACATTGTAAAGCAATTGTACTCCAGTAAAGATGTTAAAAAAGAAGTTACATACACCCCAATGTTCATTGCAGCACTATTTACAATAGCCAAGAAAATAGGACACCAATGAACTTATCTATGAAACAGAAACAGACAGACATAGAGAACAGACTTGTGGTTGCCAAGGGGGAGGGGAGTGGGGGAGGGATGGATTGTGAGTTTGGGATTAGCAAATGCAAACTACTATATACAGAATGGATAAACAACAAGGACCTACTGTATAACACAGGGAACTATATTCAATATCCTGTGATAAACCATAATGAAAAAGAATATGAAAAAGAATGTACATATATATATATGTATAACTGAATCACTTTGCTGTACAGCAGAAATTAACACAACATTGTAAATCAACTATACTTCAATAAAATACAATAAAAAAAAAAAGAATTATTCACAGTAGCCAAAAGGTGGAAACAACCCAGGTGCCCATCAACAGATGAATGGGTAAACAAAATGTGGTATATACATATTATACAATGGAATATTATTCAGCCATAGAAAGAAATGAAGTTCTGATACATATTACAACACGTATGAACCTTGAAAACATTACGCCAAGTGAATGAAGCCAGATACAAATACTGTATGATTCCACTTACATGAAATATCTAGAGGAGGCAAAACTGTGGAGGCAGAAAGTGGATAAGAGTCACCAGAGCTGAGTTGGGGCAGGGGAAAATGGAGAGTCATTGCTTAATGGGTACAGGGTTTCTGTTAGGAGTGATGAAAAAGATAATAAATAGTGGTGATGGTTGTACAGCATAATTGATACTACTGAATTTTACACTTAAAAATTGTTAAAATGGCGTATTTTATGTTATATATATTTTACCACACCAAAAAGAACCTATTTGAACCTACCGCAGTCTGAACTACATATAGTTATTAGAAGCTGGTTACTTTCTAGAGACAGTGAGGGGAGAGACAAATATAAGAATTCAGAATCAAGGTAAGGAAGATTGTCCTCCTAAAGTTTAGAATCTAAACCTCTGGGTTTCCAACCTTAGGGTGCATCAGATTCACCTGATCCAGTTGATTTGTCCCTACCAATAAAGATCCTAATTCGTTAAGTCTGAGGAGGGCTGACCGCCGGCATTTTTAACAGGTTCCCCCCAGGTGAGTGAGAGGCAAAAACAGTGAAAAGAATTTGGCGTTTGCTATTGCCTGGAGAGAACCAGACTGCAACATTCCATCGAATCTTTGCCCTTTTAGTACCAAGCTCAAGTTCCTGCTCTCACAGTCTGTCCCGGCTCACAGCAAGTGCTCTGGACTCCCATCTGTGCCCCCAAGCCTGGGGACCAATCAGAGGGTCCGTCTTCTGCTGACTCAGCACCAGGTCACAGTGACTCAGCACCAGGTCTCAACTGTTCCTCCTGATCTGATCTTGTAACCCAGCTCTAACCTTGCTCCCATTTTCTACCCCAGTTCGATAACCGGGTCTTTGTTCTGTCACCAAACCCCTGTCCTTTTGTCACCAGTTTTCTCAGGGGAGAAACATCCCTGAATCTTGGTCTCAGGGCAAAGGTTTTCCTACCTTGGCTCAGATTTTAGTTTTTTGTTTTTTTAATTGAAAACACTCAACCTTCAGCACTTTGTAAGCCCCACTCTATTCCCCAATCCCTCCTCACTCCCATTCCCTCCCTCCGCACACATACTTTCCGTTTAAATTCCCTTTGTTTTCCACGCCATCTCCAGGTGTTTGGTGCCTTCCCTGGGGCCCACTTCTGACTTCATTCACCTTCCCATGAACGTCCGTGAACAGACTCTGCAGGTCGATCCCAGCAAGCTGTATGCCAGCTGTGGAGTTGTGTCCCCAACATACTGGCACCCAGCCCCAGCCTTATTCTCCAGGACTTGCCTTGTCTTGGATTCTGGTCCTGGGCCCTGCCCACATGCCTGGTGGAAAATCCCATTACCTCCACTGCTTCCTTCCTGCTGCCCACTGAGGGGAAGAGAAAAGGAATTAACAGTTATGGGCCTCTTCAATGTTTTGGGTGCTTTGCTAAGAGGTGTTTTGCAGATGGCATTTAATGTAACACATTATTTTAACTTTTTTTCGGGGGCGGGATAAGAATATGACACAGAGAGGTACGGTAACTTGTCCACCGAAAATGCAGCTGGTAGATGGCAAGACTAGGATTCAACTGAGCTGGCTCTAGAGTTCTGCTTTCTGGCTTTATCTTGCAGGTCTGGACTGTCCTGCAGGTTGCTGGGGGGGAGAGGCATGACAGCTGCAGGTCTCCACTGCTCCCTTTCCTCCCAGTTCACTCTCCTGTGTAGTATGGGAGCACACCTGGCTCCTCTCCTGGTTTGTTGAGTATTCACAGTGTGTCCCAGCGCCAACAAGAGGTATTCTTTTCTCATGTTCTTCCCGTTCTTGTTTACTGCTAATTCACTCTGTGCATGAAAACGTACGTCTTTTAAGTTGCGTGTTCACTGCAACTAAACTCCTAAAAACAGTGAAGTATCTAAAAACTCCTAAAAACACTGAAGTATTTTTTTTAATGTTCCATGAGTAGTTTATTATTATATTATAAAAAATGTATTTTGGTGTGGGGAAAATTTCAATTTAGTTGAACATTTTATCTGCATATAATCTCTAAATAGAATTAGATAATGAGACAAAAACCACCAACTCCTCCCCCCCAAAAAAACCCCTTCTTATCTTTCAAAATGCCTTATGTAAATTTCCTTAAGATTGAGTTTCCTCAATGCTGTCTTCTTTTTAAAGAAGTATTGAGCTACTTTGTACAGGGCTTGTACATCTCCTACACTTTCCTTCTCATTTCTACCCTTTCTCCGATCCACTCCAAATACATAGGTCCCTGCACCTGGATGCATATCTGCCTCAATGGACATATTCAAATTACATATGAAAACTTCTGTGGTGTGACATTCTCAGAAATTCTAAAATCCTATTAGTCCCATGATGAGTTAAGTTCAACAAACTTTTTTTTTTTCACACTCATACTATGTCCTAATATTGACATTCAGTCCAGTAATCCTCTACTGTAACAGCTCCTTTACTTTGCAGCGAAAATTGATTTGTGTATTTTTTGCCTCTGAGTCCTTGTGGGATTTTTTTTTTTTTTTTCCGGTACGCGGGCCTCTCACTGCTGTGGCCTCTCCCATTGTGGAGCACAGGCTCCGGACACGCAGGCTCAGCGGCCATGGCTCACGGGCCCAGCTGCTCCGCGGCATGTGGGATCTTCCCGGACCGGGGCACGAACCTGTGTCTCCTGCATCGGCAGGTGGACTCTCAACCACTGTGCCACCAGGGAAGCCCGGGATTTTTGTTTTTTAAATTCAGACAGAAAGTCACAAAAATTATAATCATCCCCATCAGTTCACTCAGTCCCATGTAATTAATTTTTTTTATCTTGATCTTTTGTTAGCACTTTTATGAGTTCATCAGTTTTCCATTAGAGTTCTGAAAATGCTTATTCATTCAGTTCAGCAGTATAGTCAGTTACCAGAAACCTGTACTTGTCAGAGTCTTTTCCATGAATTCCTTGAAGATGAAACCCTTTTACGGGAACCCTTTTATAGGAACATATTTGCAAAAGCATCAGAGTACACCCAGAACTGTCTGTAAATGACAAAAGACTTAAAAATGACCACAGTTAAAGATTTGATGAAAGTTCATAATAATGCAATTGACAAGGAAATTTAGTTATTTCTGAGATATATATTTTAAAGTAATAACTAGAATTATGACTTATAACATTATACCAGAACATATAAGATTTTTAGAAATTTCATGTAAAGTCTGAAACATTTATATTAACAGATTTCCATACAAATTAACTCAAAGAGAGTTTAGTATTAGTTGTTTTGTTTGTTTGCTTGTTTGTTCTTTTATACTGCAGGTTCTTATTAGTCATCAATTTAATACACATCAGTGTATACATTTCAATCCCAATCGCCCAATTCAGCACACCACCATCCCCAGCCCCCGCCGCTTTCCCCCCTTGGTGTCCATAAGTTTGTTCTCTACATCTGTGTCTCAACTTCTGCCCTGCAAACCGTTTCATTTGTACAACACTGAAGTATCTCAAAAAAGCTGGAGAGTATACAGTGATGACCTGCAATCTGTACCTGTAGACCAGCAATATTTTCTATACCCTCAAATTAAACCTGCTTTGATCTCATGGTCAACAGAAACCCACTTCTCACCAGCTAGATATACATACAGAGCAAGAAATAAACCCCTAGAACTGAATTCCTCAGTCATTCTATTTAGGCGATACTACCCCGGAAGGCAACTGGGTCATTGCCAAAATGCCCATAGCGTAGCTGGAGTTTTTGACTTTTTCTATAAGGAAAGGAGCATCTACAGGATTCTGATGATACTGTTAATTCCTCATATATGTCTGGTCCTATACAAAATTTTCCTGGATTGCTTTATGGAGAGGGTAAATGCAACTTCATCCCAGCAGAATTTAAAGACCAATCATATGTGTAACTATTATAAGGAGGTACATTTCAATTCCAAATAGAATTTAATCAATTTCTATTATTAAAACTAAAATTATTCTAGACACGCAAGCACTAAACCTTGGAAAAAATTTTAAATTCTTTTCATCTCCCAAGTCCAGTCAGTCACCATATTCAGCTGCCCTTCCCTTCTCACGAATCACTTGCTTAGAATCCTTCCCTTTTGCCTTGTAACTAAGGCCAGATTCCTTGCCTTGACATTGAAGGCAGCAACAATCTTGTCTCCAGCTTTATTTCCCATGATTTCCCTATGCAAATTATGGTACCAGAAGATGCATGTTCTCACTCCTATGCCTAGTTCATCCCATTCCCCCGACTTGAACACCCTACCCTTGTAACCCTGAGTCCTAATTTTCCTGTCATGCTAGCTCAAGCCCCACTTTCTCTGTGGAAAATTTCCCTATCACTTTAGCACACAGTTCTCTCTGGTTTCTCTCCTTCTCCTTTGTCACATAAATCGTACACACACTCTATTTAGCACAGTGATCCTCACACCTAGTAACTGTTCAGTGGAGCAGGCAAGAGGATGGGCTCTGGAGCCAGACTTCCTGAGTTGGTATCTCAGCTCTGCTGCTTGCTTGCTGTGTGATCTTTGACAACTTACTTAACCTCTCTGAGCCTCAATTTCCTCATCTGTGAAATAAGAGTATAACTGTACCTCGTAGGGTTATTATCTATAAAGGTATTTATCCTTTTATGCTGATATTCCATCTTCTTCACCTAATGTTTGCTTTTTGAAGGTAAGTATTAGCAACTTATGCCACTCATCCCAACCACCTCAGAGAGAGTTCTGGTTTAGGTACAAGGATATATTATGGAGGAATACATGACTGAGAAAAGCACCATCTTGCAAATGTAAGTTGTGGGATAGCACAAATGGAAAAAAAGTCCAGAAGGAGAGGAAACAATGCTTGGCCCTGGAACAGAGGTGAAAAATGCAGGGAAAGAAGGAATGTCAGCAATACTCCTGAAGGAAAGGGATTTTCAGATCCTTAGAGAGGAGGGATGAAAGGATTTTGGCCAGTGGGTTTGAGGCCCAGTTCATTTCCTTTGGAAATGGAGTACCTTTGGCCACCTGTAGGGGCCCTCCGATTCTAGAGTGCTGGAGAAACTAGTGCAGAGCTCAGAGCTTAGGAAGTGGGGCCGACAGTCTACTCACGACCAGCTTGAGACTCAAGGGAGCAAAGGAGGAGAGACTACAGTTTTGCTTTTGGGATGCCCAGCCCTGCTCACTGGTCTTGGAAAGGAGACAAAATCTCTGTATGGTAATGTGGACTGTGGATTTGACTGGTGTGTTCCTTGGGTTGAATCACTTAGGGTGCTGTGCTGTGCATAGGAATCGGTGCTGGTAGTGACACCAGTGTGTGTGTGTGCGTGTGTGTGTGTCTGCATTGATGAGGGCATTGCATGTGACAGGCTGTGTGTATGTGGGCGGGGAGCATTCAGGCTGGGGAATGGTACCAGCTGGGAGTAACGCAGGCCAGGGGGATCCATGCTGGGGCAGGGGTGCAAAACAGGCTGCAGAATGATTCAAGCTGGGGAGATACATCCTGGGAAAATTCAGGCTTGGGGCGTATAGGCTGAGGGGATACACACTGGGGAGACAGAGGCAGGGCTTGCTTGTGTTACTTTTCTACAGCTGTGTAACAAATTATCACAAATTTAGTGGCTTAAAGCAACAGCCATTTATTAGAAGTCCAGTCATGGTGAGGCTGAGTTCTCCACTCGGGGTATCACAAGGTTAAAATCAAGGTGTCGGCTGGGCTGTATTCCTTTCTGGAGCTCAGGGGCCTCTTTCAAGCTCACATCATTGTTGGAAGAATTCAGTTCCTTGTGGCTGTAGAACAGAGACCCCACTATTCTTGCTGGCTGTTGGTGGAGGCCACTCTCAGCAACTGGAAGGCACCCGTAGATCCTTGCCATCAGGCCCTCTCCACATGCCCTCTCATGCTTCACATCTCTCATTTCTCTGTCTCCAACCTTTAGACTCAGATTTAAGGGGCTCATGTGATTAGATCAGGCCTACCCAGATAATCTCTCTATTTTAAAGTCAACTAATTTGGGACCTTAATTACATTTGCAAAATCCCTTTACAGCAGCACCTAAATTAGAGTTTGATTGAATAACTGGGAGAAGGTGTGTGCATATCAGGGACCAGGCATCTTTGGAGCTGTTTTATTGATAGAATTCTTCCTTTCACAGAGGGATATAGGCTGGAGGGATATGGTGAGAAGATACAGTCTGGTGGGGAAGACGCAACTAGGGCCCATTCAGGTGGGAGGGGATGCAAGCTGGGAGGGATACAGGCTGGGATGGCTACTAGTTGGCAGGGGAATATGTTAAGGGTATGTAGGTTGGGAAGGATATAGGCTGGGAGGACAAAAGCTGAGAGGCATACAGGTGGGGGAGTGGTACAGACTGAGGGGGAATATAGGCAAGGGTATGATACAGGGTAAGGGGAGAATACAACCTGGAAAGTGATAGAGGCTGGAGTGGGATGCAGGAAGCAGACTTTGCACAGCACCAATGCAGAGACTGGGTGCCTGAGAAGTAGCTATTCTGAACCTGAGTGCTACGACAGAGGTGTGCCCAGGTATGATGGGGGCCTGAGGAAGGGCACTCAGCCCAGCCTGGGTTATCAGAGATAGCTTCCTGGAGGCGATGCTCCAGTTGAGTCCTGAAGAAGAGTAACAGCCAAAGAAGAAAGGTGACAAAAGTGTTTAAGTCAGAGGAAAGAACAGGAGCCCAGGCACAGAGGTGTCAACATATATTATGATGCTTCACTGCAAAGCTAAATCTTCGATTAAGCCATTGAACGTGTTTCTCCCACTTTGAAACAGGACCATGCCACTAAAGATAGCCTGTATAGGAGAGGAAGAGCCCTGGGCTACAAATCCAGAGGCGAGGATTCCTGCATGGGCTTTCCCCAGGTATCGGGCAACCTCTTGCGGTTTCAGTGTCCTTTTTTTTTTT
>NW_020175662.1:1865585-1908864 GCF_003031525.2 Neophocaena asiaeorientalis asiaeorientalis
TATCTTTTTTTTTTTTTTTTTTTTTATCTTCTGCTTATGATGCCCTTCCTGCCACATTTCCCCCTCCCACGTAGAGCCAATTGCTGAGATTGTGCCTTGGGCAAAGGAATGGGTCTGTAAAACTGCTCATGAATGAACAGGGCATTGCATCACCTGGGATTTGGTTCTAGTCCTCGAGGCAGCTTCAAACGCAGCAGTAAACTGGGATTCAAGATGCTGACATAAAAAAGGATTGGGCCAAAGTGCCCAGGCTTGCATCTTTGAAACAAGGAACAATATACACACTGGAGAAGACAATACATTTCAAAAGCAGCAGCATGGAATCTAGGAAACAAGCAGAGAGGTATGATATATAAAAGAATACCAGAGAAATAGAGTTTACAGGAAAAATGAAGTCTGACAGGGAAAAAAAGAAGTTTTATATTTTTGATGAACTAAGCAGAATATGATCTGAGTGAAAAATGCTCATCTATGGAAGATGACTGTGGAGAAAAATGTCATAAAATGAACATTAGCTGGCAATGGTAAGTGCCTTA
Source organism: Neophocaena asiaeorientalis asiaeorientalis (assembly GCF_003031525.2). NCBI lineage: Eukaryota > Metazoa > Chordata > Mammalia > Artiodactyla > Phocoenidae > Neophocaena > Neophocaena asiaeorientalis. The sequence continues at coordinate 1,866,122 of NW_020175662.1, forward strand.
AAATGCCTTTTACAAAGAGAGAAATGGAATGAAAACAAAACATGTCACTAGGCCTGAAAACCACTTATAGAAAGCTCCTAAAAGTAAAAAGAGAAAAGAAAGAGCATCACATGATCATCCCATTTATCTTTACTGGGAATCTTTTGGGGACCAATTTATTTCTTCTTTAGTGGTGATTCCTCACACTTTAGACCAGTCCAAAAGTAAATAATTTTTTCTGTATGCGACATATTTTCAATCACTCTGATTCTGAAGAAAATTTTTTTCCCTTTGGTTATTTCTGTACACCAGTTATGGAAGAACTGCTTTGAACTCATTCTGCAAAATGCATCTTTTATGTCTCCTTTATATAGTAGGTCATAACGAAGAATAAATAAAACAAAACCTACTACTCTGGCTATTTCAAGGGATTTGGGCCTGGATAGAATATGAGTTCTAGATTCAGCTTGAAGCAGTTTTTTCTTCTTTTTAATCTTATTCTCAGGGTATATCTTGTTTTCATGTGCAACTTCTCTTTAAATGAATGTGAACTTTACCAATGAAAAGGATTGCAGACTTGTAGTAGGAAGGGGACTTGATGTAGCAATTGGCCGAGTTCTCTGGTTTCAGACAAGACATATACAGGCACAGAATAACCCTTCCACACAGAATGTAAAAAATAATTAAATCCTAAGTCTCAAAGCCACTTACAATGGAATATATCTTCCCAATTTGTATGAGATTAATATATTTCATTCTGAAGCTGGTCAAACTTCCTTTTTGGTTAGTAGTATTTAGTTCTTGCTTCATAGTTGTAAAATGATGGGCGTTACCCTGTTTATTTTGGTAATGGGCTTATGGCCGTAATTAAATAGTCAACAAATACTTTCTGAATAGTAAGGCACTGCCTAGGTGTTTTGGGACATGTGAGACTATATAAAACACACTGTCTTAATTCAGAGAACTTACAATTTTAGAGGGAGAGGGGAAATGGTTACATAGCACATGTACTAACTGTATCAGGACATGGACTTTCCGCATAGGCTTTCTCAGAGTTCCTCTCTGTGGTGGTATCATGAAAGAAGATGATAAAAATCAGTGCCACTTTTAGAAGCATATGAGGAAATTTTATATTATGTATTATTCATAATGTTGTGTGTATAAACTTTTTCTCTCAGCTAACTGAAGATCTGTGAGGAAAGTTAAGCCCGATTTAGGTATCTTCACATAAACCACATTCTTATAAAACAAAAACCCTTGTTGATTGATTAACCATGGAGCTAAACTCAGTGTCAAAATAAATGCATAGCCCACATTAAGTGATGTGCTGCTTATTGCTTAATGACTATGAAACACAGACTCAATTCTGCTGTTTCGTAGACAGGTTAGCCAGAAGAATTAGCCAAAATGTATAAGGACAAGGAATTTAGCCTGAGGTTGAGTGCTCTACTGAAGGAAAGTCTTTTTTTTTTTTGCACTGATGTCCACGCCATATTTAAAGCTTAGTAAACCAATGTTCAAATTGTTGGCATTGTTCTGATTATGAATCTCAAGAACATCTTCATTGTAACGGTATTGATGCCCCCTTCATCATATCCTGTTCTCTGCTTTTGCTGTCAGTGTGCTGCAGATTGATGTAATGTATCCTGAGTGTGATATTAATATACCCAAATCATATTTTTAAAATGTAAAATAAGCAACATTTGTTGGAAAGCAGATAATAAACAACAATGTGGTTAGCCATAGTTAATATATTTGGTAGTTTTCCCACACTTAAAACTATTCCTATAATTTCCTTGTTGAGTGAGCTAATGGGGTTTCGCCAGAAACCCCCAACCCAGCCAGCATAAAATTCGTCCTTTTTTAGAAACCTAGAACAAAAGGGAATATATAACCTCTTTCACTAATCTATTCCCATCTCTAAGAACTTTCTCTGACAAGAGTGGTTACTTGGACCTGAGCTTTGCCGTTCCCGGTAAAGCCATTTTCTTTAATTCTGTCCTTGGTAGAGGCAGAAAGGAGTAAATTTTTCTTTGCAACATAGGCAGTAGGTATATACACCATATGTCAATAATAAATATCTCATGCTCATTATTTAATATTAGGAATCTATTAACGTCATCGATTTATTTATCATTAGGCATGTAAAAAAAAGAGACAAGGATGGAGCTAAATTCTTTTGTCTGATATTGTAAAAGGCAATTCATATCTTTTCTAGAGTTATAGATGCCCTTTTTTTTTTTTTTTTTTTCGGTACGCAGGCTTCTCACTGCTGCGGCCTCTCCCGTTGTGGAGCACAGGCTCCGGACGCGCAGACTCAGCAGCCATGGCTCACGGGCCCAGCCGCTCTGCGGCATGTGGGATTCTCCTGGCCCAGGGCACGAACCAGTCACCCCTGCATCGGCAGGCAGACTCTCAACCACTGCGCCACCAGGGAAGCCCATAGATGCCATTTTGAATAGAGTTATTCATGATGACCAATTCATTTAGGATTAAAGGATATACTCCACAGGAGACATTAGATCTTTGATGTTCAAATCTCTTAATTTTTTTTTTTTTTAACCGACAGTCTCACAAGGACATGATTTATGGCTGAGAAAGAGAGAGAGACAAGATTTCCTTCTTGTAAATGTTTTCAGCCTTGACTTTATCTAAAAAGTTTCTTTTTAAATGGCTGTACTGTTAGAAATTTTCTTTTTGTACCTGCATCAGTAGCTCTTTCCTCTCTTATCTTGCTTTTTCAAGGCAACAGACAAAATTCCACTTGTTAAAACAGAATCAGAAAGTTCAAGCCCTAAAGAAACCTGACACTTAATAAGGGAATATAGAAAATAACAGATTTTAAAAAGAAGGGACTATAAAGCATATAATATTCTGCTTCCACAATTATAGTAGGTTTCTTGGGGGAAAGAAGAGAAGCAAGAAGATTCATCCGGGTGTTTGCATAATAAGAGTTAAATAATAAAGGTAGGTAAATATTGTGGACTTTGTGTTGACAGTTAAAAGCAACTACAGTGTATAAAAATTTGCTGTTCCAGAAACAGACTGACAGATGTAGAAAACAAACTCATGGTTACCAAAGGGGAAAGGGGGTGGGAGAGGGATAAATTAGGAGTCTGGGATTAGCAGATACAAATTATGATATATAAAATAGATAAACAACAAGGTCCTACTGTATAGCACAGGGAATTATGTTCCTTATCTTGTAATAAACCATAATGGAAAAGAATATGAATATATATAATATGTAAAACTGAATCACTTTGCTGTACACCAGAAACTAACACAACATTGTAAATCAACTATACTTCAAAAAAAATTCTGCTGTTCCAAAAGTTTGCTTAAAGAAAACCATTTTATTATTGGATTTATCTACCTACTTGTCTTCCCAGTAAATGGCATACTGAAGACATAATTTAGTATAAGGTAAAAATCTAAGCTCATTAGTACTGAAATAAGTCTGTTAAGTGTTTGAGGCTCTTTTGTTTTTTTAAATTAATTAATTAATTAATTTTAATTTATTTTTGGCTGTGTTGGGTCTTCGTTGCTGCGTGCGGGCTTTCTTAGTTGCAACGAGCCGTGTGCAGGCTTCTCATTGCGGTGGCTTCTCTTGTTGCAGAGCACGGGCTCCAGGCGTGCAGGCTTCAGTAGTTGTGGCTCACGGGCTCCAGACCACAGGCTCAGTAGTTGTGGCACAGGGGCTTAGTTTCTCCGCGGCATGTAGGGATCGTCCCAGACCAGGACTCGAACCCGTGTCCCCTGCATTGGCAGGAGGATTCTTAACCACTGTGCCACCAGGGAAGTCCCCTGTTTGAGGGTTTTGAATGCAATGAAAACATGTATCAGAATTTAAACAGCTTATTCTAACATTATTACCATTATTAAATACATCATCATCACCACAACCATCAAATATTTATTGAATACCCAGAGTGAGTAGAGTATACTTAGCGATACTCTTTTATACTGAAGTCTACTTCTAGGAATTTCAACTTAAAAAATTAAAAGCAAACAGAAAGTCCTCAATAGAGAATTAGAGTCAGGGAGCACCTGGGCAGAGAATATTGGGAGATGCTGCATAGCTCGTGTTCATAAACTTTTAGGAAGGCCAGGAAAATAAGACAGTCTTCTGCAGTGAGAACCAAAATATCCAATATGCAAATGACCACTACTCTAGCAGCTCCTGTCCTTCTTCCATCGCTGGACCTCTTTGTTGGATGCCTTGGGAGCTTATAAGAACAACAAAATCCAAGGAAGGAGTTTTTTGTTTGTTTGTTTGTTTTTGCGGTACGCGGGCCTCTCACTGTTGTGGCCTCTCCCGTTGCGGAGCACAGGCTTTGGACGCGCAGGCTCAGCGGCCATGGCTCATGGGCCCAGCCGCTCCGCGGCATGTGGGATCTTCCCGGACCGGGGCACGAACCCGTGTCCCCTGCATCGGCAGGCGGACTCTCAACCACTGCACCACCAGGGAAGCCCCAAGGAAGGAGTTTTAAAGTGTTCAAAAATAAAGGGAGGGAAAATCACTGAAAGAAAGGAACTTTCAGAAAGTTGAGGGAAATGTTTTTGAGGAGATTCCAGGGAAACTCAGCCTTCCAAGAAGAATTTTTTCTCGTGTGCCTCTTTCAATTCATTTTGTTCTATTGCCTCACATGCTTGTCGCTGGTGTAATTTCAAACGAAAACAAAACAAAACAAACTAAAACATACAAACAAAAAAACATCCTCAGGAAACAGCGGTACAGAGTCTGGGGAAGTCTTGCCAGCTGGTTTTCAAGAGCCCTTAATGTGAGCCCTTAAGTGGTACTTACCTTGGTGATGTTACCTTGGTTGCAAACACACACACACAATCCAGCTCACATACACTCATTTCAGCAGTGCCTTAGAAGCAACACACATGTGGAATCAAGCTGTCAGATAGATTACTTGGTACTTGGTAAAGAAAATTAGTTGATATATTGTAGAGCATTTCTACCCAATTTAGTGACAGCCTTACCAAGGACACCACAATGCTCAGGTCCTCATTACCAAGACTCTCTCTTCTGGGTGGTATTTGCAGGGATATTGTCCACCCCTGGCTCTTTGGCTGGTTATCTAGTTCTTCATGTGACCAAAACCTTTCGGACAAAAAGGTTTTTACCAACCAGGACCAGGTAATGACCTAATACTGCAAAGGTTACCAGATAAAATACAGTCAAATTCGAATTTCAGATAATAATTTTTAGCATAAGAATGTCCCAAATACTGAATGGAAATTCTCTAGTTTAATTTACTAAATCTGGCAACACCAAAACTGCCTTTCTGAGCTTCCTTCCTTGTTACATTGTTTGGAATTTTGGGTGTTCCCAAATTCTCTTAATGTACACATACGATTTCTTGCTTTACCCATAAAAGGCTAATAACATTCATAGTGTGTGGATTTACTGATTAGAGTGTGACTTTTCCTGATTTATAATTTGTGTATATGCTGGGGTGGGAGAATGGATCTTATTATCACTGCCACGTACCAACAGCAGCTGTTGAGATAAATTGCATTAATCAGAGTTGTTTAAAGCAATACAAACCATTGGGGGAAGGATAAAGGACTAGTATAAATGAGTTCCAATAAGATCATTTTAACTGCAAGCTGAAATAATTTGTATCAAGGAAAAGAGAAATAAGAATTCTACTATGGGAGAAAGGTAATTTGGGAGAATGGAAAACTTTGAGAATAAGGCAGTCTGGGAAGTGGAGTTCTATAGTTGGGACTTAAGAGTATTACGGTCTCTAAGAAAAACACTAGGATGTTTGAGAGAGATGCAGAATGAGAGCCAGGAAGATGTCAAAGAAACTGAATATTTCAAGTTTGTGTGTAGGGCTGGCTCTAGATGCATGGAGAGCTGTAATCCCTTTCTCCTGCTGGCTTCTCCTATTCTGCTTGGTCCTTTGGTCCACCTGATTGATTTTGTTGTTTTTTATTAGTACTATTATTTAACTGCATTTGGGTCAAATAGAATAAATTTTGCAGTCTAGCTGGGAATCTCACCATACTATATAACATTATTTTTATGAGATACGGTCTGAATTTCAAACAACTGACATGAAAATAAAAATTTTTTTTCATATAAGAAATCTCACATTTAATTCTGATCAAGCTTAAAGTGGCATCTACATAAATGAACATGCTTCTGAGTGAAAATCCAACAGCTGCTAGCCCATTTTCCTTAAACAATCCACCAGGTAATCAATAACCAAAAGCCCAAATCCTGGATGTGTATATTGCTATATTCATTATATAGAATATTTACTATCTTTCAACGTGAACCCACACCCGCATACACCTTCTTGTTGTTTAACAAAAGTCATGTCTCATGGCCAGAAAACATTATTACTTTTTTTTTTTTTTTTTGCCGTACGCGGGCCTCTCACTGTTGTGGCCTCTCCCGTTGCGGAGCACAGGCTCCGGACGCGCAGGCTCAGCGGCCATGGCTCACGGGCCTAGCTGTCTCGCGGCATGTGGGATCTTCCCGGTGCGGGGCACGAACCCGCATTCCCTGCAGGGGCAGGCGGACTCTCAACCACTGCGCCACCAGGGAAGCCCAAACGTTATTACATTTTACATCTTTCACTTGCAGTGGCCTTAAAGAAGTAGATGGGAAGCTTCAGACTTCTGACCCCCGGGTCCATGTCCCTGCATTCCCAGGCACGAGGGCAACTCCTGGAACTCATCACAAGGCCCCTCCAGCCCTGGCCCAGCTGGAGTGTGGGCAGTGGAGGTAAGGAGGGTGGAGGAGGCTCTGCAGCACACTGTGCAAAGGGAAGAGCCAGCGGGGCTGAGGGACCCCAGGCTCTGCACTGAACCACAAGCGCTGGCCTCCCAGCCCCCAGGGAGGGGGGCACAGAAACAGCAGAAGCAGAAAATAAAATGTTGAAACACATCTTGGCTCAGCTGGATGTGTGGCTTATCCATCTGGTGGGTCTTGAATCTATGTAGAAGGCCTGGTCACAGTATAGTGTATTATATTGTATTACACTGAATACACATCAAAAACGGATCTTACAGATTCAGTCCAATCACATGCATTTGACACCTATTTGACTACCTTTCTGGAAATACAAACATATTTTAAAGAGAGGTGGAGTAGGACAGATAGTGCATAGTTGTGCATTGTGTTAGATGTGGAGGTCGAAGGTGAACAAGACCTTGCTGTGACTTCAAGATGTTTACAAATAGCTACAAAGCAGACTAAGCTATTATAAAGAAGGGAGTTAATAAGTACAAGAGATGATGTATGTGGAAAGTGCATTGCAAATGTAAAGTGCTGTGGGGTTCTTCTAGAATGGGCCTTTAGATTCTATCCAAAATTAGGAGGATCAGATAAAGGAAACTGAGTCCTTGAGAAACTCAAGAACGAAGGTCATGAATTCCCGGTGGCCACCTTAGTCATAAAACCTTGGGCAACTTGCACAGCCTTCAACCTCAACTTCCTCCTTTGTTAAGTTGAGCGGATTACCAATATCTATATTTGAGGGTTGTTGAGTAGATTAAAAGCAGGTAATGAGTGAAGCACCTAGCATTGTGCCCGGCAGGAGTAAGGGCTCAAGAAACAGTCCTTCTTATTACTCGTTATTTTCGACTTCTCTGATTGAGAAGGGAACACTTGGTGTAGGGCTACTTTAGTGGGTCCTACTTAGGGGCACGGCTGAGGGCTAAGCCGTACAGTTTTCACACGGAACAACCGGCGGCCTCCAACTTACGCCCCTCGCCCCAGTCACGGACCAGAGAAATTAGGGCTCTTCTAGAGAAAACGGTGCCCTGGTCTCTTCTCTGTAGGCACTAAGGCAGAGCTGCCGCAGAAGCCCAGGTTTCGAAGCGGGGCAGGAGGGCAGGGAGGCTCCGAAGGGGTCGCAGGAGCCCGGACGCTGGTAGGACCCGCGCGGCCCCACGCCTCGTCCCCATCGCGGGAGCGGAGGCGGGGAAGTGGGCGCTGAGGGGCGCGGGGCGACGGCCCTCTTGTCCGTGCTCGCCGAGCCGGGGCGGGCACATCTTCCCGCCACCCAATCCCCAGCCTCAGTCGCGGCCTCATGAATAAGCAACAAAGCGAAGCGCCCTCCCCCTGGCGTCCCAGACAGCGGAGGGAGTCGCCACCGCTGCAGGGGCCGCCGCGGGGATGCCGAGCGCGGGCACCAGAGCTCTCCTCTGCGCGCTGCGCGGCTGAAGGCGCACAGGTGAGCACGGGCCAGGCTTCTGCCACTCGGGCGACCGCGGCTGCAGACCGTGCGCCCGGGCAGAGACGGAGCCGGAGCTCCTGGCGGCTCGGGGCCGCCCCGGTAGCTGTGCAGCCCGGGGAGCGCGGCAGCCCGGGGCGCGCCAGGTGTGCGCCCTGCGCCCCCGCCAGAACGCGGTTCCCCGGCGCGGGGGGCACGGGGGCAGCTCCGGGAGCGTGGGGCGAGGCGTGCAGGCCTCGGAGGACTGGCCTGTCTCCTCGCTCCAGCCCAGCCTCACGGCTCCACACCAGCGAGCGGGCCTTTTGTGCTGGCGGAGCTTGCAGGGCTGGCTGCTTTTGTGTGGGCTTTTCTTTCTTCTCTCCCTCCCCTCTCAGTCTCACAGCGGTGGTAGAGAAGTTCCCGCAGACTAAGATTTGCTCCTTTTAAAGCATCGATTGCAATGACCCTGATGCCAGTCAGTGCGAGCAGCCGAGGAGCTAATGGGGGCTGTGGTGGCCACCGGAATGTGTTGTGTTACTTTGCAGAAAACAGTTGAGTGTTTAGCGCAAGGATGTCACGGAACCTCCTTGCTCAGACCCTGACCGGTCCCCCACGACACGGCAGGAGCATGCTCCTTGGAAGGGTCACTTAATTGGAAAGAGGGCCTGAGGGTTAGACTCCAGAATGGTTGCAAGGTGATACCTGGAGGTGCCCAGATGTCGCATGTGCGTCCCGGTCACTGACAGAACCCGACCTGTGTACATTCCCAACATGCAGAGCCTGGCTGGCGAAAAATCGGCCGGGCGCACAAAATATAGAGCCTTCAAGAGTTTGGAGTTCTCAAAGATAAGAAATCTTTGCCTTCCCAAGCTGATGCCGGGGATCTGCCAGGCTCTTGGCACCTCATTTCAGTGTAGAGCTGCTGTTGAGGAGAGGAGAGAGGCTGCTTTAAAGAGTCTGCTTTCTTTCTATGGAAGTTTTAGTTTGAAACTTAAGGGGAAGAGGGAGTGGCTCCCAAAACCATCCATAGAACTCTGAAGGATTTTTTTTCCTTAGGGAGCAAAGTGTGTGGCCATAATTTGCATGTCTCCCCTCCTTTTTGTGAATTTCCTTCATCACAAGTGATGCTGTTGGGCTCCAAGGAGTCTTGTTTAAACACCTACAGAGTCAGTCACTGACCCACTTTCTGCTCACTTGCCGGCAGAATCCCACTGTAGCATCTACTGAAAGAAACTCAAAGCTGGGTGAGATTTCACAGTATCAGAACATTTACACACAGTAGATTTAAGGGTAGTCTGACTTACTCTTATGAATAAGGTAGAGTTGTTATATTTGTCATATTATGAACTAAGCACTTATGCAGCAGACTTGATATCGGTTGTATTTATTCACAAAACTCCCAAGACTCAGCAGGTCTAAGGTAGCTACAGCAACAGAGCCAATTAGGGAGATGTGGATGTCTTTGTTTTCATGGGAGGCTTCTTAACATTATATTCAGCATTTCCTGCTAGACCTTTCAATATCATAATTTGGTTTTATGGAAATGGTTTGATGATAAATATAAGTGTGGGATCAAAATGTGGACGATGGGCTTACCTGCTATGGAAAATTTCTACTCGTCAACTAAAGGTGTATTTCACTTTTTATTCAGCAGGTGTTTGCCTGAAAACTTGTGTAACGAATTGTATTTTTGTTCATTGAATTTGTTTATTCTCACATAGGGAAGCTGGCTATTCAGAGAGAACCTGCGTTTAATCTCTGTAGAATGAAAGCTCACTCTCTAATTAAGATGTGTAGTCAGTCCTGTTTTTTCATATTGTGTTTACTTGGTGATTATAAGAAAAGTATCTGAATCAAGTTTCAGCTTGAAATGTTAGAGATTATGCTTATTCCGTGAAATGTCTACCTGGGGATTACTTTCTCCTTAAATGCCAGCTAGTATTTAGAGATTTTGTCAAGCAAATGAGGTTTGTGAACTACAGAGAACAGAAATGAAGTGTCCCATTGGGTCATTGAAAAGAACTGGATGATGGATGGACAGGAGCTTGTTGACCAAGATTGATTAGGATGGAATTCTGCAAACAGACAATTCCCAGGTCATCTGGTCAACATGAAAAGCTGAAAGGGGAAGCTCCATGGAAATAGCTTAGGAGAAAAAGGATGTTATGGATGTTTCAGACTGCTCATGTTTCTGTATTTTGAGGGGAATGAATGGCAATACCACAATAATATGTCTTAAATTGTATGATACTTAAACATTTTTTCTTCAAACCATTTTTATGTCTATTATCACTTTTGTTGGTCTTTCACCTTTGAAGAGAACAGAATGAGCACTATTATCTCCATTTTGCAAAGAAGAAACTGAGTTTCAGTGATTTGTCCAAGGTAGAGTTGGAACTTGAAGCCAGCTTTAAGTCCAGCTTCTTTTACCAGGGGTAGGATTATCCACTGGGAGTGATAAACACAGATATCTTCATTTGTCTCCATCACTAAATTGTAGAGAATAAAGCTTGTGGGCTTGATACGTAGAATTTAGTTGTGGTCTGCAGGAATGGCAAAGCACTTTGCTGGTGGTTGCCAGAGTAATCGTCTTGACCCCAGCCTACTTATCCTCTTCCCTGTCAGCACGATGCCACTTTTCTCCTGTGGGACTATGATTTTTCTTTGTGGTTACTCTATTCTCCCTCCTTCCACTGTGGTTGAACATGCCACTGAGAGGATCATCTGTCATTCCAGCCACTTAATTTATAGCGAAAGATGACTGGGGTCAGATCATCTTAAAGCCAATATATCAGGCCAAGTAGCAGTAGTCAATAGCAGTGAATAGTAGTGAATCACAAATGGGGTACCTTAATGCTGTGTGCCACAGCTGGGTTAATAGGGTCAGAGTCTTGCTAAGCTCTGCTTCAGACAAATGAGTTAGGCTTGGCAATGAGAGCCTTAAGGATTAAAAAAAGAAAAGGTAAGACAGTGACGAAATTATCATTGAGGATCAGGAAAAACACAAAATGGAAAGATTATTAAGACACAAACGAAGACAGCAGAGTTTTCTTTTCCCATTGTCAATCAAAGAATTATGAATTGGATTTTGAAAGGTGAAGGGGAATTGGCAAGCAAGTTAACCTGAAGCTCTGAAACTTGTCCCTTGTTCCTGGTGACCTCTCTCTCTCTCTCTCTCTCTCTTTTAAATGAAATCCACTCTGAAAACCTAAAATATAGCAGAAATGAGAATACAGAAATTATTACTATTATTAAAATCACACACTGGATAAGTAGCCAAAATTGACTAGGTGATGAACAAAACGTACAGTTAGACATGGATAGACTGTGAAGTGTCATTGAACATCGTACAGTATAAAATAGAGATTCTGAACATTCTTTTTCGCATTTCTTTGTTTTTTTTTGTTTTTTTGCGGTACGCGGGCCTCTCACCATTGTGGCCTCCCCTGTTGCGGAGCACAGGCTCCGGACGCGCAGGCTCAGCGGCCATGGCTCACGGGCCCAGCCGCTCCGCGGCATGTGGGATCTTCCCAGACTGGGTCAGGAACCCGTGTCCCCTGCATCGGCTGGCGGACTCCCAACCACTGCGCCACCAGCGACGCCCATTTTTTTTCACATTTTTAAATGGTTATTTATATTCACTTTACGCCACTGAATATTTATCGAACACCTCTCCTATGTGTCTACCATTATTAGCAATTATATGGCAAAGGAAGCTGAAAGACTAGTGTTTGCATGCAAAGAACATAATTTTATTTGAGGTGATAAGGCTTACAGACATGACGGTTTGTGCTGGAGAAGCTAGGAGAAGGGTGGGAAGAGAACGGGCCAGGCAGTTTTGTGACAGCAATTAGTAAACAGGACGTGACCTATGGATACCTGGGGTAAGGAAGAAGGAGGGAGCATTTGGGCTAGTGCAATGGCATGAGCAAAATTTGGGAAGCTGAAATGAGTAAGGCACATAAGAGGGCAATATACGCAACTAGCGATGGTGTTTGTACCGGGCACTGGTGGTGTGGGGTTGCATTATAGGTGTGGAGTTTGGCAATTGTATGTTTGGGGTCATTAAATGATGTGTTTTGGGAAGGCAGAGGGTTGCAGTGGCAAAGGCAGGAAACTTGATATCTGACAGACACGATCACCCAGGCAAGTTAATTAACCTCGGTGAGAAGGTAGTTTTCTCACCAAAAAAAAAAAAACGAAAAAAAAAAAAAAAGGAAAGGTTAATGGTAGTACCTATCTCATTAGGTTGTTGTAAAGGATTAAATAACATAATTTACATAAGACAGTTAAAACACTTGGCATCCCCTGAATGGTAGCCATTTTTGATTGATTATTGTCATCTTTTTTCTTAAGAGTAAACCATCTGGACTGTATAAAATGGATTGGAGAGGAGAGAGTCTGATCAGGATCATCAGTTAGAGGCAGTTAAAATAATGACAATCCAGTGTCCCCAAGAAGGGACAATTCCAAGAGATATTATGAGGGAAGGATCCACAGAGGTTGTGAATCTGGAATATATAGGAGAGAAGAGTTCAAGATGACACCACAGTTTAGATGAAGATGGTGTGTTTGAGGTGGCATCCAAGTACCATCCAGTAGACAAAGAAAATAAGGCAGCTTTCTTCCCCAAACTCCACATCAGCTGTTTAAGGTATTTGTGTTTATCCCCCCAAAAGGAGAATATCAGGCAGATTGTCACTAGTTTTTTGGCATACTCTACAGGCCTCCTGTGTCTTGAGTACCCTTAGGGCAATGCTCATGTTCCTTATATATTATACGTGAAGCTCAACTTGCTTTGAAAAAAGCAGCTTTGTCACTGAAGAGAATGATTGAACACTGTTTCCCTTTTGTGTCTGCATTTTGGTGACACGCTGAACAATGGCAGCATACATTTTAGTTGGAAAAATATTGACCATGTGTTTGAAAAAACCTGATTATTAAGTCTAACAAGACGGCTAAGGCGATATTTTTTTATGTTGCCTTTCATTTGTCTTTGAAACTTGAATGTGCCTAGACTTGACAAAGAAACAGATTCTGGACTGTATCTATTTAAGATTGTCCAAGATAAGGCTTGACAGAACAGCTTATCTGCTCACTGGTGGCAGAAATGCAGTAAATTGTTCAGAGGACTGCCAAGCCATTAGGATACCTTGATAGCGAATGACATAGTGCTGTGACTTGCTCAGAAGGAGATGCTTTTTAAGCTCTTAGAAGCTAATGTCCACTATCAGTTAGCAACTGGGTGAGAGTTCATTTATCTGAATTAATTTGCACTGAAGGATATAGTGAAAAGAAAGGAGCCTCGAAAGTCACAGTGTAAAGGAGAAGTTAGAGACATGTTTTGCTTGTTGAATATTCTGATATTTGAGTTAATTTAAGATAATTAAGACCCAATTTCTAATAAGCAATGAAATCTCCCCTCCCTCCCCCTCCTCCAGCAAAGCAGGGCTATAGACATCAGCCAGTATTTACTAAACATTTCCTCTGTGCCAGGCACTTTGCCAGGGACAGGAGACAATGTTGAGGAAAAAAGAAAAGTCCTAGAGCCTTCAAAATGTGATTGCAGATGGTTGTTTAGGTTGAAATATTGTCATTGAATTGACAAGGGTCAGTCTTTCCTTATTTATTCTCTAACATCATGCAACTCCCAGCAAAGGTCACCACACTCATGGGAGTGGCTATGTGAACCTGCTCTGTGCTTGGAAAGACAGAGAAAGACCTGGAACTTGAAGGTCATCTACCAATTCATCTGAATTGCAGACATGTTCCCTGCTGCCGTTCCTACAGGCTGTCTTTTCTGCTTCTTTTAAAGTTCGGGCGTCACTTTGAATAGTGGGGAGAAGGAGCATATGGCTGCAATATGCAGACATAGAATATAGGCTTGCAATTCACCCCACTTTTTCTGTCGTAATTGGATTTAGAAAGCAGGTGGCTGACAATTACAGAAGTAAAGTCTTTTTTTTTTTTTTTTTGGTGGTACGCGGGCCTCTCACTGTTGTGGCCTCTCCCGTTGCAGAGCACAGGCTCTGGACGCGCAGGCTCAGCGGCCATGGCTCACGGGCCCAGCCGCCCCGCGGCATGTGGGATCCTCCCGGACCAGGGCACGAACCTGTGTCCCCTGCATCGGCAGGGGGACTCTCAACCACTGCGCCACCAGGGAAGCCCAGAAGGAAAGTCTTTTAGAACAATGGCAGAATTCCTTCACCCCAAAATTCTAAAGCTCAAGATGTAGATGAAAATGAAACCTTGAAGGAAAAATCTGTTTTGGAAAGGCAGTAGAGGTTGTATTACATCTTTATTGTTTGTCCCCACTGCCCTCCAAATCTGATTTGTTCATAAAATTCTCCTCTCAGTTCACATGACTCCAGAACATATAAATAAAATGTGAAGCATTCGTGTAATCATTTGGGTGCCTTGCCTACTTGATGGCAAAATTGTGGGAAAATGAAAGCATTTGTGTTTTTATTTTGTGTTCTATAGATAAAATATGAAAATGGAATCATGGAGATAGAAAGGAGTTCAAAGATTATTTTGTTTAACTCCTCATTCTGTCAAAGGAGAAACTGCGGCTATTTGTCCAGTATCACATAGCATGTTTTAACAACAATAAAGCTAGGATTGGGCTTCGCTGGTGGCACAGTGGTTGAGAGTCCGCCTGCCGATGCAGGGGACACGGGTTTGTGCCCCGGTCCGGGAAGATCCCACATGCTGCGGAGCGGCTAGGCCCGTGAGCCATGGCCGCTGAGCCTGCACGTCCGGAGCCTGTGCTCCGCAACGGGAGAGGCCACAGCAGTGCGAGGCCCACGTACCGCAAAAAAACCCCCCCAAAAAACTAGGATTCATTTTTCTCATGCCTGTCTATGCCCCTCTAAACTCTACTGCCACTTATGATGGCCTGTTTTTTTCAGGTTTTTATCCAGAAGGATGGGGTCATGGAGACCCAACTTTTAGGCCACACTCTCCATCTCCTGGGGTGTTTAGTAAGATTTCACTGAATGGGAGAAATACTTGTATAGGAAAGGGCAGATCTCTGAACAGATCAGAAATGAACCAGAGAGTTCTCTAGCTTTTATGTATCTTTGACTATGTAGTTTATAGTTCAGCTTGTATTTTCAGAAATCAAAGGTGTAGTTTCATCAACTGTGAGCACTCTTGCTTTACAGCTATCATACGTTTTTGTTTTAAGGAAGGAAAATAGAGGCAGCAGGCCAAATACTGCTTCTAATTCTGTTACCTGGCTGTGAACTGGGATGCTTTATGGCTCATCCAAAGTATGGGGATAACTAATGTCCAGAATGTTCACATGCTATTCCCTCTTTTTTCAAATATCTTTCTCATATTCTCTCCTTTTAAAATAATGCTAGCTACCTGTATGTAATTTAATATTTAAGTACAATTGCTTCAACCTCTCATCCTACATATGAGGATATTTAGCATCCCTTTCACCATCTCTGAGGATTCTTGGGTGGGGTGGCTTACATTTCTACTAGTCACCTCTGGCTTCAGTTTTCTTCTGCTTCTAAATTTATGATCCCTGATATGTGTTCCTTTTCTGCACATGGCATCTCATGACATCTTCCCATTCCTGTATTCTCCCAAAGAACTGTGGATTCAAGATTTCTTTGTAAAAAATTACCCCTGACTTGGTGGCAGTAAATATTTATTATTTCATCCCATGTCTGTGTGTTAGGAAGTTGGGAGTAGCTTAGCTGGGTTGTTCTGACTCAGGGTCTCTCAAGAAGTTGCAGTCAAGATAGCAGCTGGGGCTGCAGTCATCTGAAGGCCTGACTGGGGCTGGAGGAGCTGCTTCCAAGATAATTCAATCATGTGACGCTGGTAGTTGAGCAAGATGCCTCAGCTCCGAATTCATGGATTCCTCTTTCCTCATGTAGAAAAATTCAACCTTCTTTTTCTCTTCAGCTGTCTAGATTATGCCCTGAGCACGTGACCTTTTCTCTATCTCAAAAGGACCTGTAAGACTGAATGGGGTAACATGTGGAAGCTTCAGACTCCTTAAGGGGAAGAAGACCCTATGAAAATGTCAATTTTTTTTTTTTTTTTTTTGCGGTACGCGGGCCTCTCACTGTTGTGGCCTCTCCCGTTGTGGAGCACCGGCTCTGCATGCACAGAATCAGTGGCCATGGCTCACGAACCCAGCCGCTCCGTGGCATGTGGGATCTTCCCGGACCAGGGCACGAACCTGTGTCCCCTGCATCGGCTGGCGGACTCTCAACCACTGCACCACCAGGGAAGCCCGAAAATGTCAATTTTTATACTTGATGTGTGCACATCACATGCTTAACCCAGATAGTTTAATGATCAGACGTGGAAGAAAGGAAAAGTATAACTTTTATAAAGATAAGGTCTTTATATTTATATTTAGAATTTTCATTCCTAGGTTTAATTTTCTAGAAAACCCACAGTATCTAAGAACTTTCTGGTGATGGGATAGATAAGACCTAAAGCCCTTAAGTTTGGGGGGAAATTAGCAGTTTTGATATAATTTTAGTTGTCATGAGAGTGTGAGCAGTTTGTAAAATAATACAATAAATCTTAATCTTACAATAATGTGCATTCAGTAAAGACTGCTAATTTAAAATGTGTTTCGGTTCTCTTAAAAAAGTTTTTTTTCAAAAACACACTTGTTTACATTGTTTAACTAGTTTACCTTTTCTAATCTTTTTTTTTGAGACATGAAGGTTTTACCTATAATTTTTATAGTTGTTGCAGAGAAAACAATTTAAGTATTTTAAAGATAAATTTTATTTGAAAGTCATTTATATACTTTAAAAACTCTTGAATGAAACTGGTATTCAGTATTTTATGATGATATTTAATACGTTTTAAAACATACTTAAAAGGTTCTGTGAAAGTAATGTAAATAAATGTTAAATTTTACTTTTTATTTCCTGGATGTGTTGCTATTTCTGTAGTCATTTGACTCCATGATTAATAGCAGAATTGGGGAGAATATTACAAATGTGACTTCCAGGGTAGTTTATTTCAAGTAGGTATTTAAAAAACAATGAACTTAGTAACTACGTGTACCCTTTGCTAGAGAACTTCAAGTTAAGTCAGCTGAAAATTCAGCAGGGAAAAATGAACTGGGTTATCCACGTCTCAAAGGTACAAAGAAATAGAACATTCCTCTCCTATGTACTGTCTCTGAGCTGGGAGTCAAGGAGATTATTTTACTTATGGTTCAATTTAAAGGGGCTTATTTACAACATATTTATATGACAGTTTGGTATGCTTTATTTTTCTGCAGGACTCAGTTACTGGAATTGTCAACTCTACCAGTTTATGTGCATGTTTCTCTTCCACTATGAGCAGACCAGTTGTACCGCACATTTGGCTGGCTTTCTGTAGCCTTCTACTTCTCAGCTTTGCCACACAATGTCTGGCCTTCCCCAATGCGGAAAGAAGGGAGATAGCACCTGTTCATGAAGAAGAAGGGCAGTCTGAGAGGCTGAACACAGATGACCTAGAAAATAACTCCATTACTTCAAAGTACACTCTGGTTTCTGAAGAACCAATGATAGTGTTAGCAGGACCATCAACAATGTCATTAAATAAAGTATTCCCTAGTAACAAAGAAACCCCTCCTATAGGAGCTGGGCTCACGCAGCCTGATAGCCCTGGCGTTTACACTGCTACTGAGCCAGTGATCTCAGCAGGGGAAGAAGTGTTTGGTTCCAGCCAGCCAGAGAGAATGTCTCCCGAAAGCAGACTTTCCAAGGCCATGTTAACCAACCCTATCACTCCAACTGCTTCTCTGAATATTGATGAGAAGGAGGAATCCTCCCGTAGTACCATCATTCAGCCCATTGTGGAAGGGACCACCGAAGCAACACAAGGTTTTCTGCACTATGTGGATGATCAATTGTTTGCAACTGAAAATCAGGCAGGAGTTAGTCTGGGACATTCACCTTTATCCTATGTGAATGCTAAAAAGATGCTAACCACCCGTCCAAGGACTGAGAAATTTGAAGCAGACCCAGAGCATAAGACAACTTCTTTTCCTGGTGCTGAGCCCACAGCAGGCGCTGAGCCTTCCCAGATGACAGCTGATAATACCCAGGCTACTGCCACCAAGCACTGGCTCGCAACCTCCGAGTCCACCCTGAGTGTTGAGCCAGAAACTGACAGCCTGCTGGGAGCCCCAGAAGTCACAGTGAGTGTCACCAAAGCTGTTCCAGCTGTCTCTGTTGTAAGTGTTGAGTGGGATGACACCAAATTAGAGAGTGTAAGCCAGATAAAGACCCCAAAGCTTGGCGACAATACAGAGACTCAGGTGAGAATGGAAACATCTCAGACAACCCAAGCAACCAGTAATGGTATGGAAGGCATGAAAGGGGGCGAAACTTTGACAGAGGCTGCAGATGTGGCTCTGAGGCTGCCTGAAGGGGAAGCACACAGGGGAACAGCCCTGCTAATAGCACGTGGGGATGAGAGATCATCTGCCTTCACCGATCAAAGTTCCTTTACTCCCACAAGTCCAGTGGAAGATATGAAAGTCTCTGTGGAAAACCTGGTCCAAAATACTGCAGACTTCATGGAATCCACCAAGGAGAACAATGCCATGCTGTTCTTAGAGACCACTGTTTCCATCTCAGAATATGAATCTGAGGTATATCAGCCATTGGGAAATACATTTAAAGGTAAAAGAAAGAAAGAAAAAAAAGGAAAAAAATAAGCTTTGTTTGACTTGGAATGTTTCTGTTTGGTTTTATTATTTTTAATTGACATATAGTTGACACATAACGTTGTGATGTTTTAGATGTTTTATGTTTTTTTTTAAAGTGACAATTTAGAAGTAAGTTATCTAAGTTTTAATGAAAAGCAAAAGTAAATAAATAAAAAATGCATTTTTCATAAAAATTACATCCAAATATAACCCCTGCATATAGACCTGTCGTATTCAAATAGGAATAATTTGCATCATGCCTTCTGCCCGCCCCCGCGCCAATCATTTGGCAATGTTTGGAGACATTTTTTCCAGTTTTATTGAAATGTAATTGACATATGGCACTGTGTAAGTTTAAGTTGTGTGGCATAATGATTTGACCTATATACAACATGAAATGATTATCACAATACATTTAGTGAACTTCCATCAACTCATATAGATACAAAATTAAAAAAATAGAAAAACATTTTATTTTCTTGTAATGAGAACTCTTAGGATTTACTCTCTCAACTTTCATATATAACATATGGCAGTGTTAATTATATTTATCATATTGTACATCACTAGTACTTATTTATCTTATACCTGGAGGTTTGTACCTTTTGACTGCCTTCATCCAGTTTCCCCTCCCCCTACCCCTGCCTCTAGTAACCACAAATCTGATCTCTTTTTCTATGAGTGTGTTTGTTTTTGAAATATAATTGGCCTAAAACACTGTGTTAGTTCCTAGTTAGTTAGTTGAACAACATAGTGATTCGGTATTTCTATACATTACAAAATGATTACCATGATAAGTCTAGTTACCAGCTGTCACCATACAAATATGTTACATATTTATTGACTGTATTCCCCACACTGTACATTTCATACCTGTGACTCATTTATTTTGCACCTGGAAGTTTGTACCGCTTAATCTCCATTACCTATTTCTTGAGACATTTTTGGTCATCACAGTAGAGAGCATCTAGGGGGTAGAGGCCAAGATGCTGCTAAACATCCTACAGTGCACAGCAACCAAGATATACCTGAGCCAAAAAATATATATATATGTGTGTATATATATATATCTGAGAAACCCTGATATAGATTAATAGTTTTTAAACCTTTTATTATGAAAATGTGTATATTTACAGGAAAATGTGAAAAAATTAGCTATATGTTTAAATGATACACTCAACAATGTTGGATACTTATTTATACATTGTTGTAAAAAATACTCACATTCCTGATATTTCTTACCAAAAAGCCTTAGGTAAATATTTATTTCATAGTATTAACCATATGAGTTCTCTGACTTTGTTTTCCTAAAAAGAAATTCTTCTAGAAATAAGGGGGGAAAGAATACCAGTACAGATAAATCCTCTCTGCTGGCTTGATTCTGCACTTTCTACTTCCTCGTGGCTTCTACATCTGTGAATGCTATGAGCTGACAATCCTTGCATTTGTTGCTGATGGATGATGTTTTTCTTTTATTGTGTGTAGTTGGTCAGATAACAGAATAGGGAGGGAAAGACTTAGTGTAATGTGCGTATGCTCATTCCATATTGTTTTGGAATATGTACAGCTGTTACTCCAGCGAATGGAAAATATCAAATTAATAATATGTTTTAGAAAGTGTTATGGAGATTGAATTAAAACGATAAAAGGTTTAATTTTACATGTCCAATTAATTTTTTTTTTTTTTTTGCGGTACGCAGACCTCTCACTGTTGTGGCCTCTCCCGTTGCGGAGCACAGGCTCCGGATGCGCAGGCTCAGCGGCCATGGCTCACGGGCCCAGCCGCTCCGCGGCACGTGGGATCTTCCCAGACCGGGGCACGAACCCGTGTCCCCTGCATCGGCAGGCGGACTCTCAACCACTGCGCAACCAGGGAAGCCCTCCAATTCATTTTTTAAAGACTGTAAGACTTAGTATACTGGAAGTTTTCGTAGAAGCTTCCAGAAAATGTTTTGTAAGTTGGTTTTTAAATTCTATTAAGAGAGTTGGGTCCACATGACCATGCAGATATTAAATATGACCAAACAAGAAGTTTATTTCAGTTCTCCATTATACTTTAAGATATTCCTGGAGCATTAAATCATGTAGTTCCAGATTATTCACTGCACAGTTGAATCCATGATTCTTATGTACTAGACTTGCATTAGCTTCCATTAATACAGCCTAAAAAAGTAAAATGAATTTGGTAGTTGATTGTTTTTTTTTTTGATTATTGAATATACTCCTTACTTAGTCATAATTGCCTCACTTAACTACAGTCTTTTAACAGGCAATTCCCAGCACAATATATGGCACATAGTAGGTGCTCAGTAAATATCTGTTCATTGAATGACTAAATGAAGATAGAGAACCATTCAGACTAGAATAATCTAATCTGACTGCCTGCATTGTCCAAATTAGTCAAAAAGCTTCTAAAAATTCTTGGTAGAGAGAGGAACGGTCAAATAATTCCTTTCAACTTTACTTTTTTTGCTGTTTTGTAGAGTTAAAAATAATGTGAAAAATTGAGATTATTCACAGTAGTAGTAAGAGAATAGCCAAAAAGCTTTTCTACCCATTTTCTGGTGATTACAAGTATTTCTGAGAAGGAAACCACTCAATCCCACACAATCTAGTTTTAAGAAAGGTCACTTTTGCAGAACAGGTTTGGATTTCCTCCTTGAGTCTCCTTCTCAAGATCATTAAGTGACCTCAAAGGCCCTGCCCAGGACAAATGCTGATCCTAGTGACCTCAAGGAGGGAGGGATATGTGACAACTACAGTCTGTGGAGCTTCCAGGAGGTTGATAACTTTCACCTTTTCTCCCCCCAGAGAGTGACATTGTCAAAAGAGTGCTTCAGAAATATCCTGGATTGTGTCTTATCCCAGGAGCTTCTGAAGGAGCTGGAGAAACTGGAGTCATTAGTTTCTGAACGAAGCCAGTGGCACCTGGTTGCATTGGCAGAGGGACTTTGGAACTGTTCTGCCCATTAAGACATTTTAATCAATCAAGAAGGTTTAGTCACACTGATGTGGTCAGCTGGTTTCACAACTGAGCTTGATTAAAATTTTTTCAATCTGTGTCTCCATCTGGAAATGGGGAAGACAAAATTAAATCTAAGGGCTTTCCTTCCTTATTTGTCTAAGAGGGGTGTCTAAGGTCTCGGCTCAGCCCCTGCAGGGCTGGTAGCTGTGACTGATGAACTGTCATGACCAACCCATTGCATTATCCTACCATGTTCTTGAAGTGAACTTTCAGCAAACCTACTGGCTGTATTCAGATTTGTTGACTCCTGCAGGTTAGGCTCTAGAGAAATTTTATACAGGAATTCTGTAAATGTGATGGGGGTGCAGGTTGTGTGTTTTACTCATCATTGGAAAAGAAAGAGGGAATAGGGGTGGATATATGTGAATAGCTGATGATGGAAATTCAGCCAAGGAACTGGGGGTGGCTTCCAATACTTGGAAGATGGACTTTTATCCCTGGGTGTCCTGAATTTTAACTCTTAATTTTTACTCCATTAAAATGCCTTAAATTTCAAAAAAAAAAAAAAAAAAAAAAGAAAAAACCTCAAATGAAAAAAAAAAAAAAGAAGTAAACACCTCAAATGCCAATCATTTTAGGGCCCAGGGACTACTTAAGACATTCTCTTCTTCAGGGAATGAAATAATTTCTTGGCATTTTTGGGTATTATGAACAGATGAGGATCCTGAGATTATAGTCAGTTCTCTGATTCAGCTGGTTCTTCAGCTGTTTCACTTGAAGATCAGGTTTTAAAAGCAATCTATAATAATTATATATATTTTCTCTACAGGAATTGGGAAGAATGAGAGATGTGGAGAAATTCTGAATGTTATTTAAAAAATTCCCATTACTATTTCTAGCTCTCACTCTTCTTTCTCTAACAGCAGTCACTTATTCAAAGTATTATAGCATACCCATTTTTGAAAAAAATTATTTGTTTTATTTATTTTTGGCTGCATTGGGTCTTCGTTGCTGCGCATGGGCTTTCTCTAGTTGCGGTGAGCGGGGGCTACTCTTCATTGTGGTGCGTGGGCTTCTCATTGCAGTGGCTTCTCTTGCTGTGGAGCACAGGCTCTAGGCGCGCGGGCTTCAGTAGTTGTGGCACGTGGGCTCAGTAGTTGTGGCTCGCGGGCTCTAGAGCGCAGGCTAAGTAGTTGTGGTGCATGGACTTAGTTGCTCCACGACATGTGGATCTTCCCGGACCAGGGTTTGAACCCAGGCTCAAACCCGTTTCGCCTGCATTGGCAGGAGGATTCTTACCCACTGTCCCACCAGGGAAGGCCATACCATGCCCTTTTGATATTTCTTGCTGTTTCATGAAACTATGAGCATAGAGTGAACATTTATTTTGACATATTTTTTCTCAAAAGTGTTCATTATGCTTTCAAAAATGAGGGCAACATGGAGAATGCATACTGCTTAAAATGATAAAACTATATATTATCTTTTTATGGCAAGCATAGCATTGTCTTAGGTGCTAAAGATACAAAAAGGGCAATGAATCCTATCTCTCAAGAGATGTGTGATCTTATTTCAGAAAAAAACTTAATGGCACAAAGAGCAAATATGAATATGAAGCACAAGTAAGGTTGTCTTATAACCAGGCATATCAATCCATCAAATGTAAAAATCTCCAGTTCAAAGAAAAAATAGTCCAAACTGTTTGGAGACCAAGAAATGGAACTGCTTGTACCAAAAAACACCCAAACACTATTTTAAAGCAAATAAATTGTTTCTGAGGAAAAATATTTTTAGTAATAGGAAGAACAATGAAGTCATTAATAAAAACTTTGAGAAAACCTTTTCACCTATTTCTAGAATGTTATTTCTCATTGCATAATTTCCCAGACTTGGTAATGTGCTAAGTATCTAGGATTAGTATTTAAAAAAAGAGAGATAACAGAGTCTTCTAGAAATTAAGTTTTCACAGTGGCTCAGTATTTGAAATTTCCAGCATAGCCCCTCCCTAGGAAGGGGGCAAATATTAACCCTTATAAATAGTCTTTAATAATGTATTTGAGTGGATTATAATGTTGTAAAGAAAGTGGACCTCTGATAGATACATCATACCCCACAGGTCTGTTTCATTCTGTTTTATGATTTAAAAGCAAGTGCAGATCTTCTACAGAGGCTACTCCAAGTTGTTCCTTAGGCAATGGCAGGATTTCCTTTCTCATGGCTGAATAATATTCCTCTGTGTATGTGTGTGTATGTCTGTGTGTCTGTGTGTTTATCCATTCGTCTGTTGATGGGATAAGCACAGTTAGCACAGTGGTTAAGAGCCCTAGCTATGTAACCTTAGTCAGGTTCCTTAGCCTTTCTACACCTAAGTTGTTTGTAAAATGAGGTAATAATAGCTGATATTTATTGAATACTTACGAAGCACTGGGCGTGTACTATTTTACATGTGTTATCTAATTTAATCTTTGTAAAAATGCTATGAGATAGATACTCTTATTATTTCCATTTTACCACTGAGGAAGCTCAAGGCCCAGAGAAATTAAGTAATTCGTTCAAGGTCATGCAGATAGTAGGTGGCTGAGTCCGAATTGAGACCCAGGCAAATTGGGTCTAGAGCCTGTGTTCTTGGCCACTATGATATATGGCTTCCATAGAATATTAGTACCTACCTCCCCTTAGTACATATGGGAGGATAAAATAAGATAATGCCCGAGATGCAAGAAGAACTACAATCCTGCAGCCTGTGGAACAAAAACCACATTCACAGAAAGATAGACAAGATGAAAAGGCAGAGGGCTGTGTACCAGATGAAGGAAAAAGATGAAACCCCAGAAAAACAACTAAATGAAGTGGAGATAGGCAACCTTCCAGAAAAAGAATTCAGAATAATGATAGTGAAGATGATCCAGGACCTCGGAAAAAGAATGGAGGCAAAGATCAAGAAGATGCAAGAAATGTTTAACAAAGACCTAGAAGAATTAAAGAACAAACAAACAGAGTTCAACAATACAATAACTGAAATGAAAACTACACTAGAAGGAATCAATAGTAGAATAACTGAGGCAGAAGAACGGATAAGTGACCTGGAAGACAGAATGGTGGAATTCACTGCTGTGGAATAGAATAAAGAAAAAAGAATGAAAAGAAATGAAGACATCCTAAGAGACCTCTGGAACAATATTAAACACAACAGCATTCGCATTATAGGGGTCCCAGAAGGAGAAGAGAGAGAGAAAGGACCAGAGAAAATAAGTGGGAAACATAAGAGAAGAAAAGGATCTACACAAACAAACCCAAAATAATTAAGAAAATGGTCATAGGAACATACATATCGATAATTACCTTAAACATGAATGGATTAAATGCTCCAACCAAAAGACACAGGCTTGCTGAATGGATACAAAAACAAGACCCAAATATATGCTGTCTACAAGAGAACCACTTCAGACCTAGGGACACATACAGACGGAAAGTGAGGGGATGGAAAAAGATATTCCATGAAAATGGAAATCAAAAGAAAGCTGGAGTAGCAATACTCATATCAGATAAAATAGACTTTAAAATAAAGAATGTTACAAGAGACAAAGAAGGACTACATAATGATCAGGGGATCAATCCAAGAAGAAGATATAACAATTATAAATATATATGCACCCAACATAGGAGCACCTGAATACATAAGGCAACTGCTAACAGCTATAAAAGAGGAAATCGATAGTAACACAATAATAGTGGGGAACTTTAACACCTCACTTACACCAATGGACAGATCATCCAAAATGAAAATAAATAAGGAAACAGAAGATTTAAATGACACAATAGACCAGAGAGATTTAATTGATATTTATAGGGCATTCCATCCAAAAACAGCAGATTACACTTTCTTCTCAAGTGCACATGGAACATTCTCCAGGATAGATCACATCTTGGGTCACAAATCAAGCCTCAGTAAATTTAAGAAAATTGAAATCATATCAAGCATCTTTTCTCACCACAACGCTATGAGATTAGAAATGAGTTACAGGGGAAAAATACGTAAAAAACACAAACACATGGAGGCTAAACAATACATTACTAAATAACCAAGAGATCACTGAAGAAATCAAAGAGGAAATTAAAAAATACCTAGAGGCAAATGACAATGAAAACATGATGATCCAAAACCTATGGGATGCGGCAAAAGCAGTTCTAAGAGGAAAGTTTATAGCTATACAAGCCTACCTCAAGGAACAAGAAAAATCTCAAATAAACGATCTAACCTTACACCCAGAGGAACTAGAGAAAGAACAAACAAAACCCAAAATTAGCAGAAGGAAAGAAATCATAAAGATCAGAGCAGAAATAAATGAAAAAAAAAAAAGATAATGCCCATCATGCACTTAGCACTGTGTGTATGGCACGTAATGAGAACTCAGTAAACATTAGTTATTGTAATTAGTATTCCTTTAATTCAAAATGTCAAGTTCCTGTTCCCCTTCAGGAATGCAAATGTGAAAATTAATATACACAAGTGCTTCTGACAATTTTTTAAAAATTATTTATTTATTTATTTTTGGCTGCATTGGGTCTTTGTTGCTGTGCACAGACTTTCTCTAGTTGCGGTGAGCAGGGGCTGCTCTTCATTGTGGTGCATGGGCTTCTCGTGGCACGGGCTTCTCCTGTTGTGGAGCACGGACTCTAGGTGTGCAGGCTTCAGTAGTTGTGGCACGTGGGCTCATTAGTTGTGGCTTGTGGGCTCTAGAGCACAGGCTCAGTAGCTGTGGCTCATGGGCTTAGTTGCTCCACGGCATGTGGGATCTTCCCGGACCAGGACTCGAACCCATGTCCCCTGCATTGGCAGGTGGATTCTTAACCACTGTGCCACCAGGGAAGTCCCTGCTTCTGAGCATTTTTGAACTTAGTTTTGTATAATTTGTTTCTGAACAAATTGATTATGTTGATATTCATAAAAGGGAGCTCAGCTGTTGATTTTCCTGTTTTGTTTTAAATGTTATTCTGTTGTTTTTTATATTAACATCTTTATCTCTGTCTTAGATTGATTCATGACTCCTGAAAACAGCGACACTGAAAACATTTATTTCCTGGCAGTTTGTTTCTCTCCCTTCTCATTCCCTGAAATGGCTGTCTGCTTTTTTGTTTTTAATTATTAATTATATAGTGACTTTTTCAGGTATAGGGATTCAGTGTATTTAAAAATGTTGTTTCCTCCCTTCTAAGGCATCATCACTCAAGAGATGACAACAGCTGTTCAAGAAGCAGAAGCCACTTTATCTTCAGTGATGCAAGAGCAGCAGGTTTCTACCCTCGAGGTTACCAGAGGAGATGTCGAGACTGAGGGAGGGAAAGAGTTGCCCTCTGCCACAGCTGATGCTCCTGGTGTTACTCAGCTGTCGAGAAGATGGGAGCCTCTGGCCACTGTGGTTTCAACGACACCCGTTCCTCTGTCTTTCGAAATTACTCCCGCTGTAGAAGGTCTGTAAGGGAGAGAATTGTGCTCAGTGTTTTGGGGGTGGATCTTTTCTGAGTTGATGAGGAATAGAATGAGTGAGGCAGATGGCCCTGTCCCCAAGGTGCACACACACACACACACCCCTCACCTGGAAGTATATTTTTTCAGCAGGAATGGTAGGTGAACTCTTTCTTGTTTGGAGAGGTGTGGCACAGCTAAAGGACAAGGGATTAGTTCCCAAGTAAAATCTCCTGGTGGCTCATCTCTGAGGCCCACGAAGGCCAAGTCTCCTGAGAACTCTCTCCTAGTTTGACATGTCTGGCTGCTAGGTGCCAGCAGGGTGAAACCAGCAAGGACCTGGGGGTGAAACCAACAAAGACGTGGGTTTGAATCCCAGCTTTGGCCCTCACTAGCACTGTGGCTTCAAGAAAGTTTCTTAATGTCTCCAAGCCTTGGTTTGTTCCTCTTTAAATAATGCCTACATGTCTTATGGGTTATTTTAAGGATTTTGAATAATGTATAAAAAGTACTTTCTATGTAGGAGACCCTCAGATGCTCTGACATCTTAAGGACAGTGAAGTTTTGGAATCTGGGTGATCATCAGAATCACCTGAGAATACAAAAATTATTATTATTATTTAGTTATTATTTTTGGACTTCATGTCTCTGTCTCATCGTTGGTCTAAGTAAATCCTACTTTTATTTATTAACTGAGTTATCTTTAACAATGTAATAAATACCTTCTAATCCTGCCTGCCGGCCTCCCCTGCAAAAAAAACCCTTAGGATCTTGTCAGTAATCTACAGGTAACCCCATGACCCTTCCCATCTAAACCCCATCCTCCTCTGTTAACCATTAACCTGAATCTTGTGTTCATTTCCTTGACTTCCTTTTCTTTTAGTTTTATCATGTTTGTATGTACTCCTGATATTATACACTTAAAACTTTTAGATTTTTTACTTTATCAAAACAGTATTGTGCTGTGGATAGCCTTTTTGGGACTTTGTTTTTTTTTACTTAATATTCTAAGGCCTATATTTACTTACTGCAGTTCTTTTGCTTTGACTGCTTGCAATATTCCATTATGAAAATGTATCACAGTTTATTCACCCAATCTTCATCCAGTCTTTTCTAGTGATTTGCATTTGGGTCATTTCCAGGTTTGGCTATTGTGAACACGGCTGCCATGAATATTCTTTTACGTATTCCCCATTGCACATGTGTAGGAGATTCTCTTGGGTATATACCTAGGAACTGAATTGCTGGACAATAGGGCATATGAATATTTCACTTTAGGAGGCAATGCCTAACTGCTTTCCAAAGTGGTTGCTTCCATTTATACTGCAAACAGCAATGTATATGAGAATCTGTGGATCCATATCCTGGGAGCTTTCACAAATAATTTCTCAGGCTTCATCACCAAGGAGGTTCTGATTCGGTACATTGGGATATGTAGAAAGCATGAAAACTGACGTTTAAAAAATTACCTCAAGAGATTCTGATGATCCACCAAGCTTGCAAACTACTACTATTCTAGAGTTTCTAGATTTGGGAATATCTGGGGCTAAATTTGGCTGTTTTAAAATTGAGCATATTGCAGACACAGATCTAAGCTTTTACTCTTTGACTTGATTTTTAAAAGTCATCCTTGGGGTATATTTAAATAAATTTTTGTTAAATTTTCTACCTTTGGTAATAGGTTATATAAAATCCCACAAAATCCATAATATTGTGAATAGAATAAACGGGAGATTAACATTTGAAGACAAAGTTCTGATTTGAGATAATATATTTTCCTGGAAGATAAAGTATTTGCCTCCGGTGGCTGGATTGGTACAATGTGGGAAGGAGGAGCTGGTCTAAGTGCCAAACTTACTGTATATAAGAATACTGGCTTCATTCGTCATTTCTTGCTTAAGAAGTAAAAGCATATGTATATATTCCCCATACTGATCATCTTTGGGTCATGTCTCTTGTGTTTGGCAGACCTAATGGACGCAGTCACAGGGCCGAATGAAGAGTTGTTCACACCAATTGTGGGTTCTCCAGTGACACCCCCTGGGATAATGGAGGAAGCACCTAGCACTTCCCCAGCGCTTGCGGATCCTGAGGCATCTTCCGAGAGAACTGCTGCTCCATCCATTAGCTATGTTAATACAGCTGCCTCCTATGGTCTGGACCAACTCGAATCTGAAGGTATCCATGCTTTGAAGGGGATCTTTTCTGGGACAGATTCAGTGAGTCACTGAGCAACTGTTGTCTTTGAGAAAAGATCCAGGATAAGTATATTCTGTGTGTAGTGTAGATCAGGGGTCAGTAGACCATGGCCCAGCCAAATCCGGCCTGACGTCTGTTTTTGTATGGCGAGCTAAAATTGGTCTTTACATTTTCAAACGATTGAAAAAAAATCAAAAGAAGAATAGTATTTCGTGACATGTAGACGTTTTTATAAAATCCAAATTTCAGTGTTCCTAATTAACAGCCACACTTGTTCATTTGTGTATTGTCTGTGTCTACTTTTGTGCCAGAGCAGCAGAGTTGAGTAGTTGTGACAGAGACTAATTGCCCACAGAGCCTAAAATATTTATGAGATGGCCCTTTACCGAAAAAGCTTGCTGACCCCTGCTCTACATCAGTAGTTCTCAATTACAGTTGCACATTAGAATCACCTTGGGGAGCTTTTAAAGGATCCTAATGACCGAGTCCTTCTCCCAGCGATTCTGATTCAGTTGGGATGGAATCTGGCATCAACAATTTTCAAGAGTTGCCTGAGATGATTTCAGTGTGCAGGCTGAATTGAGAAAACTGGTTTAATGGGAAACTTGAGTTTCCCCACCAGATTTTCTTGGGTGGAAGTCTTAATGTGAATTGTATTTTCGTAACACTGCTCTGGTCGTTAACACTGGGTCATTCTCCCTTAATTACGTCTCTGGGTTAGATGTTCCACTTTTTGGAGATAGACAGTCTCCTCACCTGTTAAGGCTGAGAAATTCTTGCCGAATTTTACTTTCCAAGACATTGGCTTTGAGCATGAAAAAAGATGCTTGGAGCACAGCTGCACATCCACAAATGAGAAGTCGGGAAATATAATGAAAGGTCGTTGAATTAATCAGCATTTTGGCAGGTGAACAGCTCCTGGCTGGATTGCAAGATGCCCAGAGATTTGTAGTGCTGTTTCTTAAACTAATCGGGAAGACAGGTAAGCTTTTGGGCACTAAATTAGCCACGTGTTGGATTCAGTAAAGACATAGGATGTGCTGTTATATTTTGTCTACTCTGTAACAGAGAAGGTGGTTCAGCCAGGTTTGCAGCAGGCTGTATTGCAGACTTTCAGGGTAATGCTGGTAGTTTTCTGGCGGAGAAATGTGACATTTTAGGAGGAATGTGAATTCCATGGAGTACTGGTTTAAGAAATGGATCAAAGCGAGCTCAGAGGCCAGCAGCTCTTGCTCTCCACATTAAGATAAAAACTTGGAATGTAGTCTCATATTAGCTGTCTGCTCTCCTTGATGCCATCTGGAAAGACCAGGTTTCCCCAAATTAACCTGAGTTAGAGATGACAGCTTTACCCGGCAGGGCTCATTTAATCAGAGGAAAAAAATTGTGTTTGTGAATAATCCATACTTGTGAAACTGCAATACTTTTCTAAATTTAGTAGATGATGGCAGTTATATTGAGATGTGTGAGAATTTTCTTAACTTGCCTAAGATGTCCTAGAGTTTTAGTGCTTTTCTTCTACACAGCTCAATTCCAGCTTCTTTTTGAGAATATATTTTGTCAGTTTTGATCGAAGTTATGATCCTTGTCAAGGCTTATGAAAAGACATTTTTGGTTTAAAAATATTCTTTCCGCTATGTTGTTGGGCTTAAGACAAGATTTTGAATAAGCACACCTCTTCTCCTAAATACCAGGGAGTACAATTTATATTTAATTAGTATATGTTAATAATGTCACAATTAGTTTTATGCTGGTCTATCTAGTCCTCTTAAAGCAGGAGTGACTACACTTATTTAAATTGATAAATCGTTAGATTCCTGGATGTATTGGAGGGCTCCATTTTCAGTGCATGTTTTTCCACTTTGTCCAGGAATATAAGTGCAGCCTGAGGCTTTGACTGGATGAAACATTTTAATTCTTCCATAGCATTGGACCCAGGGGAAGATAGTTTATTCTTACTTAGAACGAGGTTGTGTGATGTCAAGTTATCTACCTTTCAAGTTTGAATCTCTGTGTCTGATGTGTTGATAAATGTCAGTTCTCCAGAGAATAGGGTATTTGTCTCAGTGAGATATGGACAAGAGACCTGCCCCTTTTAGACACCACACACCCAAGGAGCAAGAACATTTGTGGAAATTTCTGAATGTTTATTTTTTAAGGGATAGTCAGTGTCCCAGATGAGCCTAAAATTTGTATCTGCGTGGTACCCTGTCTTGTTGTCTTCTCCTTCATGTTTCTACAACATAATGACTAAGGGAGTGTATTAATTTTCTAGGGCTGTCATAACAAAGTCTCACAAACTGGGTGATTTAAAACAGCAGACATTTGTTCTCTTGCAATTTTGGAGCCTAGAAGTCTGAAATCAAGTTGTAGGCAGGGCTGCGCTCCCTGCAAAGCCTCTGATTGAGGATCGTCCCTTGCCTCTTCCAGCTTCTGGTGCCTCAGGCATTCCTTGGCTTGTGGCAGCATCACTGCAGTCTCTGCCTCCATCTTCACCTCTTCCCTCTGTGTGTCTCTGTGCCCAAATTTCCCTTGTCTTATGAGGACATCAGCCATTGGATTAGGACTCACCCCGATAATTACATCTGAGCTTGATTACATCTGCCGGAACTCTATTTCCAAATAAGGTCAGATTCACAAGTTCTGTGGTTTAGGACTTAAACATATTTTCTGGGGGAACACAATTCAACTTGTAATAGGAGGTCTGCTTCTGAGGAGTTTTCCAGCTGGCTCTGAAGGCAGACTTGCTCTGCCTCTGGAACGCCCACTTGAGAGATGTGCATTGGTAGAGTTGGAGAAGTTTGGTGTGGTTTATATTTCTCAGGCATTGAAGAAAGCCTGCTTCTATAATTGCGTACTGCCTTGTGTCTATTTCAGTGTGCCTTTTACCTTGTCAGCAAAAATGCAGTTTGATTTTTGAAGGGATAATGGTTTATCTGTCACCTTGCCTGATACACTTTACTTGTCTGTATTTTTTTTTTTTTAGGGAATAAATGCTTTGAGGATGATAAAAAATGCATTATACTTATCTCAGGCATAACTCTACTAGGGCTGTATTCAGCATCTTTGAAATATAAACATGACAAAGTGTTCTAACTTTTAATTCAAAATTGGGTAATGGCAAAGTACATGTATATGTATATATGTGTATATATATACAGGTACATATATATGTACATAAGCTAATTTTTGTTCTTTTTAAATTAATTGTTATTGGAGTATAGTTGATTAACAGTGTGGCATAATCTTATTTTTGGACATGATGTTTGTTTAGGTTGATGTCCTTTTTGGTTGAATGTTAATATCTTCCTCTGCTCCAAAACGGCAACTTAAAATTTCTGATTGCTTATGAAAACTTACTTGGAGTTCTTTCATTTGGGTTAACTGTCTTTAAAATATTTTAATACTAATATCAAATGGACTAAGGCCTTCAATATTCCTTACTGAATGTAATTCTGCTTTCTGAATTTTAGAAGTCCAAATGAAGATATCTATTTACTCTAAACAAATCAGACTTATTTCTGCCTTTCCTATATTTCCACAGAAGATGGAAATTCATCTGTGCTGTAACATTGTAGCAATAATTCTGTAGGGTGGAAGGTTATGGCTTTAACAGTTCAATACTCAGAAAAAAAAAAATCTACTGTGGGTCTCTTTGTACCAGGTACTAGGTTCCTAAGAATGTGTGGGAGGTAAGAGAACAAAAACGGAGGTGTCTCAGATCTTGTGATTAAGGTGTTGGTAATCCTTCTTCACATCCCCAGCACTTTCTCCCTTAAAGTTTGGAAGTCAATAGCCGGGCCTTCCAGCTGTGAGAGGTGGGAAACCACTTGGTGCTCCCCATGGTGCTGACCGGACAGACTTGGGAACAGGGTGAATTTGCTTGGACTCTCTCAAGATGAGCCTGGGTTAATGTATTGCTTTTCTGCAAGACAAGAAGAAACACCAGTGTCTTTGGTCTGGAGAATGTGAATTCTCGATCTGACTGGTCCTATTAAATGTGTTTCTATAGGCATGATAGACCGAGTGGTGGGGCTGTAAAATCCCGTGTCGTTATTCCAGACAACTCCCATTTCCTCATCTGTTTCAAAGTGCCTATTTATTACAGGGTTTATTACAGGGTTATTGACATGCCGGGGAATTACCTTTTTTTTTTTTTTTTCACATACGACACGTTATATATAAACACATAGCATATTACCTTTTTAACATATAAAGAGTTTTTTAATTCTTAGTATCCAACAGGAAAGTCATGTTTAATTTTTTTAATGTCTTGATTTTTAAAAAATAAGACCAAATATATCATTTGACTTCAATTTTCTCTTTTCTGACCGTTTTTTCCTTGTTTTTCGAAGACCATTTTGGATGTCCTTATATTTAGGTTTTGAAAGATTGTATTTTTGACATCTTTTCCCAGCGAGGTAGCACACATGGGGCAGAAGGCTGTCATTTTTCTGTCATTTGTTGTTTAATCTATTTCAGTGACATCAATTTTCCTCCCTTCGTGAGTGTGTGTGCGTGCACATCTGTGTGTTTAATTTCATGGATGTTTTTTCCACAGTCCTCTGAGAGCATGTCCTATATACATTTTCATCATCTCTTCATTTCCTCTGCTGAAAGACAGTGATATTATCTCTCCTTTCTTATCTGGAATTCTCAGTTCTGTCTCTGTTCTAGGATTCTCTCTACAATAACAGGAATTTCAATAGATAGGGATTTCAGGAGAAAGCCGTGTTTGAAAAGTATGCCTTTGTTCAGATGACTGAGTGATATTTTTTGGCTGTGTGATCTCCTAATTGGTACTGAAAAAAAGGTGCTTAGTTTCTGTCTTTTATTGGTCAATCAGAAATGAATTGGGAAATGCATGCTTTAAGTGGCTTTGTGGAGAAGCCTCAGGTATTTTTCTTTAATAGTTCCATTGAGGATTCTTAAGAGCCCATGTAATTTTTATGAGAGAAGTGTTTGCTCTTCAACTGCACTTTAATTCACAAAATCAAAATTTTTTTGGTCTTCCCAATATGCACTCCTTTTCAGAGAATATTTTCTTATTATTTTCTCAATTCTCATATAATGTTTCAACTCAGAAGGCAGCTAGAATGGATGAATGAGAAAGTGTAGTTAAAGATCTCATCTCAAGTCCATGTTTATGAAGCCAAGTTTATGTGACTTACCTTTGGGAGCTGCTATGTGGACATAATATTAAAGATCCAGTAGAGTGTTGTAAATTTGAACTGTCCATTACTTATGATACTGTAGTATGAAGTTAAGGATGTTCACTCTAATTTTTACTCTGAGTATGTTAAGAATGGATACAAGTTTTGGCTTTTGTTCTTGAAAATGCTTTGGATTTAATTTTGCCTCAATAACAATGATTTCAGTCATTGATTACCCCTTATGGTAAGTCACTGTGGTGGCTTGTCCTGAAATCATCATACTTTCTCTGGCATTTATGATAGGTCTCTGTTCTTAAGTACCTGTATATTCTATAGGCTAGTCCAGTAAATTACTCAGCTCTCGGAGTGGTCATCGCATGTCTGTTGCTAATGCTCACATAGCCAGTGGTATTTCAAAAATATTTAGAATCAATATTATGATGTATTACCATAAAGCTTTGCTACAAATTCTGCTGTTGAAGAAAGATAACTGACATTCACTCTAAGTTTTCTGGTGTGCTTTCTTATCATGGGGAATTTATTTATTGGTGTAGTCACAATTAAGTAAGCATTGTTATAGAGTCGATTCTTCCCATTTCTTTCCTGCATCTTTGTTGCCCAGCACCAGAAAGTTACACTGCTTAGTAAAGCTCACTCTTAGACACTTAGGAAATTTTATATAATGGCTCATGATGACAAAAGGATTTAGCTTTGTACATATTCAGTGGTTTTGTTTATTCATTCATTTATGTGTACACTTAGCAAGTATTTGGTCATTCAGATAATAAAAAGAAGTGAGAGTAGATCTTGTGTAAATTTTAGTAGAAGTTATGATAAATACATAAATAACAGACACACAAGGTAGAAGGTGGGAAAGTATCACAAAACAATTACAGAAAAAGGACTGTGAGAGATAGGAGAGAGAACTTAGCCCCAGCTTAGAGAAATAAAAAATTGATATTTATGCTGGGGAGTCTTTTTTTAAAAATAAATTAATTTATTTATTTTTGGCTGCATTGGGTCTTCATTGCTGCGCATGGGCTTTCTCTAGTTGCGACAAGCCAGGGCTACTCTTCACTGCGGTGCTCGGGCTTCTCATTGCGGTGGCTTCTCTTGTTGCGAAGCATGGGCTCTAGGTGCGTGGGCTCAGTAGTTGTGGCGCATGGGCTCATTAGTTGTGGCACGTGGGCTCAGTAGTTGTGGCTCACGGGCTCTAGAGCGCAGGCTCGGTAGTTGTGGTGCACAGGTCTAGTTGCTCCGTGACATGTGGGATCTTCCCAGACCAGGGCTCGAACCCGTGTGCCCTACATTGGCAGGCGATTCCTAACCACTGCCCCACCAGGGGAGCCCCTTCTTGGGAGTCGTATGTGTGTGTGTGTTGTTCTTTTGATATTTATAAAAAAATAAGTCATAGGATATCGAAAAGTATGGAAAACATTTTAAAGTTTGGTGAATCATCCTTTAGATATCACACATACCACACTACCATTCAATTATTTTATAGGCATGTGATCAAGCATGTTTCTATAATTTTTAGCTTTTTGGTTAGATGAATTCTTTCTTTTTTATTCTTCCAGTTTTATTGGGATATAATTGACATACAGAACTGTAAATTTAAGGTGTACAGGATGATGATTTGACTTACATATACCATGAAATGATTTACTCTCTTAACAACTTCCATGTATAATATACGGCAGTGCTAATTATACTGTACATTACATCCTTACTACTTACTTATCTTATAACTGGAAGTTTGCATCTTTTGTCAGCCTTCATCCAGTTTTCTATCCTCTTACCTTCTGCCTCTGGTAACCACAAATCTGATCTGTTTTTCTATGAGTTTGTTTGTTCGTTTCTTTTTGAAGTATAATTGACCGGCTAGGGCTAGGTTAGTTCCTAGTGCACAACATAGGGATGTGATATTTCTATACATTTCAGAATTATCACCATGATAAGCCTAGTTACCGTACATCACCATGCAAAGGTACTACATTATTATTATTTTTTAAAATAAATTTATTTATTTATTTTTGGCAGCGTTGGGTCTTCGTTGCTGTGCACAGGCTTTCTCTAGTTGTGGCGAGCGGGGGCTACTCTTCGTTACAGTGCACGGGCTTCTCATTGCGGTGGCTTCTCTTGTTGGGGAGCACGGGCTCTAGGTGCGTGGGCTTCAGTAGTTGTGGCACGTGGGCTCAGTAGTTGTGGCTTGCGGGCTCTAGAGCACAGGCTCAGTAGTTGTGCTGTACGGGCTTAGTTGCTCCACGGCATGTGGGATCTTCCCAGACCAGGGATCAAACCCGTGTCGCCTGCATTGGCAGGCGGATTCTTAACCACTGTGCTGCCAGGGAAGTCCCCCTACATTATTATTGAGGTAAATTATTTCTTAAGAATAGTTT
Organism: Neophocaena asiaeorientalis asiaeorientalis; assembly: GCF_003031525.2. NCBI lineage: Eukaryota > Metazoa > Chordata > Mammalia > Artiodactyla > Phocoenidae > Neophocaena > Neophocaena asiaeorientalis. Next base: position 1,903,157 of record NW_020175662.1, read on the forward strand.
TTAGATGCAGCAACCAGGTGCTCAGCCTCAGGCCAAACAAATATATGATTTATAGGAAACTACCAGGTCTCTCTTGAGGGAATTGTTCAGAATCCTAGGCAAGATGATTGGTTCTGAGTGTTTCATCTGGGCTCATACTCCAGGACTGACAATCCCTGTGAGGAGTGGTCCAAGCAGGGCTTTCCATGTGTGGTGGTTTTTGCAGTTGTCAAAGCAAGCATGCACAATAGGATGTGGAGATTTCAGAGACATTTTAGATGTTTGCAGAAAATCAAGGCATTTAAAAAAAATAAATTTATTCATTTTATTTATTTATTTTTGGCTGCATTGGGTCTTTGTTCCTGTGTGCAGGCTTTCTCTAGTTGTGGCAAGTGGGGGCTACTCTCCCTTGCATGGGCTTCTCATTGCTGTGGCTTCTCTTGTTGTGGAGCACGGGTTGTAGGCGTGCAGGCTTCAGTAGTTGTGGCACGCGGGCTCAGTACTTGTGGTACACGGGCTTAGTTGCTCCACGGCATGTGGGATCTTCCGGGACCAGGGCTCGAACCCGTGTCTCCTGCATTGGCAGGCGGATTCTTAACCACTGCGCCACCAAGGAAGCCCCTCAAGGCATTTTTAAAAGCATGATTTTTCAAACATGATTTTTCAATATGAGGCTAGACATAACTATCCTTTTACTGGTATAATCATTGAGAATTTTATTGCATCGGAGTGCAAATAATTAAAAACCTTAACAATGTATAAAATAATGTAAGAATATTACCAACTGCACTTTATCAGGCTGTGCTCATAACCATGAAATTGTTTTGGCATCAGACTACCTTTTATTATTAAAATGCACACATATCCCCAAAGGAAAAGATTAGAAGAAAAATATAATGCATCAATGTGAATGGCCTTACAAGATTTTAAAAGTGTTCACACTTGGAAATATTAAATTTGTCTTGAAAGATTTACATTGATTCTGCCTACATTTACCTGTGTTTCTTCTTCTTTAGCCATTCTACCTCCTTCTTATTGTTTTTTTAAAAATTAATTAATTAATTAATTTTGGCTGTGTTGGGTCTTTGGTGCTGCGCGCGGGCTTTCTCTAGTTGTGGTGAGCGGGACTTACTCTTTGCTGCAGTGCGCGGGCTTCTCATCGTGGTGGCTTCTCTTGTTGCGGAGCACAGGCTCTAGGCGTGCCGGCTTCAGTAGTTGTGGCACTTGGGCTCAGTAGTTGTGCTCGAGGGTTGTAGAGCACAGGCTCAGTAGTTGTGGCGCACGGGCTTAGTTGCTCCGTGGCATTTGGGGTCTTCCTGGACCAGGGATCAAACCCGTGTCCCCTGCATTGGCAGGTGAATTCTTAACCACTGCGCCACCAGGGAAGTCTCCTTCTAATTGTTTGACATCTCCAGACAAAATATTCTGTGGAAACTTCTATAGAAACAATATAAAGAGGGACTTCCCTGGCAGTCCAGTGTTAAGACTCAGGGCTTCCACAGCAGGGGACACGGGTTGGGGAACTAATATCCTGCATGCTGCGCAGTGGGGGCCCAACATTGCTCCCTCTGGGTTTTCTCAAGGTATCTGCCTCACGTGCTCTCTGAGGAGCCCTACTTCCTGTTAAAACTCCAGCTCAAGCATAGATGAAAACCCTCTCATTTGTTTCAACTAAAATTAGTAGAAATTAAAAAAATACTTGGCTCCAACCTAAGGGAACACAAAACAAATGAACCAAGAAAATAAAAGAAACAAAATGAATTAGGCTTATGAGGTACACATTTCTCTCTGATCGTACCTTAGCTAAGGAGCTTCCAGGGCTCCCAGGCCTCGACTCATTCCATGGTCTGAGAAGGTTTTTAATATTTGGTACCCAAAGCTCTGGAACAGTTTTTCAGGCACCTTGCTAGGCTTTCTGGCTTCACAACTCTTGGCTTGTTTCCTGTTCTGAGGATAACTTATTTTCTCCTTCCCATCCCTGCCCCCATGTGGAATAGCTAAGACAAAGATGTAAATTTCCTCTAGGGCCCATGGCCAAGTAGGGAATCCCCAACTCCACTTACATATTGTCTGTCCTGCTTTCCAGGTTGAAGGACACACCTCCAATCCCTAGGCAACTGACAGCCAGATAGCCATCATGATTGACACCATGTACATCCCACTCTTTAGAGGAAATCCCATCTCTGTTAAAAGCCTGTCATGATTCACATCTGGGCAATATCACATTGTTCTCACTATACAAGAAATATACCTATATAGAGTCATTCTGTCATGTTCTATAGCAAATAATACTCAGTGCTATGCTACTCTATAAACAGGGCTATGAAGTTAAAGTTAAAAGAGGACAGGAAGGAGAGACAGAAACCATTCAGCTCAAAGTCGTCTTTCTTTCCTTTTCTTTCTTTCTTTCTTTCTTTCTTTCTTTCTTTCTTTCTTTCTTTCTTTCTTTCTTTCTTTCTTTCTTTCTTTCTTTCCTTCCTTCCTTCCTTCTTTCTTTCTGTTTTATATTGGAGTATAGTTGATTTACAATGTTATTTTACTTTCAGGTGTACAGCAAAGTGATTCAGTTATACATATATCTATTCTTTTTCAGACTCTTTTGCCATATAGGTTATTGCAGAGTACCGAGTAGAGCTCTCTGTGCTATACAGTAGGTCCTTGTTGGTTATCTATTTATATATAGAGTGTGTATATGTTAATCTAATCCCAAACTCCTAATTTATCCCTCCCTCCCACCTTTCCCCTTTGGTAACCATAAGTTTGTTTTCTAAATCTATGAGTTTGTTTCTGTTTTGTAAATAAGTTCATTTGTATCATTTTTTAGCACTGAGGTGCATGTATCTTTCCGAATTATGGTTTTCTCTGGATGTATGCCCAGGAGTGGGGTAGCTGGATCATATAGTAGCTCTATTTTTAGTTTTTTTTTTTTTTTTTCTTTCTTACGGTACGCGGGCCTCTCACTGTTGTAGCCTCTCCCACTGTGGAGTACAGGCTCCGGACACGCAGGCTTAGTGGCCATGGGTCACGGGCCCAGCTGCTCCACGGCATGTGGGATCCTCCCAGACCAGGGCACGAACCCGTGTCCCCTGCATCGTCAGGCGGACTCTCAACCACTGCGCCACCAGGGAAGCCCTATTTTTAGTTTTTTAAGGAAACTCCATACTGTTCTTCATAGTGACTGTACCAGTTTACATTCCCACCAACAGTGTAGGAGGGTTCCCTTTTCTCACACCCTCTTCGGCATTTATTATTTGTAGACTTTTTGATGATGGCCATTCTGACCGGTGTGGGGTGATACCTCATTGTAGTTTTGATTTGCATTTCTCTAATAAGTAGCGACGTTGAGCATCTTTTCATGTGCTTTTTGGTCTTCTGTATATCTCTTCTTTATGAAGCTTCTCAGACTACCCAGCCTGCATTGATGAGTAGTACAGTAAAAAAATAGCTGTGGTTATGGTCTCAAATGGACATGCCTGAGTTTAAGTGTTAGCTTCATCATGAATAAGCACTGTGATATTGACCAAACTATTTAATTTCTTTAGGCTTCAGTTTTTCCATCTGTGTAAAGCAGAGATATTGGTGTTCCTGTCTCCTATTATGAAGTAAAATGAGAGCTTGTGTATAGTAAATAATGCATGACATAGAGTAAATACATAATAAATATGAACTTTTAATATCATTTATCAATTAAAATTATGTATTGTGATCAAGTACTTTTATGTATTCATTGTTATAGTGAAATATTCACATCCTCTGCATGCAACCAGTGGGTCAGGGGCTAGGCAGATAGTGTAAGTGAGCAAAGAGGAAGGCCTAAGACAGTAGGGAGTGGTGTGTTTCAGTAGAGAGCGCACACTCCCTCTGATCCAGACAGATTCTGTTCATATGGTTGCCAGGAGGAGAATGTGAGTTCAGTGATGCTAGATCTCAGATTTCTTCCGAGGTAAGCTGAAAATTCCCATTTTTATATGAAATATTCTGATTTTTTAAAGTGTCAGAAATCAGTTCTAGTGTTTACCTATCCTATTTCATTTTTATTAGTATCACAACCGAAATGAATCTGTCTTCCCAGCCATTGATCATCAGTTTGTGCTCTTAACTGAATTCTCCGAACCTCTTTAAGGGCAGGGTCAGAGCTTTCTGCCCTTGTGTCCCTAGTGTCTGTAGGTACCAGGTGTTGGGCAAGTGATGATCAGCGATGTAGTGGATGGTTTTAGGACCATTATCTTCTTCAATTGATGTGTTTTGATTTGACTCGCCCTACTTGTTATTGTTTTAAATCCAGTGCTTATTTTGGGCCTGAAGTTGAGCACTTTTTATGTGAACAAAGCAGTGGCTCCCAACTACCTTCTGCTAGAAATCTATTTCTGGTAGGAATTTGCTCAGATTTCTTGCATCCCACTGTGGGGTTGAACATTATTTCATTTCCTTCTTATTGGAATCCATACTGATACCTGCACTTAGTCAGGTAAGGCAACTCAGTAAACTTAAATGATTCTTTAAACCCACTTTGAGAAGCCAGAGTGAGAGGGAAGGAAGAAAAGGTAAGGGGGGAGGAGGGAGATCCTTCTCTAGAAACGTTATTGGAGTTACTTTGTACAAAGATCGTTTCCCCCCGTGGGCCACCCCTCTCCCCAGGGTGACAAAAGCATGTAGGTGGATTTTCCTTAAAAAGTTGATATTATACTCATTTGAAGTGAATACATAATATAAATTAATAAAAATTATATTGGAGTCCTATAAAGGCATTACTACTTATTTTGAGGAGGAAGATAATGAATTAAAGTTCTGTTCAGTTTATTTCTGTTCAATCACCATATATTGAGGGCTTATTTTTTGCAAAGCACAATGCTTGATCCTGGGGGGGTAGGGCACAAAGAAGAATAAGACAGGATCTCTGGTTTCAAGAATATACACAGGTATGATAAAACACATTTCCGCTAATTAATATGTAAACCTCATTTTGAATTACTTGAGTCATGTTTTAAAGGGAATATCTACTTTCATAGGTATTTTTTGCAAAATCAATAATCAGCCTAACCAACCCATGATTTATCTTTTGAGTGTATGTGGATTCTTAAACACAAGTTTTGCCTATGTTTGCTTAAAGCAAATATTCCTTTAAGACTACTAAGTTACTGCAGAGAAAGGCTTTATTCTGGATGGCTCAGAATTTATAGATACAATAATAATAAAGCTTTTATGTTTCTCTTTACAGCACCCTTGAGAAATAGAGCAATATTGCTGTAGTCTCATTTTCCAAAGGGAAATACATAAGAGTCTGTCATCTGAATCCAAAGTGAGTTGTTTAATGAACAGGAGCTAGATTTGAGAACTTATAATTATTGCTCTAGGGCTCTCTCTATTAAGATAACTCAGTTTAATTTGGGGCAGGATTTATAGAAGATAATGGAGAACACCAATTATATGAGGTCAAGGCTGAAAAGGAATTATGTAATGACCAGTAAATGTGAGGTTAGTTATATAGACTGATATTTTTAGCTTGCTAACAAGATATAGGAGATTACATTATCAAGAGCAGAATCCTCTAATTTAAAGAAAGTAATATTAAATTAAACAAAAATTTTAAACATCTATCTGAAATGTGGGTTGAATCTAAAATATCTTTCAAGGGGTGTTCGAAGTGTGCAGATTATCTTGTCTCAAGCTTTTAAATTTTCTCACGTATGTACCTTTTGAATATTGTTTTTTTTTTTTTTTTTTTTTCG
>NW_020175662.1:1908947-1949529 GCF_003031525.2 Neophocaena asiaeorientalis asiaeorientalis
TTTTTTTGCGGTACGCGGGCCTCTCACTGCTGTGGCCTCTCCCACTGCGGAGCACAGGCTCCAGACGCGCAGGCTCAGCGGCCATGGCTCATGGGCCCAGCCGCTCTGCGGCACGTGGGATCCTCCTGGACCGGGGCACGAACCCGCGTCCCCTGCATCGGCAGGCGGACTCTCAACCACTGCGCCACCAGGGAAACCCCTTGAATATTGTTAAGGACAGAATGGAGGAAGTTTCTAATGATTATATTTACTATTATAGAGTTATTGGGAAGTTTGAACTTTAGTAAAATGTTTTCAAGAAATTTGTATAGATTAATATAGGAGGTTTTAAAAAATCACTGTGAGGAGATTTTGAAAAGAGAGAATTAAAGAAACAAATGTTTAAAACAGAATATTTAATAAACAATAACATTTGAGATTTTATCTAATTTAAAAATGCACCCCAGATTACAGATGCTCTATGAGTGTTTGAAATTTGGAATTTGAAAAGCCAATAAGTGCTCTTACTCAACTTATTGGACAAATGTAGATGATATGGTTGCTTTTGGAAGGCTCATTGTTTGGATTTCAGCTTCTGATGAAGACTCTGACAGACCCAACCATAGCGAAATGCCTAGATCTTGAGTGAAACACATGCTTTAGTACATTAATGAAATTGCAAGCAGTCAGAAAAATCTTCAAAGACTGTACTTTTTAGCTCAATCCATCCCAAAGTGAGCTGAAACCCAACAAGTGAGCTGTAAGGAGAAAACAAATTGGAAAGGTAAAGGCACTCTAGGACAGTAGTAATATTAGGAGTCTACATTTGGACTTGTAGCAAGAAGAGGGACCCAGATTGAAATTTCCACATTAAGTCTGTATCTTTAAAAGGGGAATAAAGTAGTTCCAGGTTTATATCACACCCTGACTCCCTACAAAACAGCTGTAAATGCTCTCTGGAAAAGAGCATGCCCAATTGAGATGCATAGTTTACCCACAGATTAAAATCAGGCAAATAGGGTCTCATAATAAAAGGTCAAGAAACTAACAAGAAAACAAACAGCCATGATTGAGAGTCAGCAGAAAAGTCAAACAGTTGATTGGCATACTCCTTATCCAGGACCTTAGATACTAAAATGATCAGAGTAGAATATAAAATAACCATGGCATAAAAGGTTGAAGGAAAGAAAAGATGAAATCACAAAAATGAGCAAGTAATAAGAAACTAACAAAAATGACCCAGCAGATTTTTTAAAAGAACCAAATAGGGCTTCCCTCGTGTCACAGTGGTTAAGAATCCACCTGCCAATGCAGGGCACATGGGTTTGAGCCCTGGTCCGGGAAGATCCCACATGCCGCGGAGCAACTAAGCCCATGCGCCACAACTACTGAAGCACGCGCTCCGCAACGAGAGAAGCCACAGCAACGAGGAGACCGAGCACCACAACGAAGAGTAGCCCCCTCTCACCACAACTAGAGAAAGCCTGTGGGCAGCAACGAAGACCCAATGCAGCCAAAAATGAAAAAAAAAAAAAAAAAAAGGAACCGAATAAAGCATTTAGAAATAAAAAATAGAATTGTTGGGGAAAAACCTTTGATAATTAAATGGTTAAATATGCAATAAGAGAGAGTTAGTGAACAGGAAGATCAGTTTGAAGACATTATAGAGAGAGTAGCACCAAGAGACAGCAAGTGAGACAACAAGAAGGAAAAGAATAGAAAAAGTGGGAACAAATTCAAATATATCAATAATGACAGTAAATACAAGGGAACCAAATATGGTGTTAGCTCTGGGATTTTTATAGATGTCCTCTTTCAGATTGAGAAAGTTTCTGCCTTTTTCTAGTTTGCTGAAACTTTTTCGTTTTGTTTTAATGGTCGTTAATGGATATTGGATTTTGTCAAATGGTTTTTCCGAATCTGTGTTTCGGAATTGAGATGATGATATGGTTTTTCTGTTAATACGGTGAATTATACTAATTGATTTTTTTTATTATTGGCATATAGTTGCTTTACACTATACTGATTGTTTTTTTTTTTTTTTTTTTTTTTTTTTTTTGGTATGCGGGCCTCTCACTGTTGTGGCCTCTCCCGTTGCGGAGCATTTTATTGTTTTTTTTTTTTTTTTTTTTTTTGGTACGCGGGCCTCTCACTGTTGTGGCCTCTCCCGTTGCGGAGCACAGGCTCTGGACGCGCAGGCTCAGCGGCCATGGCTCACGGGCCTAGCCACTCCACGGCATGTGGGATCTTCCTGGACCGGGACACGAACCCGTGTCCCCTGCATCGGCAGGCGGACTCTCAACCACTGCGCCACCAGGGAAGCCCTGACCCATCATTTTATACACACTAGATTGAAAAGAAAAAGTTTGACAGTAGCAAAGGTTGGTGAGGATGTGGAGCTAAGGAAATCTATCTAGACATCATTTAGCATGTTCAACACCTCTATTCCTTTTGACCAAGCGAGTCCACTTTTAGGAATATGCCTTAGAGAAGCCAGTGAATAGATCCACTAGAGATCATATATGAACGTTCATAACAGTACTATGCATAACAGCAAAAAAATTGGCAACAGCTAAATAACCCCAAAGTTTATTCACATGAAGCTAAATAAATGAATTGTGACATGCTTGCAAAATGGAATACCATAAATTGGTGAAATTAACAAACCAGTGTTTTGTTAGATGTGTGAAACCTAAAGTCATAATTTTGAGTGGAAAAAAATGTCCCAGAATATAACATTCAGTAATTTTTTCCCCATTACATGCTTCTAATTGAAGTATAGTTGATTTACAATGTTTCAGCTGTACAGCAAGGTGATTCATCGTTCAGTAATTTTTTATGGCGTTCAGGGGAAGTAGGTGGTTAAGATGATAGAGGAATGTGCAAACAGATGCCACAGTAGTAATATTCCAGTTCTTTAGCTGAATGATGAGTTCTCTGGAGGTGATTTCATTATTATGCTTAATAACAGAAATATTATATACATATTCTCTTGTATATATCTAATATTACATGATAAAAATGTAGAAGCGCTTAGTTGGCAGAAATATTTAAGATTTAAGAAATTTAACATTGTGAGCTGCTGAATTTTTTGGTCATTATTTCAGTAGTTTCTGGGGTTTCTCAACCCCTTTCGATCTCAGGGAGCCATCTGCTGGAGAATTGCTTCATCTCATTGAAGATTTAAGAAATGTAATGAAATTTAACATTGTGAGCTGCTGAATTTTTTGGTCATTATTTCAGTAGTTTCTGGGGTTTCTCAACCCCTTTCGATCTCAGGGAGCCATCTGCTGGAGAATTGCTTCATCTCCTCAAAACAAGTTTAATTTTTTTTTCTCTGGCCTTTAAGTTTTGCATCCGATTTGAAGCCAAAGTTAAAAATAAATCTGGAAAATTAAGGCAGTACCATCCCTAGTACTTCAGTCGCTCTTTATATGTGGAAACCATTTTGCTACAGTGGCTCTTGATTATATTGTATAGGGATTTCCAGGAAAACACTTGCCAACAAGTGTTTCTTCTTTTAAAAGTCTGCCACTTGGATGTGTCACAGCCATTCCATTTACAGGGGAAATGAGAGAAAGACTCATGCTTAGCCTCTTCCCAGAGAATTCACCCTGTTTCTTTTCATGGTATCTTTCCTCTTCTTCACGTGTCCTAATTTGTGTACCTTAGATTTAATTTTAAACTTTGTAAAGGAAAGAAAAAGAGAGGTTTGACCCTGAAACCTAATGAATAAATAGGCAAAGACAAGGATTCAAATTAATCATTGCTATTCTAAAGAGACAGAGTATAGGCAGGAGCCTGTTCTCCCTATAAGTCAAGGATAGAGAGGTCATGTTGGGGAACAAGTGTTACAGGTGGGGTCCTTCCTACTCATATTGTTGGGATGACATATTCTCAACCAAGGGTTCCCCTTGGACTCATTAGCAATACTCTGGGAATGCTAGCTATGTCTCTATCTTCTGGAAATCTTAAAATGTCTAAACTGTGATAAAAATGGATTGAGAGAAACTGAGCATCTTTGGTGGGAACTGCCTATTAAATGGTAACTGGACTTTGTAGCAGAACCAGATTACTCGGGCCCAGACCACAGGGCAAGCTTTCTCCCATATCTTCTATTGATTTTTTTGGGAAGATCATGGCCCTGGTCCCGAACAAAATGGAAACTCTTGGTTTTGGTAACCTTAGGCAGAAATGTTTGCAGTAAATAAAGAAAATAGGCCTGACCTAGAGAGTCAAAATTTGGGGTTTAACAAACCCATTTGAGCCTCTGCTGTGATATTTGAGCACCCGAGGCAGTTATATCACCAGTGAAGTAGGCTGTTAAGTAATACCGAGCTTATAAAACTTGCTCTCCTTAGCCAACTGTGTACATTTGGAGAATAATGCCTGCAAAGCATTTTGACTTCCTCAGAAGAAAAGCCCCATGTAAGTACAAGGTACTGGTATGGGTTATGAAACAGCTGTGAAGAGATTCTGTCAGAGAGTGGCCAGACACATGAAATTGGCTTAGAGATGGTACCGTCTAGACATATATTTTTTTTCTTCCTGCCACTTGCAACAGGCCATTTCTCTGTTTGAGCTGTTGCCACACTACTTAATATGATCAAGCATCTCTTGGCCATGTGACACGTAACCTGGCATCTCTATTTAATGTTTTACGGTTTTAATTTTAACTGTGTCAGTTCACCTCAAGCCCATCAATCAGAAATCAAACCATGTTCTAGCCCCTGTTGCAGGCTGAGCTGCCTAATGTCCAAACACCTGTGTAGGCGCTTTGGCTGACACCTAAGTCGGTTTTCTCACTATTGTTAGGTGTCAGAATTCTTGACATTGGACATGCTAGCCAGTGACTTGATCTTGGTAAGAGTACTACGGGAAAATCCATTAACTCTGCGGCAAGTAGCTTTAGTCATGGCCTGACTGTACATCCTGAATTCAGTGGGATGCCTCGAGCAGATGCGGGTTCAGCACGAGCGACCGGGGATTTTATGTAATCCGTGTCAGGTGTTTGGGAGTGAGAGCAGTGCGAAGTGGTGGGAGGATTTTGCCTCTCACGGGAGGTGGTTACTCGGAAACCGTCATGACTGCCCCTTTGATTGCTGTTAGCATCAGCGTTATTGTTTGGTTTTATGAAGTAAGCGGTGTCCAGTCAACCTGGGAAGAAGAAGCATCAGTTACGAGGATGTACTTTCCATTCCAGGGGACATGACTAGAAGAAACTTCTTAGGCTGAACTCTCTGAACCTTCCCTTCCTGGGTTGCAGTGTTCTTTAGGGATTCTCAGGACAAATATAACTTCAGTCTCTGATCACTGTCGCCAGATGTTGATATATGAGGTGTATCTGTTATCAACGGTAAACCAAGAGCATTTTTAAAGGTTCACTTTTTCTTTTTCTGTGCTATCTTTGTATGGCATAATTGTGCGTGTGTGTTTTATGTTGATCCACATGCTTACTTGGGATTCAGATAAATGGAAATGAAATTTGGGTTTATCTTAACCCCAAATCACAAAATTCAGAAATCATTACCCTATAGCCTTTAACATATAACCTGGTAGTGTTATTTGAATGAGTTCTTCGTTTAGTTTCAGTTCTTTGAGTCGGGGATCCTGTTACCGTTTTTGGCACAGTTTTATTTGCTGAATGATTATTTCGTGTGATTGTCCTTTATGTTCAGAGGTGTTCGTAACATTATTATTTCTCTTAGATGCAACTATGGAAAGACTGGCTAAATACAGATGACTTTCTCTTTAGTTTTTATTAGTGGAAGAAGCATGCATACAGCTCTGGGTTGTTTTGTACCTGTCCATTTGATATGTTGCCTTTGTGCTTGTCGCAAGATTACTCGGAGGAATGTGTTACTAATTGCTTATTAAATGCTATTCTGTGTTTCCTTAGATCCAGTTGTTAAAAACCTGGATCTAGCTCACTGACTGCGCATTCCTCCATCAATCCATTCATTCAACAAATACTGAGAGCTGCAGACTGCCAGGCACTGGGTTAGTCACTGGTGATACAGCAGAGGACAAGATTGTCCTTCCTTTATCCAATAGTTTTTCACCTTTCTGGGCCAAGCTGCTGTAAAATACATTATTTTGCTAATATTAGAAAGGTTATCATACCTGTTTTTGTTACCGATCTGTAATAGTAGTCAACATTCCACTGGAAATTGCAGCAGGGTACAGGTGACATTCTACTAAAGATGTTTAACAGCTACAAAATGGTTGTAGCCTCCTAAAAAATAAGAAAATTCCCTGGCAGAAAAAGATAATGAGGGAATAAAGCTAGACTAAAGGAGAACTCTCACTCCTGTAAGGCTTGTCTCCCTCCTATTTTCTCTGCACAGTTTCTGAAACTTCCTTTTTCTATAGCTGTCTCCCCAGGCTTGCTCAGGTATTAAAAGTGATAACTAGTAAACCTTATACAGTTCTTTGTGTTGAAGGTCAGTGTTGCTGGGACAAGGAGAAGACTTTCCTCTTTCACCCCACACGGCAGACAGGGTCCTTCCTTTCCCTTTCTCAATATACAATTGAATAATTGTATATTACTCAATCATGTGTTTCTGGAGAGAGTATTCCTCAGTTTTATTGTCTGACTTGGAGTTAGACATCTCATGTCGGGCATTTCAGGGCAGGGAGGAGAAGGAAGGCTTTACCATGGGGCGTGAGTGTGGGAGAGATTGTGAGACATGAGACACGTTGACCTGAGCAAGGTCCTCCAAATCCCATTGTGAAGGCAGCAAACATTTTGTTTGCGTAGACTTGCATAGATGCTGCCCTCTTCTCAGGATGCAAAAGGATGGGGAAAGATGACTTTTGAGGTCCCTTTCATTATTTTTATAGCTCTGTATTCCTCCCCTCAGCTTTACTGAGGTATAATTGACAAATTAAATTGCAAGATATTTAACGTGTACGCTGGTGAGTTGATATACACATACATTGTGAAAGGATTTCCACCATCAGATTAACACATTCATCATCTCACATATTTACCTTTTTTATTTTTGGTGAGAACATTTAAATTCTATTCTCACAGCAAATTTCAATTGTACAATATGGTGTTTTCAGCTGTAGTCACCATGTTATACATTAGATCCTCAAACTTTATTCATCTTATAACTGAAAGTTTGTATCCTTTTGCCAACTTCTCCCTATTTCCACCTGTAATGGCAGACCCTGGCAATCACTTTTCTATTCTTTGTTTCTATGAGTTAGACTTTTTTTTGTTTGATTCCACATATAAGTGATACCATGTAGTATTTGTCTTTCTCTGTCTGATTTATTTCACTTAGCATAATGCCCTCCACGTTCATCCATGTTGCAAATGGCAGGATTCCTTTTTTTTTTTTAAAGGCTGAATAATATTCCATTAATGTTATAATATACTTATATTATATTACACCTATTTATGGGTATAATATAAATTATATAATATGAATAACACATATAAATATTTATAAGTATATACCACATCTTTATCCATTCATCCATTGATGGCCACTTAGGTTGTTTCCATACCTTGGCTATCGTGAATAATGCTGCTGTGAATGTGGGGCTGCAGATGTTCCTTCAGGGCAATTACTTCATTTCCTTTAGATATGTACTTAGAAGTGGGGTTGCTGGATCATGTAGTTAGCTCTATATTTTAAAGAGGAGAAACTAACTGAACACATTGAGGACCAAATAGAAGTTGTCCTTGGTGGTTGGTGGTGGTCAGAGCAAGGGTCCCCAACTCCAGGGCCGTGGACCAGTACCGGCCCATGGCCTGTTAGGAACCGGGCTGCACAGCAGGAGGTAAGCAGCGGGCGAGCCAGCCAAACTTCATCTGCCGCTCCCCATCGCTCCCCATTGCTCCCCATTGCTCCCCATAGCTCCCCATCGCTCCCCATTGTTCCCCATCACTCCCCATAGCTCCCCATCACTCCCCATAGCTCCCCATCGCTCCCCATTGCTCCCCATCGCTCCCCATTGCTCCCCATTGTTCCCCATCGCTCCCCATTGCTCCCCATAGCTCCCCATCACTCCCCATTGCTCCCATCACTCCCCATAGCTCCCCATCACTCCCCATAGCTCCCCATCACTCCCCATAGCTCCCCATCGCTTCCCATTGCTCCCCATAGCTCCCCATAGCTCCCCATCGCTCCCCATAGCTCCCCACCACTCCCCATCGCTCCCCATTGCTCGCATTACTGCCTGAACCATCCCCCCTCAACCCCGGCGATCTGTGGAAATATTGTCTTCCATGAAAGCGGTCCCTGGTGCCAAAAAGGTTGGGGACCGCTGGGTCAGAGGACAATGGTTCAATGATGAGAGCTGGAAATCCATGGCTCAGAGCTCTTGCTTCGCCTTTGTGGTTCTTAGGGGATCAATATCATATTGTCACAATTATTCCATCTAGTGCAACCCTCTTAGGTTTGTGGAGAGAAAACATAACTAAAAGTGATGTTATAACATTTTAAAAATAATAAAGTGTTCTTTTTAGCCTATGACAAATTTCTGTCTATAGGAGGAAGGTCAGCAAAATTGTCAAATAGTCTTGATGATCCTTGATAGTTTTCTCCATAATCTGACCCTGTTACTTTTTCTCTATCCACCATCCAGCTTTATGGAGATTTTATTGACATATAACATATGTAAGTTTAAGGTGATGGTTTGATACACACACATACATACACACATGGTAATCATTTTGCTATATATATATATTGCAAAATGATTACCACAGTAAGGTTAGTTAACACTTCCATCCCCTCACGTAATTACCATTTTTTTTGGTATGGTGATAACATTTAAGATGTCCTGTCTTAATAACTTTCAAGTATATGATACTGTGTTGTTAATCATAGTCACCATGCTGTACATTAGATGCCCGGACACAATCAACTGCTTCTTCCTCCCCCCTCCCCAATTGAGCTCTCCTAGCAAAACTTGGCTCTGGTTAAATGTCTCTGCCTACTCTACCCCTCCACCCATTCCTGCACCCAAGCAGCTGAATGTGGCTGAAGAAAAACACACAATCATCTTAACATGCCTTACTTTAAATTTATGACATCATATCTTATGTGGACTCATAGGATGGCCTGGCAGTCCTACCTCATTTTCTCCAAGAATTCACTCACACACTCTTCAAGTTGACTATTCCACACTTTTTCCTGTTGCCTCAAACCACCACCATTTCTCTTCTCCTTTCCAGTTTTTTATTTGACTAAGAAAAGAAATATGGTAACTTTCACGTATTCCCACCACCAAATCTACCCGCCCGCCGGCACCTGTGCCTGCTACGGCAGAGGATGTAGTTGAGCAGGCCGTGCACTGGGCCCCCTCCCCTCTCTGTAAT
The DNA here is from genome assembly GCF_003031525.2 of Neophocaena asiaeorientalis asiaeorientalis. Classification (NCBI taxonomy): domain Eukaryota; kingdom Metazoa; phylum Chordata; class Mammalia; order Artiodactyla; family Phocoenidae; genus Neophocaena; species Neophocaena asiaeorientalis. Next base: position 1,918,264 of record NW_020175662.1, read on the forward strand.
AGCAAAGAAGCCAGCCTTATATGGTGGCCACTACGTGCCAGGCTTAGTTCTAAGTACCTGATATATTAACTAATGTAATCCTTACAACAGCCCTGTGAGGTAGGACTCATACCAGTTTTACAGTGAGAGAGCTGAGGCACACCAAAATTCAGTAACTTTCCCCAAATCACGCAGCCATAATAAGTTTGTGTGGCTCCAGGGTCCATGTGTGTAACCTCTCCATTATACCTCATCTCTTGGGACATTCCTCCAGCTGCTCTCCCCTCTCTCCTGCGTCATCAATTTCCCCCTCTCTACCAGATCTTACTCATCAATTACAAGCAAATTCTAGTAGCTCCTATTTTAAGAACCTACCCTTGACCCCATATCTCCTTCCAGCTACCCCCTAATGTCCCTGTTCTCTTTTTCAAATTTCTCCTGTTTTCTCTATTTGCTGTGTCTACTTCCATTTTCCTAATTTTCTTTGGAAGCACTTCAGTCTGACTTTTGTCCCTACCATTCCAAGGAAACGAGTTTTGTCAAGGTCACTAATGACTTCCCAAATGTCAAAGCCAGAGTCTCAGTTTGCTACTCAGTCCTTCAATCTTAGTTTTTCTCCCACCTGTGGTCATTTTTCTGTCTCCTTTGCTGGATCTCCCTCTGCTGGCCAACCTCTAAATGTTCGATTGTCCAGGGCTTGGGCTGGACCACTTCGCTTTCATCCACTCTCATTCTCTTGGTGATCTCAGCCAGTGCCAAGGCTTTAAATATAATTTATAGGCCGATGATTCCTAGGTTTTTATTTCTAGCTTTGACCTTCCTTAGACTTCCAACATTTCCATTTGTATGTCATAGGCACAAGCCACCACACAATTAATATATCTCAAATAAAATTCTTGATTTTGCTTTTTATTCTTTCATTCCTGTTTTCAGTAAAGTGGGGTCTTCCTCCCACATCGCACATTGTAATTATCAGCGAGCCTCTATCTTCAAATTACATCCCAGATTTGACCACTGCTCTCCCTTTCCCCTGGGTTTTGAAATAGCCTCCTATTGGGTCTCCCTGCTTTGTCTCTTGCTCTGATATAGCCTATACTCTGCCCTACAGCAGAGTCATTCTTTATAAATATATGTTAGATGTGGCCCCTGCCTACCCCTTCCCCGTCGTTTCCTGTATTCTCTCTGTCCCTCCTGCCCCCCAGCCCAGTCTTCTTTGCCATTCTTAGAACACAGCAAGCAGACATCTGCCTCAAGGTTTTGGTCTTGCTGTTCCCCCTGTTCTCCTCTGCTTGGAATGTTTAATGACCTAAATGAAACAAGAGAATTCATTATTTTGTTATGATCTCTGTTCAAACTTTACCTTATCAGAAAAACTTTCCTTGATCTCTCCATCTATAATAGTAGTACCAGGCATTTTCTATCTTCTTGCTGGTTTTAATAAGAGTGTAATGTATTGTATATCTATTTGTATATCTCTTTGTTTGCTGTACATCTCCTGAGGGACATATCAGCTCCATCAAGGCAGAGACATCATTGCTCTATCCCTAGTGCCTGGAACTAGGTGTTTGATAAATATTTGTTGAATTTTTTGAACAGTGACAGGTATTAAGGCCCACAAAGTTAAAGGATATATAAGAATGAGAAAGATTAGAGGTAATATTTTTTTAAGTTAAGAAAACCTGTAAATGATAGATGAAAAGGGATATATGTGGAGAAAATTGTCTGGAAGAGGAAAAGGAAAGTCTCAGAATTCTTGGGTGGCTTTACACCTCCCTCTCCTCTTTACCATCTAAAGAGCGTTCCCTGTTGCAGTCACCACTGTGTTCAGAGCCAATGGGGAGACCAAGGAAAAGGCCTTCAGTGGATTTTGTGGGCCCTTGTCCGGGGCTTCAGAGGTGCCTTCAGGATGTGGGTGGGGGCTCAAAGTATTCCTAGAAAATTAAAATTAATGAAATAAAATGAAATTGGGGGCCTTATGTTTCCTAATCCAACACTTTTTGAAGCATGACAGATGACACGCTGTGAATTTAACTCTTATGATGATGGTAATGATAATGATTTTTTTCATGTGTTGCTTTTCTGACTGTCCTTGATCAATATTTCATTTCCCAATCCCCTTTAGAATTGTATGGAGAACGTTGATGTAATGGTTTCCCGTCTCTTGGGTCACTCCTCTGTAAGGAACACAGTACAGGTGTGGATTTATGGACCTCCCACTTAACACTGTTGTGAGTTCTACTCACTCATGTGGAGGAAGAACAGAAAGAAAACTGTGCCAACATAATAATTCTCTCGTTTAGTATTATGAGATAGAAAGAGATTGGAACACTCCTTTTAAATTCTGTTAGTATTTCAGTGTGCTTTCTAACAGATAAATCTTTAATGATCTCCAGAAAACAGGAAGAGGATGTTTCCTACCCTTGTAGGTATAAATATGGCTGTAACAAAAATCCGTATTACCTGAACTTTGACTCCCAATAAACATGATGCATGGTAATCATCTGACGTAGCTGTGGTTTTGAAAGTTTAAAATGTGAGGATACGGTGGGCATGTAATCCCGCAAAGCCCATATTGCTCAACTTTAGCTATAAAATTTGTGTGAAAAGGCCAATCATGATTGTTTTGTAGTGTTTGGGTCATTTCAAAAGATTCATTTGTATGCACTCACTGTATTTCTTCATGTTCCCTTTGCTTTCTTCTTGCCTAGAGGGAGAAGAAGATGAGGATGAAGAAGATGAGGAGGATAAAGATGCAGACTCCCTGGATGAGACCTTGGGTGGTGACACCGAGCTGCCTGGGTTTACTCTCCCTGGCATCACGTCTCAGGAACCTGGCTTAGAGCAGGGAAACGTGGTCTCTTTGGAGGGAGCCACCTACCAGGTGCCGGACACCATCGAGTGGGAACAGCAGAGTCAGGGCCTGGGTAAGAGTCATGTGTGTTTCTTTCCCTCCCATCTCCCCTCATTTTAGTTTTCTTAGGTGACAGCTTTCCTTCATTGGCATAGATTATGGAACAAAATGGATCTTCTGTTTATGGGTGTTTCAGCTGGGAAAAGGTTCTCAGTTCTTTCTTCACTATGTTTATATTTATACTCTTCAATAGTCAGCCTCCAAACAGTCTCCATCTGCCCACGAAGAGCACGGTTACCTAATTTTTGGAAGGAATTCCATCTTTCCTTCCCAGCTGGAGGACAGCTGTCGGCTTTGGGAGGACTTCCAAATGGGGAGGAATTGCGTGTAACCAGTCAGCTGCGCAAGCAGCGTGAACGGACTGGAGTCGGAAAACAAATGGATTTTGTCATCCTCTGTCCTTTTAGAATTTCCTCCCCGGGGAAATCCTTCCTTCACTTCTGGGTGAGCTTGCAGCCATCCCATGACTTCTCTCCTCATTCTCGTGGTTGCATTTCATCATCAAATACAATCTTGTTTCAGCAGTTAGTGTCCAGACAACTCCAAGCTTACTCTCTCTTGCGCCTGGCCTGGATGTTCGGTGAGAGTCTCCGTGGATGCAGGTTGACCCTAACTCTGACACTCTCTTCCTGTCAGCAGGGACGTTCCTCTGTCTGTCTCCTCTTACCTTTTTCTGGAGAGATGCTATTAAGCCCTGGGTGATTCTTTGAGGCCTCACTCTCTTGACCTGAGGGGAAGTGACCTCTTCTCCAAAGAAATCTCCTCCCTGAAACTCTTTTAGTCTTTAAAAGGCCCATTTATACCTTAAGTACAGCAGAGGTTAGATTGAAGAGTCATATAACCAGCGTTTGGAGTATTTCATTGGAAATTGGGGTGTTGGTCTTCGACTTCGCTCTGGAATATCATACTAGTGTATCCTGGTGCCTCGGTTGAAACTTCCAATTCAGAATCTTATTACATGTGATTTCTTAAAGATTGTTCTCCTCTCCTCCCATGAAAACTCTTTCAGATTAGTGATGAGGAAGGGTAAGTGCATTAAAATGAGTATGGAGTGGGAAGGTCGCGTCATCTGTTTATCACACGATTGTGTAGTTTAAAACAAGCTCTCTCGCTTTCTTCAAAGCTCAGACTGAAGTTGGTAAACCTTTAAACTTTGGCAGTCAAAGGGGGAATCCTTTTCCTAATCTCTAAAACTAAGGAAACATACATAAGGATCTTCAATGTCATCTTCTCTTCCATTATAGAATTCTTTCACGAGCTGTCCTTTAGATTTGGTTAATTAATTTATCCAAAAAATGGAACACCTACTATGTTGCTTTGCAAGGCATTGGAAACACAGAGAAAAACAAGGCAGTGCCTTTTATTGATTAGAGCAGAGCCCACTTGTAAAGGCTTCAGTGCAGGGTGGGTGAATTCTATAATAAAAGTAGGGTTATAGGAGGCCAGAACAGAAATGTAGAAGGGGGCCATTTAGAGTAGCTTGGAGAGTTCAGAGCTGTCACTTGAAGGATATATAAATAGGAGATAGCTTGCAGGAGAAAGAGGTCAAAGACAGAACATACACAGAGACACTGGAGGGATGAAAGAGCATGGCATAATACAGATAGGTTGGCAAAGAACATTGTAAGTGGGTAAAAAGAAGCTCTAGGAGATACAACAGCAGACAAGGCTGGAAAGGTAGGGTAAGCAAGGATGCATCACGAAGAGTGGTGACTGCCAAGAGGTTTTCCCTTGTCCTTTATGAAAACCGTTCTAGTGATAGTGCAGTGGAGGAACAGGGGAGGAGCGTGAGACTGGGGAGAGAGAAAGGCTGCTTATGAGACCAATGAAATGTCCATGTGAAGAGCGAAGGCGTGAACTAAGGCAGAGGAAGTGGGATGAAGAAAAAGGAGCCAACCTGAGAGCTTTTTGTCACGGGTACTAACTGATTTGGGAGGATGAAGAAAAATAGAAAGAGAGTTGAGGATGATTTCTAGGTTTTTAGCCTGGGCGAACAGGTGGAGAGTGATATCTCTGATGAAGAGAGGGAATAGAGAGAGTGACGTGCACTTGGCATATTGGGGAGATGATGAGCTAGTTCGGGCACATTGAATACGAGGAGCCTGTGGGCTGTCCAGGATGGACTTCGATTTTGAGTCCTGAATTCAGGGAAGAAGTCTGCGACTGAGAAATTATTCTGGGATTATCACCCTCTAGGTTGACATAAAGGTTGTAGTTGAAATGTACCTGGGATTTCCTGTGGAATATGCTTATGGTAAGCAGAGGAGGTGATAAAGGATGGACTTCCACTGGACAGGCAGAAGGTATCATACATGTGCATACAGCGCTGTATTTACTAAATTATTTCCTGAACAAATCCGGCATGTAATTGGGCAGTAGTTACTTTAAAAACATATCAAATGAGGGCTTCCCTGGTGGCGCAGTGGTTGAGAGTCCGCCTGCCGATGCAGGAGACACGGGTTCGTGCCCCGGTCCGGGAAGATCCCACGTGCCGCGGAGCGGCTGGGCCCGTGAGCCATGGCCGCCGAGCCTGCGTGTCCGGAGCCTGTGCTCCACAACGGGAGAGGCCACAACAGTGAGAGGCCCGTATACTGCAAAAAAAAACCCCAAAAAACAAAAAAAAACATATCAAATGAAACTGCTAAAAGCTTATAAATATATCAAAATATTATCAAAATATTATAAAACAAACACAAACACTGGCCTGGGAACATGTGAATAAATATTTAGTCTGAAATGCACCTGTTCTACATGAGCTGGTTGAGATCAATAAAATAAAATACAAAATACCAATGTAACTTATTATAGAGGTTAAACACAAAGACAAAAATCTACACATCAAGTGACTCCTCAGGTAGTGGATTTGTAATATGGAAGGATCATGGACAGTTGAACAGTCTTTTAAGTATGGATTGGGTGAATATTTAGGGACTGTACCCCTTTACTGGAGAGAGGGCTGCTTTTGTACAGAGGTACTCTATGGAGGCCATATGGCATCTATTCCTGGATTGTGGTCCAGGAAGCCAATTTTCCCCACTTAGGAAGTTGGCTTACCATTTATGATAATTATAAGCAATTGGAGAGGCTATGAATCTTAGAAAAATCTGTAGCGGTTACAATTCAAGGGTAACATGATCATTTGGGCTCTAGCCTTTTTCAACACAAATTTACCATTGAAGAAGAGTCAAATTTTTAAAAAATTGACTTTATTGAGGTATAAATTATATACGATAAACTGCACTCAGAGTATGCAATTCGACGAGTCTTGACAGTTGTCAAGATGGAGGCTACACTCATGTGGCCTCCATCTCACTGAAAATGCAGAGTATTTCCATCACTTCCCTTTTGTCCCCCCAGTGATTCCTCATCCTGTGCAGTCAGTCTCTCTCTCAGTCCCCAATCCCTGGTAACTACCGATCTGCTTATATTACTACAGGTTAGAGTGCATTTTCTAGAATTTTATATAAGCGGAATCATATAATACATACCTTTATGTACCTGGCTTCTCTCACTTAGCATAATGATTTTGAGATTCAACCATGTTGTGGTCTGTATGAGTAATTTGTTCCCTTTTTATAGCTGGGTAGTATTCAATAGTATGGATATACCACATTTTGTTTATCTAGTCACCTGTTGATGAACATTTGGGTTTTCCCCAGTTTTTGGCTAATAGCAGTTACATTTTAAGGTGTGTAGGGTATGAGGCACAGGAAAAATAGCCCTATTGTCCCCCTGTTCTGCCTCCTGATTCCAGCCTCCATGCATGGCTAAGGTTTCTTAAATTAGTGATACCAATTTAGTGATTTGCTATGCTTTTTAAAGTGATTTCCCCAAGTCCTGAATTTTTATTTCATATCAGATTTTTCCTTTTAATAAAATTTACCATTTTCCTGGTTGTCTCCTACCTTTTACTTTCACTTCTTTTCCTGATATCTTCAGTTTGCCAACATGTTTTTAGCATTGTAGTTTTCGTGGGAACCAAAATAAGGAACAAATCTTTCAAGCCCTTCGTTTTTTTCCACTGTGGGAAGACTGGGTTGGAGTAGTAGTGTCTGGGTCTAGGATTTTATTAGCTCACCAACTTTTTCTTGGAGGGACAGGAGTATTTCCTAGTAACTCAAAATGAGTGACAACTTCTGGATCGATGTTCATTGATACAGTTTCCTAAATGTTCTCAGGTCATGTGCAATAGAGGGAAACCCCTATTTGTGATGGATTTTGTGGTACCAAGAATAACGGCTCTTGCTGATATGATTAGGTTAAGGATCCTGGGAGGGAGAGGTTATCCTGGATTTTCTCCAAAGGCCCAGTGTGATCACGAGTGTCCTTATAAGCGAGAAGTATCAAGTCAGAGTCGGAGAAGGAGATGTGATGACAGAAGCAGAGGTCAGAGTGATGTGGCCATGAGCAAGGAATTCTGGCAGCTTCCAAAGCTGGAAAAGGCAAGGAGATGGATTCTCCCCTTGAGCCTCTAGAAGAAACACAACCCAGCTGACACCTTGATTTTTAGTCCCTCAAGACCCATTTTAGACTTTTAACCTCCAGAACTGTAAGGTAATAAATTTGTGTTGTTTTGAGCTCCTAAGTTTGTGGTAATTTGTTACAGCAGAAATAGGAAACTAATACAGATTTCAATAAGTATTTCATGAGCAGCTTCCTTTTAGAAGTAGAGCTTGCGTGGTAGCTGTAGTCTGAGTGTGAGTGTTGTAAACTTAGCTATAGTTTTTTCTTAATGAATCACTAAAAATGCAAAGATTGAGACCTTTAAAAAGTATTCCAGTTTAATATAATTATACTTTAATTGGTCATCTTATTCATTCCTATTTTTAAGTGGGTTATTTTTATTTATAGACTATCACATCCTATTTTACAATATGAATGGTATTCCAAAGCAAATGCTAAAACCCATAGAAACCTTTAAAAATGAACAGATTGAAGTGGGTAGTTGGGATTGGCTAAAAATAATACATACTCTTTGAATAGATTATCGTTTCATTTTCTGTGAAGTAACAAGAGCAGAAAACTTAGATGACTTTCTGAGGCAAAGCAGTAGATCCATGGCTTAATTCTGTGCACTTCTGTTTTCTGTATTGTCACATACACATTGCCTGTAAAGCTCTGGAGAGAGAGAGCCCAATTTCTTGATCTTGCTGTTGGGAGGTGTGATTTGTGGACTGAACTATAGAGGACAGAGAATCAGGAGTGAAAGTTCCATGTTATGACTGAGGTGCATTGATTGGTAAAGTGCTAGTAGCATATAGGAAGCTCTTTATTTACATATGCAGAATGAATTTCTTTTCTGATCTAACAAGTTTCTTTTCTTTTTTTTTTTTTAACAAGTTTATTTTCAAATTTATTGGTAAGAACCTGTACAGAGAGCAGGTACTGTGACCCCCCACACTACTTCTTATCCTTTCACTATAATAAATCACACGATTATTCTTTTAAAAGTATAAAATCAATATGGGCAAAGTTGAGTCAACATATCTTTTTTTTTTTTTTTTTTTTTTGCGGTACGTGGGCCTCTCACCGTTGTGGCCTCTCCCGTTGTGGAGCACAAGCTCCGGACGCGCAGGCTCAGCGGCCAGGGCTCACGGGCCCAGCTGCTCCGCGGCATGTGGGATCGTCCCCGACCGGGGCATGAACCCGTGTCCCCTGTATCGGCAGATGGACTCTCAACCACTGTGCCACCAGGGAAGCCCAACATATCCATTTTAATGTTTAAACATTTGCAATGTAGTTAATATCTGGTGATTCTTTCCTCTGTGCATTCTGTATCTGCCAGGATGCCTTTAGCTATACGTAGCAGAAACCTTAAGTTGACTTTAAAGAGTAAAGAAATATATTTTCTCTGAAAACAAGAAGTCCAAAGATGGAGCTTCTGGGTCAGTTGACTCAGCAGCTCAGCTGTCATCGGTGACTCATGTTTTTCCACCTTGCTGCACTGTCCTCCTTGGGATGTTCACTTTGGCCCCAGGCTCTCCTCCGCACAGTTGCAGTGGCTGAAGCAGTTTCAGATGTCACCCCTAGACAAGACACTGTGCAGACAAAGAAGAGGACTGCCTTTTTACTGTGTTTCTTCCTCAGGAGAGAGGAAGACTTTCCAAGAATCCCCCAGTAGAATCCTCACCACTGATCGGCTGGGGGGGGCGTGTGTCAGTCACTATACCTATCTATGATTTCTGTGTTTTTCTGTTTACTTCTCTTGTGGCTGGTTCTTATCCATGTTTCTTTTATCTTCCAAGAATCCTGTGACTAATCTTGTTAAACTAATATATTTATCTTAAATGTGTTTTGAATTCATGAGTTCTGGATGAGGGCCCGAGGGTGGTGGTATTGTTCCAAGAAGAGACCATTTTTTGGCCACTTTATGGTTTGGTTGATGTTCTGAATAGATAAGGCTTCCAAGAGCCATCAATTAGTTAAGTGCAGAATTACTATAGCTGTCTTCACGTTTTTTTCAAAAGCCTGCATCTAACATTGGGAGGGGTTCCTGATTTAGGAAGTGGAATATTTTTCTCTGGAGGTCTTTAAAAAACATGATAAGTATTCAATTAACAGTACAGAGATGTTTGTGGAAAGCAGAAGAATGAAGAGCATTTATGTTTCTAGTTTTTCACCAGACATTCATAGAGCACCTACTAAGTGTGTGCTGTACGTTGTGGAAAGAGTGAGAGGTTGACCTGTAAAGAGATAGATTGCCATGGGGCAGAGAATGGTTCTATAGATGTGAGGCCAGTGGCTGAGCGATTACACAGTGGGGAATTGAATCATCATTTACAACCGGGGGTTTCTTTGAGTGGGCAGCCATCTTTGGGGTGTGACTTCGGGAGTGCTTGTGTGATCTCTAATTTATATCCCCCTCCCCATTTTAACATGGTGCCTACTCTTCAATATTAAGAGCCTTCCCTTGGACTGCAATAATATATCTTGAGAAGGCCTTACAAAAATGCAGATCTGCTGTCTGGATAGGATAACCCATAAGATGTTATCATGGATTTATTATTATTTATCAGGTTCATTACCTGGTGATTTAGGATGATTTTAATATGAAAGAAAGAGAATGTGTTTTGAATTGGTAAAAGGTAGAATGAACTGTAGGCAAAGGTGAGGGGGTTCGGCCTTAGAGAAACTGAGCATTGGTCTGTGAGAAAGTCAGAGCCTTTGTCCTCAAACGTGTCAGCTCTTCTCTTTCTTCTCCCCATCATCCTTCTTGTTCTTTTAGAACACTTAACATGTAGCTAAGACTGAACACTTAAATATAGTGCAACACGGGCTGTGACAGCAAGAAAAAGATGCTCCATAAAAGACAGTGGGAAGTGTGAGACTTCAAACAACTCTTCACTGCAACAAATGTGAGTGTATTTTTGGCATATAACGTGTTAAGCTGTGTATTATGAGGTTGCTCAGGAAGTTGCCAGGCTAACGTGGTTAAATATGTGTAAGGAAGGAGAAGGAAAGAAACCTTAATCCGACGTAACCAGCGCGATGTGAGTGGCAGATTGGCTAAAGCCCCCGCACCAGTGGTTCTCACTCTTGGCTGGAGCCCCCTGGAGAGCGACACAAGGTACTGATACCTGGGTCCCACCCACGGAGCACAGCTGCCCTAGACTGGGTCTGCTGGTTGTTCCCTTGGGCTGAGGCAGCTTCTGTTTGTGAAGGGGCTGGAGAAGGAGGATTGTCAGAAGTGTTCTGTGCTCTATGAATTGAACCTCCATTAGTAAAGATTTACATTGCTTGTAATGATCTTTTGTGTATTGGATTAGTGTGCCTTAAAAAAAAAATCCAGCTTTTTACAGTCCTATTGAGATTAAAGTCGATATCCATGGTTTAGTTTTTCCAGAAAGCCCACGGTCACGTTGATTTCGGATGCACGTAGCAGTAAGTGGCAGCTTGCAGCATGCAGCACGAGCGGTAGCTGGAAGCAAGATCTTAGTTCCCGGACCGGGAGTCCTAACCACTAGACCACAGGGGGCAGTGGCTAGGGCCTGGATCCCTAGTTCTTGCCTGCCTTGTCAAGAATGAATTCATGTGAGGAGGCAAAAGGTAAAGAGAAAAGTGAAAAGTTTATTGGAAAAGCAAAGTACATGCGGAAAGATGCACGGGCGGACTCAGAGAGAGAGTCGCGCCTTTGGGAAATAAATTCTTTATAAAAGGGCAGTTTTCCAGGTCTTTGTCCTCCTTCTGGCCAATCATCTTGTTTTGTCCCCCCTGGCTAATTTGTCTCAGGACCCTCCCCTTAGGTGCGCACAAGATGGATCTTGACGTGAAGGCATCTGGGAGAAGCAAGACTCACTGTGGCCTGGCTTTGTCCCCTGACTTTTGACCTGCAAGGAGCCTTTCTGTGCATGTGTAGTGTCTCCCTTGCCCCAAGGATGGGAAGTATATGGCCTCTTGATCCTTTACTCAAACAAGGTCTAGCTCCTCTCTGCTCCTGCCACAACTGTTATCTTAAGGTGTCCACAAGAGACAAAGCCTGGCTTTCTACCCTGTTTCAGTTGTTACTTCCATTTTGGAGTGCAAACAGGAGGCTGACTGTAAATGCCTAACCTGGAGCCCACCTATCTCCTATCTCAGGAAATGTAAACAGGAAGCTAGTTGTGAGTGTCTGGCCTGAAGCCCACTTTTTCCTGCTTCATGAAATGTGAACAGGAGGCCAGCTGTAAACGTCTTACCTGGGGCCTGTCTGCCTCCTGCCTCAATGTGACAGACTTCTAAATCTGTACCATGGAGGTCTGTACCCTGACCTCTGCATCTGGAATGAGTGAGCATCTCCGGATGTGAGTTTCCTTGAGTAGGCACCTGCCTTGGAGTTACTTGGAGTTCCTTCCTGTCCTCAGATGGTACCCAGGGTTTCTGGGTTTAAGAGTAATGCCATTTACTCTTGCTTTGGAAAGAACTGAATTATTTTTCTGAGACAAGAGGAGCAGAACTCGGGTGTAGACCTCCTTTTTCCACATTAGGCAGGACACACTGATGCCAAAGTTTAAATTAGAGATTGTGATCCCTGCCTCTCCCCACCTCAGGAGAATGAGTGCTTAAGGGATGTTAGGTCTGTAGAGCAGGATGCCTTCCAAGTCCAAGAAATCATTTCTTCATAGATCTTTCCATTTGAGCCGTTGGTTACTTGCAGCTTAGCAGTAGTTGGGGATTTCTAGGGGAGAAAATCTGTCCCCATGCCTGTGGTGAAAAAATCTGACAAACTCAGGATTTTAGGTTTTAAATGCATTTATTTCCTGAGTTTTCCATTTATTTATTTTTAACCTGTTATATTGTAGGTATTTTTGTTAGAAGCCATAAATCCTCTTTTTAGCCTGGGGTAGGTTATAAGTAGGTTAAATACATAAAAGTGAATAGACTTCCTTCCTGCTGCCCACTTCCAACCGTGCTCGTAGATATGTTCTGAGGACACCTGTCTTGAACCAAACATCAAAAAGATAGCTGGCCAAGGCTAAACAAAACCAGGTTCTGGCCTAAAAAGAGTGTAATGTATTCTGGGTTTTTTTCTTTCATTTTGGTGTTCATGACACTTCTGATGAGCAGTTATGTGTAATGGCTACAGTCAAACTTTTATGTTTCTTCAGCATAGGAAATGTTAAGTCATTTGGAAGGAGGAAAGGATTGATGGAATGGATGATTTTGTGGGTTGTGTTAAATTTTCTTTTTAGGACTGACAGTTAATGATTTTTCACAGCTATATGTAGAACTTTTGAACCAAGAATTTCAGGCAGACTGGAATTGAGGCTTTGAAATTCATTAATTCCAAGAGTGGTAGAACTCAGATCATTCACACACACACACACACACACACACACACAGAGTTCCCTTTGACCAAGTCAGCTGTGGGACACTGCAAATTCCCTTATTCTCCTCCAAAGATTTCTTTTGAGAAAACTAGTGAGGAGTCAACTCTAAGTCTCAAACGCTAATGAGGAAAACTAGTAGAATAGAGTTAGTGGAGAGCACAGTGGCAGCCACAGCTCCGTCTGCAGCTAACTCCCCTCTGCATAAAGCTTCCCTGGGGATGTTCCTGTGTGGAGGAAGGGAAATCAGTCTTGGTTGTTAAAACATTGATCTTTGTGCAGCTGGGTCTCTCCAGTACTGTGGTAGTAGGTTCTGTGTGATCTCAAAGAACTGCCAACCTCTCAAACTGGCCTTAGGAAGCCAGAGCTATTTTTGAAATTCAGAGGATTGGTGGTGCGAATTAAAAATACACCACAGCAGAAGTGAAGGAGAGATTGAATATAAAATCAAGGAATCAGAGATTTCCATCAGGTAACTCAGGGATTCAACAGTTCATGGGTAGGAAGCATTTCTTATAAGTGTATTTGTCTCTTTTATACACCCCTGATATACTCAAGGACCTCCAAGATCTGTCTGGGGTCTATCTTCCCTCCTCGTTTCTCTCGACTGCTTTGTCCAAGACCTCTGCCTTCCGCGGGCTGTAATCACTGTCACCAGAACATGCATCAGACATTTCCGGACCTGGCTTTTTTTTTCTACCATTATTCTTTTTTCCTGGGATGGTCTTCTCCATTTTCTGTCTGTCTGCCCCCACCCCCCGCCCCGGCTCTCGCTGAAGCCTTTCCTGGCAACCCTAACTCCCACTCGGTCCTTCCCTGTGAAACTCCCCCAGCCGTTCTTGGCAGTAGGGCTCATTTCCACTCCACTATCTCATTTTGCTTAGGACTTTTTTGGAAGTGCACAATATCTAGTACTCAGCATTGAGTACTGTTGATTGATTAAAAGGGGGTTCTCTTCCAGCTGGTAGCCATGCTGGACCTGAAGGGGACGGGACGGGAGGGGGCATGTTAAATGGAGTTAGTTGGATTTGTGGAAAAAATGGTAACTGATCAGGTGCTGAGGGTTCTCCATAATGCTTATAACTGAGATGAAACTTAAATATCACATGACAGGTAGGACATCACGTGATCTTAACTTTCTCTGGTTCTCTCTACTTACTTCAAAATAGTTTTTACATCTACAAAGCCTTTAGTAATGAACTAATTATAGCATGCCTTCAGGTCATTGGCCATAGATAACATTTTGAGGCTAGGTTTTTTTCCCGGAACATAATCGAATGTTTTATTTTATTTTTTCCAGCTGTATTGATTAACATAACATTGTGTGCAACGTGTTTATCTGATACGCTTACATACTGCAAAATGATTGCCATCATAGCATTAGCTAACACCTGCACTGAGTTGAGTAACTACCTTTTCTTTTTTGTGGGCAACCTAACATTTTAGAATGGTTTTTTAGAATGAGCTTGGAGTGATTCTACACCGTTTAATGAGCAGACCTTGAAAATGCTGGGCCAGCTACCTTCATTACCTTCGAATCTGAATCAGATGAGAATCAAATGATTGCATTCTCATAGGGATCAATCATTTAAAAAACTTCCAAATAGCTAATTAGGTGCCTTAATAGCGATTAGGCCTTTGATAGCTTCTACCAAAGAATAAAAACAGCCATGGCATCACCTACAGGGAAGTGAGAAATTTATTAAACCTGATTCGCTTTACCACTGGATCATTGCTTCTCCAAGTCAGAGAATTGAGTTGTCTTTTTGTATCTCACTTCTGGCTGGAAGAAACTTATAATTATAGTATTTAAAATGTTTTAGGGTTCTGGCTTGAACAAAATGTTTCTCTTTTCATGTCTTTAAGGCCCTTTAAAAGGCCCTGGATTATAGGTTCTTGTATCAAAGGTTTAAAAGAAAAGTAAATTTGGACTTGTTGATTTAGGAAGAGCCTTCTGGAACTAAAGCCAAATATCTCAGCTTCACATTATTCATCTTTATTTCTGTTAATGATCTGTGTGAGATAATAGACTTAATGCTTTCCAGAAGTTGAAGCCCTTATCTGTATTTTCATGATTAAACTACATTGAATTAGAGAATTGGAAAAAAAATCACATTTCATTCATTAGGAATGAATTTCTTATGTGAAAGTTCAGCAGTCACTTTTCCTTTGGAGAGCTAAAAATGGATTCTTGGAACTAAGCCAGAAAATAATCTCTTCATCAGCTACAGTTAATAAAAACATTAATAAGGCACATTATATCTGAGGAGAGTACTTTGAACTAATTTCTTTGTAATCACAGTGCACTCATAGGCTCCATTGGGGAATTAGTAACATATGAAAACATCTAGTAGGCTCTTCTGGGAATTAAACAAGAAATACAGAGAGGACTGCAAAAAAAATTTCAGAAATGAAGAAACTGAGTATAAATTGTCCTCTTTGAAAAATACAGAGGAAAGTAAACAAAGATGATGTTAAAAAGCTTCCAGGGCTTCCCTGGTGGCGCAGTGGTTGAGAGTCCGCCTGCCGATGCAGGGGACAGGGGTTCGTGGCCCGGTCCGGGAGGATCCCACATGCCGCGGAGCGGCTGGGCCCGTGAGCCATGGCCGCTGAGCCTGCGCGTCTGGAGCCTGTGCTCCGTAACGGGAGAGGCCACAACAGTGAGAGGCCTGCATACAGCACAAAAAAAAAAAAAAAGAGAAAGTAGTGAAAACGGTGTCCTTATCTCTTGATTTGAAGTTACATGATGCTAAATTAAGGTGAATTAATCAAATGTTATAGGTCTGCTGTGTTAAGAACCTGGAATATCTGTAGTCTCCCCAGTTTTATTTGTCTTCCTCAATTTGGATCAGAGAAGGAATGCACTTAACTTTTGCATTTCAGAAAATAGAGCAATTCAGTAATTTCCCCCTCTCTACTGAGATCATAAAAAGACGATGCTAAATCCTCAAAGCTTAGCTTAGTGATCAGGTGAGGTTGAAGTCAGCCAGTTCACTTCATTTCAGCATTTGAGAATTAATGACCACGGAGTTCTGATTTTCCAACTAAGAACTTTTCTGATTTTCTGTTGGACAGAAAGATTTTTTCACAGAATCTGACACAAAATATAGATATGTGTCCAACAAAGAATGCCCAGTTTCAATTCATGTGAAGAATCTTTAAAATAAACTTTACAAACATCCAGATTATCAAGACCCAGGGAAAGAATTTAAAACAGAGGAGTGTTTACAGCTGAGGGAATTGTGATTTTTGCTTTCCACCTCTAAGTTTTCCTGCAGGGCTGAAATCTTTCTCAAATAATGGGATTTGAATTTCAAGCTGCTCCTCTTGAAAGAGGACAGCAACTGTTTGGAACAGGATGGCTTTGATGAATCCTTGGGGATAAATGCTCCAAGTAATGTCGGCAGCTTCCAACAGCATAAGGTTTGATGTGAAGTCAGCCACAGGCACCAGGGTAACTACCACCTAGGTTTGTTTATCACAAGCTTGGTAAAGTATCGCACATCCTGCAGGACCACGGCCTTGGGCTTCTGAGCCCTGCCATGCGGGAAGCAGGTGGGTGATGGAGGCCATGCACACAGAGCTAAAGTGAAGAGCTGTTGCTAGGTAGGCCTTACTATTCAGGGCTGAGCCACAGAAGCCACAGATAGTTCTAAAAACAACTCATTTACTTAATCCACTAATGAAAAGGAGGTAGGGGAAAACCATGGAAAAAATCATGATGCGGGGGAAGTTTGTTGTGTTCTATTTTCTTCCTCCTTCTCCCTGGTCATCATCCTTATCATCCTCGCTTTCCACCCTTCCTTTCAGCACCGGTAATGGCCACCCAGGACTGCCCTGGGATCCAAAGAGGCTTCAGTCTTCTCTTAATCCCTCTCACTATCTCAGAACACTCTTTCTTTAAGAACACAGTTTAAAGACTTTGAGGGACTGTCAATAATTCATAGTTGTTAAAAGATATATTTTTATTTATTTATTTTAAAATAAATTTATTATTTATTTATTTTATTTTTGGCTGCGTTGGGTCTTTGTTGCTTTGCCTGGGCTTTCTTTAGTTGCAGCAAGCGGGGGCTACTCTTTGTTGCGGTGTGCAGGCTTCTCATTGCGGTGGCTTCTCTTGTTGGGGAGCACAGGCTGTAGGCGCGCGGACTCAGTAGCTGTGGCTTGCGGGCTGTAGAGCGCAGGCTCAGTAGTTGTGGTGCATGGGCTTAGCTGCTCCGCGGCATATGGGATCCTCCCAGACCAGGGCTCAAATCCATGTCCCCTGCATTGGCAGGCGGATTCTTAACCACTGCGCCACCAGAGAAGCCCCCAAAAATACATTTTTAAAGAAGATATAATTATGATTCTTGATATAAAATGAACATGTGTCAAAGACTTTTAAAAGCTTATTAATTAATAAAGGAACTAGGTGGATGCCACCACTGGTTCAAAGGAAAGATTAAAGAATCACAAATTTACGTGGAGTCAAGGACTGTTTCAAATTTGGCTCCAACTAAACCATAAAATTTGCAGATCACTTGTGTATTGTCAAATAAACTCTAACTTTTAAACAACAACAACAAAAAACAGACTTAAAATGAATTTACAAATGGATGCATGACAGACTTTTTCTAAGGTATGAGGGCTGTTTCTCCACTGGACAATTAATTTTCTCGTCTAGAGAAGAATTATTTGTATGGCTATCAGTTATCTGCAATTTAAAGAGGTGTGAAAGAGTCCAAAGGTGATTCAGAGCCCTAAAGGGAATCAGATAATTCTCAGGGGCTCTAACACTCCATTAAAAGGATATTCAGGGGGCTTCCCTGGTGGCACAGTGGTTGAGAGTCTGCCTGCCGATGCAGGGGACGCAGGTTCGTGCCCTGGTCCGGGAAGATCCCACATGCCGCGGAGCAGCTGGGCCCGTGAGCCATGGCCACTGAGCCTGCGCGTCCGGAGCCTGTGCTCTGCAACGGGAGAGGCCACAACAGTGAGAGGCCCGCGTACCGCAAAAAAAAAAAAAGGATATTCAGTAATGTCTTCCTTATCTCAAAGAATACCTTGTAGCCCTAATTTTTTTTTTTTACAATGAAAGCATTTTATTGTAAAAGAATACATGTTAACTAAAAGAACTGAATGGTAGACTTTGGATAAATGGGGATGTATCTGTCAGGGAAGGTCAGTTGCTGTAACAAACAATTCCAGTCTCAGTGCCTTAATACAGTAGATTTATTACTTCCCCTCTTCACAGTTCCACTGTCACTAGTTACACTTCCACCAAGTGTCTCCACTATCTTCTTGGACCTATGTGACCTCAGTGGATCCTCTGCATCCAGCCAGGAGGCAGGAAAAAGAGAGAACTTAGGGAAGCCTGCTTGTAATTCCTCAGCCTGGAATGGACTCATTTTCCTTCCACTCAGATTCTATTGGTGAAAACTAGTCATGTGACCCCACGCAGATGAAGGTGGGGCAGATGGTGTTGGTTGTGGTCATGGTGGTTATTGCAACTTAGCTGAATCAAAACCAGCTTGGTGACCACTTGCATTTTCAGGGGTATGCTTCCAGGGACACTTCCTCTAGGAAGGCAAACCCCAGAGAACTGAGGAAAACCCAGTTTTCTATTTATAAATTATTACTAGATCCTTAGTGATGAGCAGAACACAGTGTCAGCTCTCCAGGAGCATATGAGTCATGGGGATGAAAACTCTATAATGTGAGGCAGGAAGTGACATATGCTGTGGAAAAAAATGCTCTGAAAGTACAGAAGGGTGAAATAGTAATTTAATTAATTAATTAATTAATTAATTTATTTATTGTGGCTTCATTGGATTTTCATTGCTGGGTGTGGACTTTCTCTAGTTGTGTTGAGCGGGGGCTACTCTTCATTGTGGTGTGTGGGCTTCTCATTGCGGTGGCTTCTCTTGTTGTGGAGCATGGGCTCCAGGTGCGTGGGCTTCAGTAGTTGTGGCTCACAGGCTCAGTAGTTGTGGCTTGCGGGGGTCTAGAGCGCAGGCTCAGTAGTTGTGACACATGGGCTTAGTTGCTCCATGGCATCTGGGATCTTCCCGGACCAGGGCTCAAACCCATGTCCCCTGCTTTGGCAGGTGGATTCTTAACCACTGCACCACCAGGGAAGTCCTGAAATAGTAGTTTCAAACAAGGGGAGCCATGGAAAGTATTAGAGACAACATGCAGGGCGGCAGTCGAAAGCCTAGAATTTGGTCAGGACATCCTGAATTCAAGTCTTCTCTTTGCCGCCATTGACTCTGGACAAATCTTTTACTTCTCTGAGCCTTGGTTTTCCTAACTCTAAAAAAGGGCATCATAACTGTTAGCTCATAGGGTCATTGTAACTTTACATGTGTAGGTATATACATGCAAAGTGAAGCAGAAGCTCATTTATATGAGATTTTGATGGTTAGGTCGACTTCAACAGGCAGAGAAGGCAAGGGACCTGGTAAGAAAGACTCCTGGGTTCTGTCCTTTCCTCCGTATTTTCTCAAGGAGCTTGTATACATTGGGAGTTCCCAGTAAGACTATATATAAGAAGAGGGAATCCACTGCCCAGCACAAATTTGAAGACCTAGATGCTCTTGAGAGTGCAATAGTTGAATTATTTAAAAATCTGACAAGGATTTCTAGTGGCTTTTGCTGATTCATTCTTTTTTTTTTTCCAGCATGACCCAGTCGTTGTCCACCCAACACTCCATTAACCATTCAGTTTAATGAGTGTAGTGTGAGGAGATTTAAAGTGATTGCCTGTCTTAGAGACAACACAAATAATTGATCAGAGTTTTTCACTTTTCAGATATTACTTCTTCAAGCTGTAGTTAAGGTTTCTGTGTCTTTCCTATATTTTTGCCTTTAAGCGTTATTTTTCCCCAGGTTAATTATATATTTTAATTTTTGGAACAGGTAGGATAATTATAGAATGCTGTTAGGAAAGAAAACTCACAACATGACTATTTTCAGGACATTTAGTATAAAGGCAGTAGCATTAAGATGTGAACTTGGAAATTGCGAGTCTTTTGTACTACTTAGTAGCCTCATGCAACTTTATATCCCACTTCTCTGCATCATGAATGTCTTAATAATAATTTTATACAGCTGAGCATAATCCTTAGGAAAAAGCAGGTACGGTGCTTCTTGACTATTAACGTGCATCCAGATCACCTGGGGATCCTGATAAAATGTAGGTTCTGATTCAGTAGGTCTGAGGAGGGGCCTCAGATGCTGCATTGCTTCCAGGAGATGTCTATGCTGCTGGTCTGTGGACCACATTGTGAGGGGCAAGGGGCCAATGGGCATACTTTTTATATGGGAAGTTGAGGAAGCCTTACTTGGGAGATTAAGGGGTCTAGGGGTCTTTTTAAAAAGGAGTTAGAATTTTATAGTATCTGCTTTTATTAAAGCTGCAGTTGGTTGGTCCTCTCTGTCCTCCATTAAGGACAGAATTTTCTAGATCCTTAGACTAGTTAGTTTTGGCTGTGCTTTAAAGTGTTTACTTATTTAATTTATTATTATTTTTTTTTACTCTTAATGATAGCGACAAGGGCATTTCATCTGTCTCTGCCTTAGTATCCTCAAAAGTAAAACCACCTGGCTGTTACCTACTGCAGAGGAGGAATGAGGATGGACCCTGCCACTCTTGGCTAGTGTGTGTAATCTTACTGACAGATCTTCTTACCGTGAATCCAGCTACTCAGACCATTTCCGTGGTTATTATTTGTGCTTATAAGAAGTTTGGAATTTTAGAACTTCCCTGTGGCTCGTAAGAGCAAAGTGCCAAGGAAGCCACTCCCCAGCTCCCTTCAGGTAAGGATCACAGACTGAATCCTAAAAAAGAGCCACGTGAATGTGCCATTTATCACGGGAGAGTCCCAGTCAGAGCAGATTAGAACAGGGCAAATCCAGCCTTGCTCTTGGGAGAAAAAACATCAAAGTACATACTTCTTCAAATTTTTTATTGAACATCTACCTTTTACGTAGCATTTTTAGGGGCACATAAATGTAGAGTAAAATTACCGCCAGTTGTTGCTGGGTGCTTGCTCTGTACTCATATTGCAAAGCACTTGATTTACTTTGCATCATTTAGCTTTCATAGGTAGATATCATTGTTCCCTGTTCACACTTAGGGGGACATCTGGGTTTCCACAGGTCAGAATGGCTCCCAAATTTCCATGGTCTCAAAATGGCTGTGACATTTCCAGGTATCACATCCTGATGTGATAATGGCCAGCAGAAAAGAGGGATCATCTCTTCCTTACTATCTTTTAAAAGAAGGAAGACTCCTAAAAGCTGCTCAAAGATCTTCCTTCATCTCTCATTGTCTGTAGTTATATCATGTGCTCATGTCTAAACCAATCACTAGCAAAAGAAATAGAACTACAATGGTCCCATTGCATTAATCTAGGGGTCAAGAGAGTATACATCAAATTCATCCTGATGCCTGTTCTTTAAATAAAGTTTTAATAGAACACAGCCCCACCCATTTTTTTTACCTATGGCCTATGGTTGCTTTCACCCTACAACAGGGGTCCCCAACCCCCAGGCCGCAGACCGGTACCAGTCCGGCCTGTTAGGAACTGGGCCACACAGCAGGAGGTGAGTGGAGGGTGAGCGAGTGAAGCTTCATTTGCCGCTCCCCATTGCTGACATTACTGCCTGAACCATCCCCTGCTCTTCCCATCCCCATCCATGGAAAAATCATCTTCCACGAAACCGATCCCTGGTGCCTAAAAGGTTGGGGACTGCTGCCCTACAACATCAGAGTTGAGTAGTTGCAACAGAGATCTTATGGCGCTGCAAAGCCAAAAATAT
This sequence comes from Neophocaena asiaeorientalis asiaeorientalis, assembly GCF_003031525.2. Lineage (NCBI taxonomy): Eukaryota > Metazoa > Chordata > Mammalia > Artiodactyla > Phocoenidae > Neophocaena > Neophocaena asiaeorientalis. Next base: position 1,939,756 of record NW_020175662.1, read on the forward strand.
TTACTGTCTGGTGCTTTACAGAAAAAGTTAGCTTACTATTGGCTTAGATGAGTCAGAATCCACATCCTGCACCAAGGAGGGGATATTTGGATAGAATTGGGGTTCTATCAACAAAGGAGTGAGTGGCTGTTGGATAGGCCACCAGCAGTGACTGCTACAGAAGGGCATCTTTCTTCCAATGAAGCAGATGTGCTTTGAAGGACATTTGTGTAGGAAGGTAGCTGTAACCTCAGTGACAGTACAGGGTCCTAGGTTGAGGCTAGGTATAGAGTATTAAATGGGAATAAAAATAGAAAGAAGCAGAAGTGATGTCTCCTAGGTCTTAGCGTGTAGAAGATGTGAACAATCCTTCCAAAATTCAGACCACTGGGAATTCCCTGGCGGTCCAGTGATTAGGACTCAGTGCTCTCACTGCTATGGGCCTGGGTTTGATCCCTGGTCGGGGAACTAAGATCCCACAAGTCAGCAGTGTGGCAAAAAAAAAAAAAAAAAAAAAATTCAGACCACTAAACAAGTGCCAGGTCCCATGTAGTTCCCAGTGGTCACATGAAGTTGTGACAGGGAGCAGAGCAGCTCCTATGCTTTTGTCTTGCCCTGGTGATGGTTTTAATGTCTGAAGATGAAGGAGACAAGAGGAACTGCAAATCCAAACAAGGCAGAACTGATAGCTGAAATGTAAGAGGCAATGTCCATTTCATCTTACCGTAGGAGGGATTGCTGGGCTTATTTAACCGTACTCTGGACGTCAGCAAAGCAAATGTCAGGAAGCTAAGAAAGTAGTCTTATCTCTGTTCATTAACTCTAAATGGTACACAACTCAAGATTGGTATGATTGGTACTAGTTCCTAAAAATTCCTGTTAACTAAAATGATAGTACAACTAAAAATGAACCTGATGAAGAAGAAGAGGGTGGAATTTTAAAGACCAATGTGGTTTCAAGAGGAATTTGGCTTTCAGAAGATGTGTGTATGTGAGCAGTGGAGTCATAAAGAGGAGGTACGGAGATATGTATATGTACGGCTGATTCACTTTGTTATACAGCAGAAACTAACACACCATTGTAAAGCAATTATACTCCGATAAAGGTGTTAAAAAAAAAAGAAAAAAGATGTGGATTCAAACCCTGGTTGTATCACTTACTAACTCGGCGAACTTGAGGGCATTATTTGACCTCTCTCAGCCTCTGTTTCTCCATTTGTAAGTTAGGATATAATTTTTACCCGTACAGAGTATTCTTGGAGGCCAGTGTATCCACTCTTTCTCTTGACCTCATTTTTTTCACTTTGAGACATTGTTGCATCATCGGTTGTCATTCTTGAAAATCTTTGGATCTTACTTATCCTTATAGGGAACAAAACCTTTTATAACTAGTGTGTCATTAATGGCTAAGAGTGGGTTAGCTCAGGGGCCATTAGGTTGTTTCCTTCAGCCTCCCCACACCCTGCTCTGTGTGCCTACCAGATACACACTACCATGCGCTCTGTGGGCCCCTCATGGGGCTTAAGAATGGACTGGGGCATTGGCCATGGTGTGGAGAGCTCACAGGGTATTCAGAGGGGACTAAGCAAGGTTACGGCATGGACAGACATCACTGCTGCTGGCCAGTCAGGCTGAGGCTTTGATGCAGACAAAACAAAGTCCTGGTAGGTGGCCCTGACAGGAGGATCAAGCGGCTCAAGCCTGGGTTCAGCAGTGTGTTCTTGGCAGGGCAGCTGGTCTGCAGGCAGGCAGTGGTCGCTCTCATGTGACTCCTGGGCACTCAGGTGATGCTCTTTCAAGTTCTCATTTCCCAAGTCTCCTCTTATCCGGTGGTGGCTCTCTTGCCCTCTTGGTCAGCTTCTCTAGGACCAACTTTCAATCCTACTGGGTAGCATATTTTTTCTTTTTGTTTTTAATCCAAGTAACATTGGTTTATAACATTACATAAGTTGCATGTGTACAACATTGTATTTATACTTCTGTACACCCTACAGCACGCTCACCATCAGAAATTTAGTTTCCATGCATCATCATACAGTTCATCCTCTTTACCCACTTTGCCTTCCCCCCAACTCCTTCCCCTCTGGTAACCCCTACTCTGTTCTCTATATCTACTTGTTTGTTTTTATTTGGTTTGTTCATTTATTTTGTTTGTTTTTACAAAAATTTTTTTAAAATTTATTTATTTAATTAATTTATTTTTGGCTGTGTTGTATCTTCGTTGCTGTGTGCGGGCTTTCTCTAGTTACGACAAGTGGGGGCTACTCTTCATCGAGGTGTGCAGGCTTCTCATTTCAGTGGCTTCAGTGGAGCACGGGTTTTAGGCACGTGGGCTTCAGTAGTTGTGGCATGCAGTTTCAGTAGTTGTGGCTCGCTCTAGAGCACAGGCTCAGTAGCTGTGGAGCATGAACTTAGCTGTTCTGCGGCATGTGGGATCTTCCTGGACCAGGGCTCAAACCTGTGTCCCCTGCATTGGCAGGCAGACCCTTAACCACTGCGCCGCCAGGGAAGCCCTGTTTGTTTGCTTTTTATATTCCTCATATGAGTGAAATCAAACAGTATTTGTCTTTCTCCATCTGACTTATTTCACTTAGGATAATACCCTCAAGGTCCATCCATGTTGTCACAAATGGCAAGATTTCATCTTTTTTATGTCTAATATTCCATTGTATATCTATACATCACATCTTTTCTATCCATTCATGTGTTGGTGGACACTTAGGTTGTTTCCATATCTTGGCTATTATAAATAATGCAATATAGCTTTCAAATTAGTGTTTTTGTATTCTTTGGATAAATATGCAGAAGTGGGATAGCTGGATCATATGGTAGTTCTATTCTTCTTCTTTTTTTTTTTTTTTGCGGTACGCGAGCCTCTCACTGTTGTGGTCTCTCCCGTTGTGGAGCACAGGCTCCAGACGCGCAGGCTCAGCGGCCATGGCTCACGGGCCCAGCCGTTCCGCGGCATGTGGGATCTTCCCAGACCGGGGCGCGAACCCGCGTCCCCTGCATCGGCAGGCGGACTCTCAACCACTGCGCCACCAGGGAAGCCCGGTAGTTCTATTCTTAAGGTTTTGAAGAATATCCATACTGTGTCCCATAGCAGTTGCACCAATTTCCATTCCTGCCAACAGTGTATGAGTGTTCCAGGTCTCACTTGTTAACTCTCCTCCTTTCCAGCTTCTCTTGCTTTATTAGCTCCTACACCCATTTTTATCCCTCTTCCATTTTCCAAAGCTTTGTTCTCTCTTTCTTTCCAAAGAAATAAATATCTGGGTTGAAGTGAAAATAAACTTAGTCCTTTAATACCACTGAGCTACTTGCATAGGGAAGAAAAGATTGGACTTTCTTTCTTTCTTTCTTTGTTTCTTTCTTTCTCTCTGTCTCTTTCTTGCTCTTCCTTCCTTCCTTATTTCCTCTCTTCTTCCTCCCTCCCCCCTCTTTCCTTCTTTCTTCCTTCCTTCCTTTCTTTCTTCCTTCCTTCCTTTCTTCCTTTCTTTCTTTCTTCTTTTTCTTTTCTTTCCTTTCCATAACACTAGATAGCAGTGATTCTTAGGAAAAGAAAGGATAATGATTTGAAGACTTAAGGGGTCACTCATCCCTGGCTTCATTCCCACAGTGATTTCCATATGGATATCTCTTCCATTTCTGTAAGCTTTCAGAGAAGAGGATTTGATCATCTTCCCTGGAAACTGATTACATTGCTCAATGATGAGAAAATTCTTTAACAACAAAAATAACATACACTTCTTGCATGTTTCATATGTACCAGGTATTGGCTATGATGCTAACATAGAAAAATTGATTTTTTAAATTTATTATTTTTAACTGATGTGTAGTTGATTTACAATATTATATTAATTTTAGGTGTACAACATACTGATTTTATATTTTTATAGATTATACTCCATTTAACATTATTATAAAATAATGGCTATGTTTCCCTGTGCTCTACAATATATCCTTGTAACTTATTTATTTTACACATAGTAGTTTGTACCTCTTAATCTCCTACCCCTATCTTGCCCCTCTCCCTTCCCTGTCCTCAGTAGTAACCACTAATTTGTTCTCTATGTGTGTTTCTGTTTTGTTATATTCATTCATTTGTTTTATTTTTTAGATATCACTTATAAGTAATAACATATGGTATTTGTCTTTCTGTGTCTGACTTATTTCACTAAGCTTACTACCGTCTAGGTCTAAGCATGTTGTTGCAAACAGCAGACTTTCATTCTTTTTTATGATTGAATAATATCCCATTATTATATATCAACATATACCATATCTTCTTTATCCATTCATCTGTTGATGGGCATTTAGGTTGCTTTCATATCTTGGCTATTGTAAATAATGCTGCTATGAACATTGGGGTGTGTGTTTTCATTTTCTTTGTATATACCCAGGAGTGGAATTGCTGGATCACATGATAGCTCTATTTTTAGTTTTCTGAGGACTCTCCATACTGTTTTCTACAGAGGCTGAACCAATTTACATTCTCACCAATAATGTACAAGAGTTCCTTTTTCTCCTCATCTTCACCAACATTTGTCAGTTGTAGACTTTTTTTTTTTTTTTTGCGGTACGCGGGCCTCTCACTGTTGCGGCCTCTCCCATTGCGGAGCACAGGCTCCGGACACGCAGGCTCAGCGGCCATGGCTCACGGGCCCAGCTGCTCCGCGGCATGTGGGATCTTCCCAGACCGGGGCACGAACCCGTGTCCCCTGCATTGGCAGGCGGACTCTCAACCACTGTGCCACCAGGGAGGCCCCTTTAATCCATTTTGAATTTATTTTTGTATATGGCCTGAGAAAATGCTCTAATTTCATTGTTTTACAGAAAACCTGATTTAATCCTCCCAGTAACCTTAAGAGATAGTAATGTTTTCTCCATTTTAACTATGAAGAAATTTAAGATCAAGTTCATACATTCAACAAGTGGCAGAGCCAAGAATTAAACCCTCATCTGTATTTGGTTGCGAAAATGCTGCTCTTTTTAAAAATTGAATTATAGTTGATTTACAATATTGTGTTAGTTTCAGGTATACAGCAAAGTGATTCAGATATATATGTATTTTTCAGATTATTTTCCATTATAGGTTTTTATAAGGTATTGAATATAGTTCCCTGTGTTTTACAGTAAATCCTTTTTGTTTATTTCATATATAGTAGTTTGTAGCTGTTAGTCCTATACTGCTAGCTTATCCACCCCCCCTCCCCTCCCCCAATCCCTTTCCCCTTTGGTAACCATAAGCTTGTCTTCTGTGTCTGTGAGTCTGTTTCTGTTTTGTACATAGATTCATTTGTATTATTTTTTTAGATTCCACATATAAGTGATATATAATATTTGTCTTTCTCTGTCTGACTGGCTTTACTTAGTATGATATTCTCTGGGTCCATCCATGTTGCTGCAAATGGCAATATTCCATTCTTTTTAATGGCTGAATAGCATTCCATTGTATATATATATATATATATCCCACCTTCTTGAACCAATCATCTGTTGATGGGCATTTGGGTTGCTTCCATGTCTTGGCTATTATAAATAGTGCAGCTATGAACATTGGGGTGCATGTATCTTTTTGAAATAGAGTTTTTATCCTTTCTGGATACATGCCCAGGAGTGGGGTTGCTGGATCACATGGTTGCTCTATGAAAATGCTGCTCTTAATGTATGAACCCAAATCCCTCTCACAGTTTTGGGAGCCCCATGCTGGAGCTAGCACTTACTGAATTGCAAGAGCCAATTGTTAAAGTTTCAGGAGTTTTGTAAACCAATTGTTAAATCCAGCCATTATTAAAAATCAAATTATTATTACATAAATTAAACTTACATTTAAATAAATTTAGTTAATAAGGTAAAATTAAACTTAAATAAATTATATTAAAAATAGAAGTAAACATACTCAAAACTTCTCGTTTCCTAATTATTCTACTACATTTTAGTTCTCTCTGTGCTCTTGAGGTTATTTACATCTATTGTGTCTGTATGGTGGAAGTGCTATATAATGGTGGTCTGCTGTGTCTCTTTTCCCAACTCTGCATTCAGTGATGTCATATTGATAGCTTAGAATTGGCTATGGTGGGAATAATTATACCATAGAAATGGGCAAATGCTACAAATCAGGGCTTGATTTACTGTTCTGTTGATTGTCTAGAATTAAAGTGATGGAAAAAAACCTTAATAATGCAGATAAAAAGTGTGTTGTGTCTAATGCCAAAGTTGAGAGTGGCTTCAGTTTAATGAATATAATTTGTATCAGGATGAGGAATAGCTGAACAGTAGATTACACATCAGATTTAATGACAGTAAATGTATTGAGAAAAGAGTTAGTGGGATGGGGTGCAACTCCACTTGTCAAATCATAGATGAGTTGCAACCATAGGTTACTTACAGCTAGAAAAGTTTGGCAGAAACTAATGAAAGGGTGGAACCAGAGAGTTGGCACCACACACAACACCTTTGGTATTTATGCCTTGTGTCTCTTTCGCACCTTAATTCACTGGCAAGCATCCCTCGTACCAAATTGAGCTATGCAACTGACAGGGTCTTGGTGCTCCGGCCGGGTGTCAGGCCTGTGCCTCTGAGGTGGGAGAGCTGAGTTCAGGACACTGGTCCACCAGAGACGTCCCAGGTCCATGTAATATCAAATGGCAAAAGCTCTCCCAGAGATCTCCATCTCAATGCTAAGACCCAGCTCCACTCAACGACCAGCAAGCTACAGTGCTGGACACCCTATGCCAAACAACTAGCAAGACAGGAGCACAACCCCACCCATTAGCAGAGAGGCTGCCTAAAATCATAAGATTACACATCCTAAAACATACCACTGGACTCGGTCCTGCCCACCAGAAAGACAAGATCCAGCCTCATCCACCAGAACACAGGCATTAGTCCCCTCCAGCAGGAAGCCTACACAACCCACAGAACCAACCTTAGCCACTGGGGGCAGACACCAAAAACAATGGGAACTACAAACCTGCAGCCTGCAAAAAGGAGACCCTAAACACAGTTCGTTAAGCAAGATGAGAAGACAGAGAAACACACAGCAGATGAAGGAGCAAGGTAAAAACCCACCAGACCAAACAAATGAAGAAGAAATAGGCAGTCTACCTGAAAAAAAATTCAGAGTAATGATAGTAAAGATGATCCAAAATCTTGGAAATAAAATGGAGAAAATACAAGGAACGTTTAACAAGGACCTAGAAGAACTAAAGAGCAAACAAAAAATGATGAACAACACAATAAATGAAATTAAAAATTCTCCAAAAGGAATCATTAGCAGAATAACTGAGGCAGAAGAACAGTTAAGTGACCTGGAAGATAAAATAGTGGAAATAACTACTGCAGAGCAGAGTAAAGGAAAAAGAATGGGGACTTCCCTGGTGGTGCAGTGGTTAAGAATCTGCCTGCCAATGCAGGGGACACGGGTTTGATCCCTGGACTGGGAGGATCCCACATGCCGTGGAGTGGCTGAGCCCATGCGCCACAACTACTGAGCCTGTGTGCCTACAGCCCATGCTTTGCAATGGGAGAGGCCGCCGCAATGAGAAGTCCACTCACCACAGAGAAGAGTAGCCCCCACTTGCCTCAACTAGAGAAAGCCCAAGCTTTGAAGACCCAATGCAGCCAAAAATAAATAAATTAATTAATTAAAAAAAAAAAAGAAAAAAGAATGAAAAGAATTGAGGACAGTCTTAGAGACCTCTGGGACAACATTAAACATACCAACATTCAAATTATAGGGGTCTCAGAAGAAGAAGAGAAAAAGAAAGAGACTGAGAAAATATTTGAAGAGATTATAGTTGAAAACTTCCCTAATATGGGAAAAGAAATAGTTAAGTCTAGGAAGCACATAGAATCCCATACAGGATATATCCAAGGAGAAACATGCCAAGACACATATTAATCAAACTATCAAAAATTAAATACAAAGAAAAAATATTAAAAACAGCAAGGGAATACAACAAATAACATACAAGGGAATCCCCAATAAGCTTTTCAGCTGATCTTTCAGCAGAAACTTTGCAAGCCAGAATGGACTGGCAGGACATATTTAAAGTGGTGAAAGAGAAAAACCTACAACAAAGATTACTCTACCTAGCAAGGATCTCATTCAGATTTGACGGAGAAATAAAAACCTTTACAGACAAGCAAAAGTTAAGAGAATTCAGCACCACCAAACCAGCTTTACAACAAATGCTAAAGGAACTTCTCTAGGCAGGAAACACTAGAGAATGAAAATACCTACAATAACAAACCCAAATTAATTAAGAAAATGGTAATAGGAACATACATATTGATAATTATCTTAAATGTAAATAGATTAAATGCTCCAACCAAAAGACAAAGACTGGCTGAATGGGTACAAAAACAAGACCCGTATATATGCTGTCTACAAGAGACCCACTTCAGACCTAGGGACACATACAGACTATAAGTGAGGGGATGGAAAAAGGTACTCCATGCAAATGGAAATCAAAAGAAAGCTGGAGTAGCAATGCTCATATCAGACAAAATAGACTTTAGAATAAAGACTATTACAAGAGACAAAGGACACTACATAATGATCAACGGATCAATCCAAAAAGAAAATATAGCAATTGTAAATATTTATGCACCCAACATAGGAGCTCCTCAATATATAAGGCAAATGCTAACAGCCATAAAATGGGAAAGCGACAGTAACACAATCATAGTAGGGGACGTTAACACCCCACTTTCACCCATGGACAGATCATCCAAAATGAAAATAAATAAGGAAACACAAGCTTTAAATGATACATTACACAAGATGGACTTAATTGATATTTATAGGACATGCCATCCAAAAACAACAGAATACACTTTCTTCTCAAGTACTCACGGAACATTCTCCAGGGTAGATCATATCTTGGGTCACAGATCAAGTCTTGGTAACTTTAAGAAAATTGAAATCATATCAAGTATTTTTTCTGACCACAATGCTATGAGACTAGATATCAATTACAGGAAAAAATCTGTAAAACATACAAACACATGGAGGCTAAACAATATACTACTTAATAACCAAGAGATCACTGAAGAAATCAAAGAGGAAATCATAATATACCTAGAAACAAATGACAATGAAAACACAATGACCCAAAACCTATGGGATGCAGCAAAAGCAGTTCTAAGAGGGAAGTTTATAACCATACAGTCCTACCTCAAGAAACAAGAAGCATCTCATATAAACCACGTAACCTTACACCTATGGCAATTAGAGAAAGAACAACAAAAAATTCCCAAAGCTAGCAGAAGAAAAGAAATCATAAAGATCAGATCAGAAATAAATGAAAAAGAAACGAAGGAAACAGTAGCAAAGATAAACAAAACTAAAAGCTGGTTCTTTGAGAAGATAAACAAAATTAATAAACCATTAGCCAGACTCATCAAGAAAAAAAGGGAGAAGACTCAAATCAATAGAATTAGAAATGAAAAAGAAGAAGTAACAACTGACATGGCAGAAATACAAAGGATTATGAGAGATTATTACAGGCAACTATATGCCAATAAAGTGGACAACCTGGAAGAAATGGACAAATTCTTAGAAAAACACAACCTTCCGAGACTGAACCAGGAAGAAATAGAAAATATAAACAGACTGATCACAAGCAGTGAAATTGAGACTGTGATTAAAAATCTTCCAACAAACAGAAGCCCAGGACCAGATGGCTTCACAGGCGAATTTTATCAAACATTTAGAGAAGAGCTAACACCTATCCTTCTCAAACTCTTCCAAAATATAGCAGAGGGAGGAACACTCCCAAACTCATT
>NW_020175662.1:1949567-2051952 GCF_003031525.2 Neophocaena asiaeorientalis asiaeorientalis
GATGAAAGAAATTAAAGATGATACAAATAGATGGAGAGATATACCATGTTCTTGGATTGGATTAATCAACATTGTTAAAATGACTATACTACCCAAAGCAATCTACAGATTCAATGCAATCCCTATCAAACTACCAATGACATTTTTCAAAGAACTACAACAAAAAAAAATTCACAATTTGTATGGAAACACAAAAGACCCTGAATAGCCAAAGCAACCTTGAGAAGGAAAAGCAGAGCTGGAGGAATCAGGCTCCCAGATTCAAACTAAACTACAAAGCTACAGTAATCAAGACAGTATGGTACTGGCACTAAAACAGAAATATAGATTAATGGAACAGGATAGAAAGCCCAGAGATAAACCCACGCACATATGGTCACCTTATCTTTGATAAAGGAGGCAAGAATATACAGTGGAGAAAAGACAGCCTCTTCAATAAGTGGTGCTGGGAAAACTGGACAGCTATATGTAAAAGAATGAAATGAGAACACTCCCTAACACCATACACAAAAATAAATTCAAAATGGATTAAAGACCTAAATGTAAGGCCAGACACGATAAAATTCTTAGAGGAAAACATAGGCAGAACACTCTAGGACATAAATTACAGCAAGATCCTTTTTGACCCACCTCCTAGAGAAATGGAAATAAAAAGAAAAATAAACAAATGGGACCTAATGAAACTTAAAAGCTTTTGCACAGCAAAGGAAAACATAAAGAAGATGAAAAGACAACCTCAGAACGGGAGAAGATATTTACAAATGAAGCAACTGACAAAGGATTAATCTCCAACATTTGCAAGCAGCTCATGCAGCTCAATATCAATAAAACAAGCAACCCAATCCAAAAATGGGCAGAAGACCTAAATAGACATTTGTCCAAAGAAGGTATACAGATTGCCAACAAACACATGAAAGAATGCTCAACATCATTAATCATTAGAGAAATGCAAATCCAAACTACAATGAGATATCACCTCACACCAGTCAGAATGGCTATCATGAAAAAAATCTACAAACAATAAATTCTGGAGAGGGTGTGGAGAAAGGGGAACCCTCTTGCACTGTTGGTGGGAATGTAAATTGATACAGCCACTATGGAGAACAATATGGAGGTTCCTCAGAAAACTAAAAATAGAACTACCATACAACCCAGAAATCCCACTACTGGGCATATACCCTGAGAAAACCATAATTCAAAAAGAGCCATGTACCACAATGTTCATTGCAGCTGTATTTACAATACCCAGGACACGGAAGCAACCTAAGTGTCCATCGACAGATGAATGGATAAAAAAGATGTGGCACATATATACAATGGAACATACTCAGCCATAAAAATAAATGAAATTGAGTTATTTGTGGTGAGGTGGATGGACCTAGAGGCTGTCATACAGAATGAAGTAAGTCAGAAAGAGAAAAACAAATATCGTATTCTAACACATATATATGTAATCTAAAGAAAAAAATGGTTCTGAAGAACCTAGGGGCAGGACAGGAATAAAGACTTAAACATAGAGAATGGACTTGAGTTCACGGGAAGGGGGAAGGGTAAGCCGGGACGAAGTTAGAGAGTGACATGGACTTATATATACTACCAAATGTAAAATAGATGAGTAGTGGGAAGCAGCCGCATAGCACAGGGAGATCAGCTTGGTGCTTTGTGACTCCCTAGAGGGATGGGATAGGGAGGATGGGAGGGAGATACAAGAGGGAGGAGATATGGGGACATATGTATATGTATAGCTGATTCACTTTGTTATATAAAGCAGAAACTAACACACCATTGTAAAACATTTATACTCCAATAAAGATGTTAAAAAAAACTAATGAAAGGATTCTGTAAGAATCAACTGGCTGTGTAAGATTTACAATAAAGAATATTATGTCTGTTATGGCTATTTGTACATTGTGTGCTACACATGCTTTTATATCAATAAAATGTATAAACACACACACACGCGCACACACACACACACACACACACACACACACACACACACACACCCTTTTCTCAGGAGAATTGGTTGTTAAGCATTTACCAGTATATCACTGCCATCCCCACTTGTTTGGTCCTCAGTGGAAATGAAGAACATTTGCAACCATGCTACTTATGGAGTTCTTCCACAGCTTTCTCTTCTCTAAGTGGAATAATCTGTGATTCTTTGATCTTTCCCTATAGGTTTTATTTTCCAAGTTTTCTCTGAGTGGTCTGGAATCAGGTAGGAACGTTTCTTTACGTGAGGGGTGCAGAACAGGACACATGACAATATTCTATAGAGGAGACGATCCATGCTGGGTGGGATGGGAGACCGGCCTCGGTGGGGACCGCCGAGGACGGTGCCTTTAAAGAGCATGAGCTGGCAGTTAGGAGACCTGGGTTACTGCCCTGCAGGAGGTTGTCCTTATGAGTTATCCCCTCAGTTATTTCATCGTAAGCAAAAGTTTGAATTAAGGTCAATTTCAGAGTCCTCTGCAATCTTAAATTCTGCAGTCTTCTTGTTTATCAAGGTATATGAAAGTATAATAGAACCTCCTCAGTCATTCAATTTAGAGGTTTAAGAGATAACAGTTCCTTAAATTTGTATGGCCGTCTTAGAGTTTACTAAACGTTTTAACACACTTTGTCCTAACAATGATATAAACAGAGAGTCATTAATATCCCCACTTTACTGCTGAGAAAACTGAGGCTCAGGGTAGTTCATAACTTCTTCCAAGTGCAGAGCTAGTTGGCATAGAAGCTAGATCTGGCGTTTCCAGGTCACTTTCTCCATCTCCAGTGTCCTTTACCTTTGATCTGCTGAAACAGAAAATCCCACATAGTATTTGTCACATTATCTTATGTCTTCTAAGCACAAGTTGAAGGAAGAAGTCTGTTTAAAGGTAGATTGCAGCTTTAGAAAGATGATTTTTTTTTCTGGTTAAATCAATAAGTTCATCCTTTCTGAGATCAAGCAAGGAGGCTAAAAGGAAGCAACGGTGGATTGCTTACTAGGATAATACTTGCTTTAGAGCTCAAAGGCATTGAGCATGGATGTGCACACACCAGAGTGAGCATCAGAGGACAGAATGACCTGATGAGGAGACAGCAGCTCGGGGTGGGTGGTGTTTGACTTTTTACTTTTTTTTAGACAACACAGTCCTGTGTAAGATTTGGAATTTTGTAAGCATATGAGTGTATAACTTGCGATATGTTTGGCTGTAATCACAAGCAATTCTGTCTCTAGTATTTTTTTTTCTTCTTTATATAGCATAAGCAGCAGATTGGCTTTAGTGATGAGCTAACACAGAGTGACTTCCTTTTTTTTTTAAAATATTTATTTATTTTGACTGCTCTGGGTCTTAGTTGTGGCACGTGGGATCTTAGTTGTGGCATGCGGACTCTTAGTTGCAGCAAGAGGACTCAGGTGCGGCATGCATGCGAGATCTAGTTCCCCGACCAGAGATCAAACCCAGGCCCCCTGCATTGGGAGTGTGGAGTCTTACCCACTGGACCACCAGGGAAGTCCCCAGAGTGACTTCTTAAGTGAACAAGAGGCACTAGAAAAATAACAGAGTTATATTAGTTTTGCAAAATGGCATAAAGATGTTCCTTTTACTATTCTAGGTTTCCTGATTTTTTTCCTCACCATTCATTTAGTTTGGACTTGCCACATTTTTATGGGGCAAATTCTTAAAAGGGTGGGAATTTCTTGAAGACAAATATAGACATAGAGGTAGTTTTCAGATACAGAGGAGGTACGCTAGCGGTTCATTTCCTCTAGGGAGGCATTTGTGTGACAGTCGTCCCCCTCCTCATTCGGCAAGGCTGCATTGAGGGGCGTTGTAACCAGGAGTCGTTACTGAGGACTCTGTCCCTGGTTTGCTGTGAGATATGTGAATGAAATATGCACTCAAGTCTTCTATCTGTAAAATGGAGATAACATTCTGTAAGAATCATTATGCAGGACAACAGGGTGACACCTGAGTGAATGCCCTGGGGTCTAGTCTCAGGCACCGCCTGCAACCAGCATGTGAAAAGATGGCTCTTCCTCTGACTTGTCAGTAGATGTCACTGCAGTCAACTAAAGCTCCAGGAAAGTGCTGGCCAAAAGGATTCTATTAGAGGAAAAAGGAAAGGAGTACTAGTAGCTTTTAAAATTAAGTGAGTATGTAGCTTTCTTCTCCACCTCGAACTCAAATCCTTTACAATATATTACTGTTTATTATTTTTAATAAAATGTGTCCAGCTATGGGCAAATCTTTTCATAAAAAAAGTTGATTCAGCAAACCATTCCATTCCATCTTCCTTTCGTTTACCAATTCACTCATTCAAGAAATGCTAGGTGCCTATGGTGTTTGAGGTACTTGCCAGGCTCTGGACTTACCATGATGAACAGTACAGACAGTCTGGTTTCCTGTCGGGTGGGAAAGACAGTCAATTAAAGAGGCAATACCAAAAAAAAAAAAAAAAAGTATATAGAGAGATTAGTGTAATCACAGGGCAACTACTAGATGAAAACAAGTAGACGACAAGGGGACCTAACTGAGTGGAGGGGTCAGGATGGCCTCTGAGATAAAATGGTGTTTCAGAAGGTGCCCATATTATACATCAAGGTACAAATTAGAAAGCCAACACCTGGATTCCTTCACTCTAAGATTCTCATGGGTTCTTGTGGTTCATTTTATCTCCTTTGTCATCAGTACCATCTGAAATACATAGAAAAATGTCTTCCTTCCTGATTTTATGGTACTTAGATAATTTGACAGATCTAAAGAGTTAATTTTTTATAATTAATTAATTTTTTAAAAATTAATTAATTAATTAATTAATGTCATTACCTCTCCCTTGAGATATTGAAAACTTTGTGCCTTTTATATGTCAGATACTTTGACAGATACTCTTGATTATTTTATTGGTGTCTGATACTTGGAAGGTAAAACTGAATGTTGAAGTGGTCTGTCTTTCCCTTGTTTCTACATTCACTCCACACTGGGGTGTATGGATTAAATGAAAAGCTTCACATTCCATTAGGGTTTGAAGTCAGCCTAAAGCACAACTGGGAGCTACTTTGGTAACAGTTATGTGACCTGGCTAGAGGGAAGCACTGAGCATGCATTAGATCTCGAACATTTTAAGCAGATAATAAAGAAAGAAATATTGACAAGGAACATGAAGTTACTCTGTTCAATATTTGCTGTATCTCCAGTGACTCATGAATTACATTTTGAAACTCTAAATTCAATTTATTAAGAATCCCAGATAATGACTTTTGGATGAATAAAAACAAGTGAGTAAATCTGAATGCCTCCTTTTAAAGAGACTCAAAAATTTGTATTGCAAAGACAGCGGAAATGTGTTCTGGTGAATCAGTAACAACTTTTCTTGCCTTTTTTTCAGTTAAGAAATTGCAAAACTAAGCTTTTTTTAAAAGAAAGCTTAACTCTGTGGTCTGCACTCATCTGTATTTAATTCATTCAAAAAACATTTATTTGTCACATTAGAAGAACTATGGCCTCAAGGCTAGTATATCTATCAATCTTTCCAACTATTTTCCTTAGAATAAAGAAAACAAATGTTCCAGTGTACAGTTCATAAAACAGATTGCCAAGAGCTGAGCAGAACAGTGAAAGGCATAGCTGTACACAAGTTCTCTTAATTTACTTACATGTGCCCTCTGCCATTTCCATACTCAGGAAGTTAAAGTGTTTGATATTATGTTAATTTGTGAAAGGAAACATTGTAATATCATGGGAGGAGCCCTGGGGAAACCTCTTATATTGCTCTGGCTTTGCTTCTAAAGTATGGTGTGGTCTTGGGTATCTTTTAATTGCTCCGAGCTTCAGTTTTTTCATCTACCTAAAGGGGCTTTGAATGGATCTGAGGTCACTACACAGAAGCCCCTTTAACATATATATATATATTTTTTTAATGTTTTTTTGGCTGTGCTGTGTCTTAGTTGCAGCATACAGGATCTAGTTCCCTGAGCAGGGATCGAACCCAGGCCCCCTGCACTGGGAGAGTGGAGTCTTAACCACTGGACCACCAGGGAAGGCCAGCCCCTTTAATTTTCCTCTGTCCTCACTTCCAGTGTATTGGGTCTGCCTTCCTTTTTGACTCAAAGGAAGAGGTGACTCACCCCCTGTTCAAGTCTAACCCTTCCACCTGTGATCTGGATCCTGTTGACTTCTTCCTCCTCTTTGAGCTGATAGGGGTAACAAGCCATTTGGGAACACTCATTGTCTAAGTTGGAAATCAGGGTGTCATCTCAGATTCCTCTCTGTTCACTCAATTCCCACATCCAGTTGGTAGCAAAGTCCCATTAGTTCTTTCTCCTAAGTGGCTATTGGACACATCCTTTCTTGCCATCCCGCCTTTGTTAGGCTGCCATCCTCTCTCGCCCAGACCATTGCAGGAGCCTCTTTACTGATCTCCTTCCTTACAGTCTCTTCCTCTTCCGGTCCATCTCTACACTGTTTTCAGTGAAATCCTTCTAAAACGCAAGACCGATTATGTCTGTTGTAGCAGCAGCAACCCCACTGAACAGATACTTATATTCTGAGAGGGTGTTAGGCCAGGTTCTGAGAAACAGTCAATTTGAATAAGACAGCATAGTCCCACTGAAATTAAAACCTGTGTTGGCTACCTCATTTACCTATGAGATAATACGAGTCTCTTTTGCATGGGCTTTAAGGCTGTGCACATTTTGACCTCAAACCTGCCATCCTATAACCTTACCTACTGCTACCTCTGCTCCTGCCTTGTGTACTTCACATCCCTGCCACACTGAACGCTTCTTAACCTTAGCGTGCTGTGGTCTGTCATGTGTCTAAGATTTTGCATAACCAGGCCTCTCTGTCTGGAATTCCTTTCTCCCCTTCTCTTTTGGTCTGTGGAATGCTTACTCATTCTGCAATACCTGATGCAGATATCTTATTTGGGAGAATTTTCATGAGTTGATTACTTCCTTGTTTATACTTGTACTTCTCTTTGCTGATAGTGTTATATTGTATTTGTTAATGTCTGTCTTCCTTATAGGATTGTGAGCTAGTTGAAGGCAACGAATCTTGCCTCATTCATCTTTGTATTCCTAAGACCTATCATAGTATATAGCACATTTTAGCAGCTCAGTAAGTGGTTCTTGATTGACTGAAATAAATGGATGAATGTACGTGCATACATGCATGGACAGAAGTGGTAACTACAGTATTTCTCATCTCAGTGGAAATGACAGTAACTGTGGAAAAAAGAAACTTGGAAGTTACAACTGGCTTGATCTTCAGGGGAAGGCTTTGACATCTGCAGGTAGATCCTTACCTGATGGCCAGGGAATCTTTGGACTAGATCTTTAGAGTCCCCTTAAGCTGTAAGAGTTGATAACTTAATTTTGGCTGTATGACTTCAAATCCAAGAGTTGGAACACTTGGCTTGTAACACTTTTACCAGCTGGCTGAGAAACAAGGGTAGTTTGCTCAACACAACTTGTCATTGCCTCTTACCTTGGTTCTCTGAAATCTACTTCTGTGTCGGTCAATGACAGATCATTAGGCTCATTCCCAAAGGAACTGGTTGTCAGGTAGGCATCATTAAAACTGGTGAAACGTCTTAGTTTCAGCTGAGCAAGGCAAATATGATGCTATCTAATCATGACAGGCATGGTGATGTGAGGTTCTGAGAAGCGAGGAGCATCTTTCAAGACTACTGCCTACCTCAGTGTAGGCAATTACTACAGTCAGTCAGTAGTGATCAGTATGCAAAGCTTAAGGTAGAAGCATTAATCCATCCTTTAATGCAAAAACATCAGCAGCTGAAGGTTTTCTTGGAGGGGGAGGAGTGAACTGACAATCCACCACGTCGTTTCCAAACGTGGAAAGTTGATTTTTATAATGAATTTGCAGACATATCCATTTTCAGATATGTGAATAATAAAAAGAACTAAAAGCTTTCACAAGATCTTTTTTCAGTATCTACTTGTCTCACAGTCTTGCTTCCTTTTAGTCCTCTAGCCCCTATGCCACATCCATTATCATCCTGAAAACAAAAATAATTCAGATCACTTAAATGATGTTTCAATGACACACTATCCATTTGCATTCAGAAAAAGCCAGCACTTTCCAGAGAGAAATGTGACACTCTCTTTCACTTATTCTTTCTCTCTTGTTTCTTTACTTGAGGTGAAATTTCAGCTTCTCTTGGGATTTCTTATTTTATAAGAAAATAAGAAATTTTCATAAGGTGGTTATTTTTGCAGATAATGACCTGACCCCTTCTAAAACCACCTGCTTGGTTGGTTACAAGGAGTAAGGTGGGGGTTAATAGTAGTCCGTTTCATTCATTTTTGTTTGTTTACCGTGATTGTGAAGCAGTATATGCTCAAAGCAAAAATTTTGGATAAAGTATACAATCCTGGCATCATGCCCAGGAATAGCTGGGCAGGCTTCTGGCTCTGTACACCAAAGAGCAGCTTTATTTAGAGCAGACCACAAAATAATTGGAGGCCAGAGAATGGTGCAAACATTTTGCTACCATTTCCTTTGGGTTTCCATTCAGGCAGTGCTGACGCTCCTCACATGAATGGTCAGAAGTCCCTCTCTTTTGGTCTCCTACCCCATCCTCTTTATCACTCTCCTGCTGGAGCTCCAGCTGTACCCTATGGTCGTGGTTGGAAGTTCCATAGTCAAGAGGCTTTTTGTATTCACAGTCATCTCCCTGGTGTCTAGAATAATGCCTGCCATGTAATAGACCCTCGATATATTTTTGTTGACTAAATGAAGTTTGCAGAGGAAAATATTGACCTAGATAAACCACCCTCTCTATTGCCATCACTTTCCCTTCTCAATGCATAACGTTGGTACCTGAGGCTAGAAGGCCCCCTTCCTACCAGGGGAAGATGGGAAGGCACAAAGACGATGAAAGGAAAGGAAACTCTATCTTGCCACATTTCAGAAGTGTTTGAAGAAGATGGGAAAACTCATCCACAATCCCTCTACTCAGAGGAAACAAATGACCTATTATCTTCCAGTCTTTTCGTTCTATGCATTTTTTTTCCATAGTTGACATTAAAGTTAAAAAAAATTTTTTATCAGTGTATTCTTTTTTTTTTGCGGTATGTGGGCCTCTCACTGTTGTGGCCTCTCCCGTTGCGGGGCACAGGCTCCGGACGCGCAGGCCCAGCGGCCATGGCTCACGGGCCCAGCCGCTCCACGGCATGTGGGATCTTCCCGGTCTGGGGCACGAACCCGCGTCCCCTGCATCGGCAGGCGGACTCTCAACCACTGCGCCACCAGGGAAGCCTATCAGTGTATTCTAAATTACATTGCAAATTGGTCCAGTAAAATGTATCTGCTTAGATTAGTAGCAACCATGTTTAATTTGTTTGTGATAGTATTTTCCTTTGATTCTAATACCAATGATTTTTGCATTTTAATGCTTCTAAAATCATGGATAAGTCTTGCAGTCAATGTGTATTTTTAAAAAAAATAAATTCATTTATTTATTTTTGGCTGCGTTGGGTCTTTGTTACTGCACGTAGGCTTTCTCTAGTTGAAGTGAGCGGGGGCCACTCTTTGTTGCGGTGCACGGGCTTCTCATTGTGGTGGCTTCTCTTGTTGCGGAGCACAGGCTCTAGGCGCGTGGGCTTCAGTAATTGTGGCACATGGGCTCAGTAGTTGTGGCTTGAGGGCTCTAGAGCACAGGCTCAGTAGTTGTGGTGCATGGGCTTAGTTGCACCACGACATGTGGGATCTTCCCAGACCAGGGCTCAAACCCATGTCCCCTGCATTGGCAGGTGGATTCTTAACCACTGAACCACCAGGGAAGCCCTGAATGTGTATTTTTAATGTCAACGGTAAATCTTACCATCAATGACCTCTTAGAGTCCATGAGTATAGTATTTGGAAATAGTATAGAGTACAGTTGCTTTTGATTTTTTCCTCGTGGAAAAGTGACCGGACTGACCTACCTTTGTTTTTATTTTTATTTATTTATTTATTTACTTACTTACTTATTTGGTTGCACCAGATCTTAGTTGTGGCAGGCGGCGTCCTTAGTTGTGGCTTGCCAGCTCCTGAGTTGCAGCACGTGGGCTCCTTAGTGGTGGCATGCAAACTCTTAGTTGCGGCATGCATGTGGGATATAGTTCCCTGACCAGGGATCGAACCCAGGCCCCCTGCATTGGGAGCACGGATTCTTATCCACTGCGCCACCAGGGAAGTCCCTGGACTGACCTGCGTTTACACTTCAAAAAATATTTCTCTGAACCTTTCATAGCCTTCTTGGTCCCTACTTCTCCCTGTTTACTTTTGTTTTTTACATAAACATATTTTTATTGTGGCAAAGTTCACATAACATAAAATAACCATTAACCACTTTAAAGCATCCAGTTCAGTGGCATTTAATACATTCACAGTGTTGTGCAACCATTACCTCTATCTAGTTCCAAGACATTTTAATCACCCCAAAAGAAGACCCATTAAGCAGTCACTCCCCATTCCTCTTTTCCCCTAGCCCTGGAAACCACTAGATTGTTTTCTGTCTCTATGGATTTACCTTTTTTGGATTCCCTGTTTATTCCCGAAGGTAACTCTGAAGGACAGGCCTTCTCACATGACCTGTGAAGGCAGAGAATGCACGGGCCTGGCTGTGGCATATTATAACATGTTTATGTGTGCTAAGACACCAGTATCAGGATTGGCCACTAAACATATATGCTGTTGGCAGTTGTAGAACTGTACTGGGAATGTTTACAAATTACTGGTCATTTTATGTGAAGTCAATGAACAAGCAAGACTACTAACATGGTGAGAAAGCTTGTGGAGATGAAGTAATGTTAAGAGCAAGGCATGGTTCAGGTCTTCTGCTTCATGGTCTTAGCTTTAAGGTAGCAGCTGAGGCTGTGGTCTCATCTCAAGGCCCAACTGGAGAAGGTCTGCATCCAAGGTCACATGGTTGTCGGCAGATTTCAATTTCCTGTGGGTGGTATGACTGAGGGCTTCAGGGTTTTGTTGGCTATTGGCTTGGGGAATGCCCTCAGTTTCTTGCCACATGGGTCTCACCATAGCTCACAGCCTAGCAGCTTGCTTCATTGAAGCCAACAAGGGAGAAGGTCTTTGGGCAAGACATACATGACAGTTTTATGTAACATAGTCACAGATGTGACATCCATCACTGTTACCATATTCTTGGTTAGAAGCAAATCACAGGTTCTGCCCATGCTCAAGAGGAGTATCAGGACACCCAAGGACACGAGTGTTAGGAGGTGGGGGTAACACGGAACCATATTGCTATATAAATGGATCATCCAGTCACTCAGATCTGGCAGAGTGACTCATTTCTTTTTTTTATATACATTTTCATTGGAATATAGTTGATTTACAATGTTGTGTTAGTTTCAAGTGTACAGCAAAGTGAATCAGTTATACACATACATATATCTACTGTTTTTTTAAGACTCTTTTCCCATATAGGCCATTATAGAGTATTGAGTCAAGTTCCCTGTGCTATACAGTAGGTTCTTACTAGTTATCTGTTTTATACATAGTAGTGTGTATATATCAATCCAATCTCCCAATTTATCCCTCCCCCCACCCTCCTTATCCCCTGGTAACCATAAGTTTGTTTTCTAAGTCTATGAGTCTGTTTTTGTTTGTTTGTTTTTTTTTGTGGTATGCTGGCCTCTCACTGTTGTGGCCTCTCCCGTTGCGGAGCACAGCCTCCGGACGTGCAGGCTCAGTGGGCATGGCTCATGGGCCCAGCCGCTCCACGGCATATGGGATCTTCCTGCACCAGGGCGAACCTGCGTCCCCTGCATCGGCAGGCGACTCTCAACCACTGTGCCACCAGGGAAGCCCCTGTTTCTGTTTTGTAAATAAGTTCATTTGTATCATTTTTTAAGATTCCACATATAAGTGATATATGATATTTGTCTTTCTATGTCTGACTTACTTCATTCAGTATAACAATCTCTAGGTCCATCCATATTGCTGCAAATGGCATTATTTTGTTCTTTTTTATGGCTGAGTAATATTCCATTGTATATATGTACCTCATCTTCCTTATCCATTCCTCTGTTGATGGATACTTAGGTAGCTTTCATGTCCTGGCTACTGTAAATAGTGCTGCAATGAACATTGGGGTGCATGTATCCTTTCAAATTGTGGTTTTCTCCAGATACATGCCCAGGAGTGGGATTGCTGGATCATATGGTAGCTGTATTTTTTGTTTTTTAAGGAAGCTCCGTACTGTTCTCCATAGTGGCTGTGCCAGTTTCCATTCCCACCAACAGTGTAGCAGGGTTCCCTTTTCTCCACACCCTCTCCAGCATTTATTGTCTGTAGAGTTTTTGATGATGGCCCTTCTGACCGGTGTGAGGTGATACCTCATTGTAGTTTTGATTTGCATTTCTCTAAAGCTAGTTCATTTCCATCCTTCATTGAAGAGTAAATTAGGTAAAGAAACAGCCTCATTCTGAAGGACGGAGGGGATATGAGGAGAACTTCTGTGCAGAGTATGCTGAATACTTGCAGTGCTGCCTAGAAACCACAGCGACTCACCATTTGGTTTGCTCTCTCAAGGGAAACTGGGAAAAATGACAGTCTTTGAGGAAGATACTAAATGGTGATGCTGCCTGATGGGCTCAACCTAAATGCTTGATTGGAGGTGTCTCCTGGAGCCTTGAGGGAACAGAATGGCTGCAATCACAAATAAGGCAATGCAGATAGATTCTCTTAAATCAGTGGCATCGTTTGTTAAAAATTCATCCTCCAAGGTCCAGTGTCAGCCAGACTTAGTCTGAAGAAATTCCTGAACCATTGAGGGGTTCTACTGGATGCATAAAGAGTGAACTATACTCTGGCTAGCAACATACTTTTTGTGAAACATTTTTGGATCCCAGATGACATGACTCTGCTTGATCAACAGTATCGTTTGTCTGATTTTTCCCTGAATTGCTCCTGAATCTTTCAAAATCTATGACACTTAGCACAGTATCACATACATGGCAGGCACTGTATAAGAATTTTCAAAATTAATAAATTAATGCAAAAGAATATTTTACATACTCTGGTGGTAATCATAGGAAAGGATTCTCTCAAAAAGTAATTTTGAGTAATAATTGGTATTATTGGAAGAAATGGTAGCCTTTGAGTTGCTTATTTGAATAGAGCAGTATCCATGTGTATAAATAGTCATGTGTCTGTTTTAAGAGCATTCTTGCCCTTTGATAATGTTGATGTCTGCTTCCTCAGTTGGGAGTCGTCATTCTTTTTTTGTTTTAATTAATCAATTTTATTTATTCATTTTTGGCTGCGTTGGGTCTTTGTTGCTGTGAGCAGGCTTTCTCTAGTTGCAGCGAGTGGGGGCTACTTTTCATTGTGGTGGGGGCTTCTCATTGCAGTGGCTTCTCTTGTTGCGGAGCACGGGGCTCTAGGTGCGTGGGCTTCAGTAGTTGTAGCGCACAGGCTCAGTAGTTGTGGTTCTTGGGCTCCAGAGTGCAGGCTCAGTAGCTCCACGGCATGTGGGATCTTCCCGGACCGGGGCTCGAACCTGTGTCCCCTGCATTGGCAGGCGGCTTCTTAACCACTGTGCCACCAGGGAAGCCCGGATTCGTCGTTCTTTGCTTCCAGTACTGTAGTGAATACAGTGGTTGTGGACTTAAAGGGCAAAGATAGTGAGAATCAGAGGTGTCTCTTGGTATTATAAACCCTTTGACAGCTACTACCTGCTCATTCTTTGTAGGTGTTTTTAATTAAAGTTTAGCTAAATTTTCATGCTTAGGATATTATGCTAAGCTAGTCAGGGAGGAGTGAGTATTAAACAAATGTTTTGGGAAAAGTTAATGAATGCATAAATGTTATGAGTGGCAATTTCTTTATAGAGTACTAATCCTGTTCTGGAATTGTTTAAAGCAAAATTTTGATGCCAATATTGTGATGGTTGGACCAACCTACTATTGCTATTTAAGTATAGCTAATCTCTGATTAAAAGTGTATGGATTATCTACATGGACCATTTGCTCCCAGATTGGCTTCCTTTTGCTAATCTAGCTATTTTCAGGCTACTTTCTTGGACTTCTACTTCCATTTGATATACACTGAGGGATTATGAACTAAGTTTTTAAATTGCCTAAGAAAAATGTCAATTAAAAAACCGACCAAATTCCAGCCAGGTGGAAGGTTTCTGTTTGTTAGTTTAGTGTTTTTACAACTGCTTGCCTCTGTCAGTCTGTGTGACTGAGAGTTAACCGTGCAGCTTGACATGGACATCAATTCTGCTTTCATATTGATCAGGGGAGGCGTGAGCTGGGGAGGTTGTGATAGATGGCTTGTACCAGAATGTTCCTGGCAAAAGCTATGAGGCTGTGTCCTTCTCCAACTCATTAAATTAAAGCAGACTACTAAAAATGATATGCCAGGCATGGCAAGCCTTTCTTGGGATGCAGATAATCAGATTTTCTGCTCGTTTGGAAAGAGCCATGACCTACCTACTGATCTTTAATAAAATGTTATTTTGAAAGAGCACACACATCATCTTTCCCATCTTTATCTTTAAAAATCCTCCCCTTGGACCCATGGCTCTTGTTATGGGTTGAATTGCATCCTTCCCCCTAAAAAAAGAGATATGTTGAAGTCCTAACCCCCAACACCTGTGAATATGACCTTATTTGGAAATAGGGTCTTCACAGATTTAATCAAGTTAAGATGAGGTCATTGGGATGGATCTGAATCCAATGTGACTGATGTCTCTATAAGAAGAGGGAAATTTGGGCACAGCCACAGCCACACAAGGATGCCATGTGGAGACACAGAGCCACAGGGAAGGAGCCATGCGAAGACTGAGGCAGAGATTGGAGTGATGCTACCACAAGCCGAGGAACAGCTAGGTCTACCAGAAACTGGCAGAGGCAAGGAAAGATCCTCCCCTTGAGGCTCTGGAGGGATGGTCCTATCAACACCTTGATTTTGGATTTGTAGCCTCCAGAATGGAGAGAGAGATTTCTGTTGTTTTAAGCCATTTTGTTGTGGCAGCCCTAGGAAATGAACACATTCTCCCTTGAGCTCCTGATTTCTTTGCCTCCTTCCCTTCATAGCCAAGTTGCATATTGGCTGGATTGCAACCCCCTCCCAAAATTGTTCTTGCTGAGGTCTTCAGGAACCTCCCAGGAGGGGCTAAGCCTACAGACCCTGGAGCCCACTTGACCGGGTTCAAGTCCAAACTCCACTCCCTTCTAGCTGTATGAACTTGGGCAAATTATTTAAATTTTCTGTGTCTTAGTTTGTTTATCAATAAAATGAGCCTATCCTGGGGGCTGTTGTAAGGCTTAAAAGAGTTAATACAGCCAAAGCATTTAGCGTAGTTCCTAGCACATAACTATCACTTAACATGCATTTATTTCCATTAATACCATTTGCCACATATGTCGTCCCTTTTCAGATCTTACACTGCCTTTCTGCAGCACTGGGCTCTACTGGCCTCTTTCTCCTCTTGACTCTGTCTTCCATTGCCTTCCGGTCATCCTCCCTGCCTCTGGCTGAGCTTCTCCTAGGAAGACACTGTGGCTGGTGGGTAGAGCCCAAGGGTTAGAACCTAACAGATCTGGGCTCAATGCTCGGCTTTGTACTTATTAAAGTGAGTGACTTTGGACAGATTAACCTTTCTGAGCCCTAATGGTTTGTTTTTTTTTTAAATGTGGCTAGTCTGACCTCACTGGGCATTTTTGAGGAGTAAATGAGATAATATAAGCAGAGGGCCCAGTGTAAGCTGGGTTCTTCTGACTTGGACCTCCACCTCTGGCTCATCCTCCGACCCCCTAGTTTAAAGCTGCCATGTAAGGCCCTGCAGTTGGGGTCCTCCACAGCACCAAGGGGAGTTACGTACTTGAAGTAAAAATGGAATGCAGCAGCCCTGCCCCCGTCCACCCTCCAACTTTTGATGTAGAGATAGATCTGTGGAATATTCTTAAGGAGCTGGGAAAAGTCCTACCACATTGAAACTGGTCGTATTTGCCATTTTAATCTCACTAGCCTCTACATTCAGTGGTTATCAGGTGCCATGGCTTTGCTTTCTTCTACATCTCTTAGAAGCATTCTCCTTTTGAAGAAACCAGACTCTGGCTCTGGAGCGGATAGCAGGGGAACCAGACATGATGTCTGATG
The DNA here is from genome assembly GCF_003031525.2 of Neophocaena asiaeorientalis asiaeorientalis. NCBI lineage: Eukaryota > Metazoa > Chordata > Mammalia > Artiodactyla > Phocoenidae > Neophocaena > Neophocaena asiaeorientalis. Next base: position 1,965,698 of record NW_020175662.1, read on the forward strand.
GGAATCAACAGTTTCAGCCTGATTTCAGAAATGATTGATTCTAAGGCAGCCAGTATGGGGAATCCAGAAGTGGTTCATGTGTGGTGTTACACAGAAAGGTGGGCTACAGGTATGAGAATTGGATTCTGGGAGGTAGGATGTCAGGAACGAGCCTTGGAGGAGGAATTCACATAAACCAGGCAGGATTTTAGGGCCTGGCCAGTGAGCTGGGGCTTGGGGAAGGTCTCTGGTCCTAGACTGGGCAATCAATCAGAATTGAGAATTTGGATCCTCTGGACTGAGCCAGCACAGGGCTAGGGAATAAGGGCTGAGAGGGATGAGCTAGATTCTTCTCTAAGCTTGCTCTGGGCCAGGCTAGTCATGGAGGAACCTCTCCGGGTGGGAGTACAGCCTGAAATTTGGAATGTAAATTAATTCTAAGCCTCATCAAATAGGGCAGAGGGACTCAAGCATGGGCTCTTGGTGCAGGCTGTCTCTGCCACCATTACCTTGGGAACTGAGGTAGGCCAAGGTGCAACAGTGGTCCCAGCTGGGAAGACCTGGAGAGGGAGAGCCAGGGAAAATAAAACTAACAGATGCATGTCCATTATTGCTTGTGACCATTAGAAAAACACACGGAGGAAGTCCGGGAATCTGGGAACTCTGAAAACATCTTCCCTTTGTACATTTGCTGTACGAGCTCTGTGAAAAGTCCCTTGACAGCCCCAAATGCCCTAGAGATACTGTTCTCCCTGGTTTTCATTGCTCTGAAGAGCAGTCACCTTTTTCTGCCAGAGAGGTTTTTTTTTTTTTTTTTGCGGTATGCGGGCCTCTCACCGTTGTGGCCTCTCCCGTTGCGGAGCACAGGCTCCGGACACGCAGGCTCAGCGGCCATGGCTCACGGGCCCAGCCGCTCTGCAGCATGTGGGATCTTCCCGGACCGGGGCACGAACCCGTGTCTCCTGCATCGGCAGGCGGACTCTCAACCACTGCGCCACCAGGGAAGCCCCAGAAAGGTATTTTGAAAATGATATTCTGACTCAGAAATGCTCCGTTTGGTTGCCTTATTTTCACATCTCTTAATACAGATTTACCGGACACAGTTCTATAGGGATAATCTACAAGATCAATGTCATGGTTGTCCAGTTATTCCTTGTTGGCAATATCTGGATCTAAGACTCACAAATGCTGCAGTTTCTAGTGAACAAGCCACACTTTTGGAGGACTATTAGTTATTAAAAGGAAAAGATATTTTCAAAAGCTTTATACCTCTACCAGACCTTCACCAGTCTTTGCTGATGGCAGTCAATTTTTCTGTTAGAATTAGGACCAAATTGCCTTCCACGAGTTTGTTGGAGTTAAAATAAAGAGGCAAATTTGTGCAGGAGGGTGTACAAAGCCAAGAACACGCTATTCCCTATTAGTGACAAAGAGTTATGAGGAAATAACTGCAAAGCTGACTCATCAATGCTGCTTTTACTACCCTGTTTAGGAGGCTCTGGAGATGAATTACTCAGTCTTTTCAGTGTAGGCAGACAAGTGAAAGAGTGAATGCGATATAGCTCAGGAAAAATTGAAGATGAAATTGTGGTCGTATTAAATAAGATTCAAAACCGAATTCAATATTGCTTAAAATGGGCTATAATCTAATGAACTTAATACAAAGACGTTGAAAGCAGTTTTTCCTTTTGCAGATTCTAGGACCATTTTATGTTTCAGTTGGTCTGAATCTTACTTTGTTTTCTGTGTGTTGACAACATGGCTTAAACTGTAAATATCCTCCTGACAGATCCTGTTACTTAGCTTTCCAATTGCTTGAAATCTGGAGCTGTGGTCACAAGGGAGTCCACCAGGCTGTTCATAGATACCAGAGAACTCACATATAACGCAGGTTCTGGGGTTTTATATTCTACACACATCGAAGGATGCTACCTTTGGAAAAATCAAGAGAGTGTAAAATTTTTTCTATGAGTTAATAGCTTCTGGTTCTAGTCAAAGTCCATAGACTCCAGTTGGTCATTAACTCCCCATAAATGCCTTATGCAGAGAGAGTTATTGCTTCAGAGGGTTTTCAGTGGCATTATTTTTTTCGTGAGTGAATTGGCATTTACAGGGTACTTTTGAGATGATTAGTGTTCTAAACATTAGTTGAGTCATTTCCAACAGACTATTTGGAGTCCTCTCCACAGGCAGCAGCTGAAGAGACATTTTGAATCTCAGTTCCCTAGACCTTGGGAAGGCATACTTAATGTAAAAGCCTGGCTATAAATGTTGACTTTAAAATTAGAGCTCACCCTGTGATGAGATTGAGCATCCTTGCCATGGCGCTTCTGAAATCTTGCCCCCCTTTCTACAGTGACCTTACTGTCTAGGGTGGGACAAAGTGTTTGGTAAAGTGGCCTAGTGTCATTCAGCGGGTCCACCAAGAGCGTGACCTCCCAGATTTATACGTACCCTGGGAAACCTGAAACGCTAGAAAGGTCATTTAAGTATTTTATGCAGCCTTCTCCTGTTGCTGAAGACTCCCAGCCTTAACCTGTGCTAATGCAGCTCTCTTGTTTTGATCATTTATATCCCACAGAGCCTTCTCTTTGTGTCTCTACGATGGGTTATGTGCTCCACTTTAAACTGTCTGCTCTTTCTACCTCTGTCCACCGCGTTACTCAGCATTTAAAGATTCCTCCTATAGGAATCAGTCACCACTTGCATGAGTCCTTTGGGCTTATCCCTAAGACTCTTCCCAGTTCTTCTCTTTAAATGCTATGGCCTATGATAGAGTATTCCTATGCTTACTTCTTTAATTTACTGCTTTAAAAAAATTGAAGTATAGCTAATTTACAATGACATGTCAGTTTCAAGTGCATAGCAAAGTGATTCAATTTACTGCTTTTTGAGCAAGGCTGCAATGAAAAACAATGGTAGAAAAGAGCTGATTTTCCTACCTTTCCATTCTGGGACAGTTATTAGTACTATCTTCCTTTTCTGAAGAAAAATGAAGAACCCGATTTAAACAAGAGATAGGGCAATGACCTGTGACACTTTACGCATTTGAGTTTATGGGTGTACCATGGTTGTTTTATTTATTTATTTTGCGGTACGCGGGCCTCTCACTGCTGTGGCCTCTCCCATTGCGGTGCACAGGCTCCAGACGTGCAGGCTCAGCGGCCATGGCTCACGGGCCCAGCCGCTCCGCGGCCTGTGGGATCTTCCCGGGCCGGGGCACGAACCCGTGTCCCCCGCATCGGCAGGCAGACTCTCAACCACTGCACCACCAGGGAAGCCCTATATTTCTTTAAACTTTTGTACTATCCTGTGCTTTCAGACCTGCTCAACCCTTATTTCTCCAGCAAGGTGTTCTGCTCGGTTCAGATTTGAGAGTGAAAGACTGTTCATATAGGTGGTAGTGCGTGAATGATAGCTGGGTCTTTGTACGTCTGCTGCAGACTGCTAGAGCTGTTTCTTTAAAGATCATCTGGTTCAGGTAACACATTTAACTCTAGAGGACACTTAGGCCCTGAGAAGCTAAATAGCTTGGCCAGAACTATAACTTGTAAAAATCCAGCCCTCTTGTCTCTTGATCCGGTGTTTCTGGTCGCCACATCTAGCTGCCACACTTATTTTATTCACTTGATCCCTGTCTATCAACACACACACACACATACACACGGAATATAACATTTTAGGAAACAGCACCGGCTGTAGAGTCAGTCATACTTAGGTCTGAATTCTACTCAGCACTAACTAGTTATAGACTTAATTCATCCCTTTAAGCTGCATTTTTTTCTCATGTGTAAATTGAAGATAATAAGAGTACCAAGCTCAGAGGGTTGTAGTGAAGATTAATCTAATGTGCATGTAAGTTGTTTAACAAATTGTCTGGTACCTGGTAAGTGCCCAATAACATGTCTGTCTGCCCAATAAAATCTCTTTCTGTATCTCCATCCATGTATACCAGGAACTGAGCTAATGCAAAGCAATACTTCTTCTTTGTTTTTAAATTTTTTTTATTGAAGTATAGCTGATTTACAGTGTTGTGTTAGTTTCTGGTGTATAGCAAAGTGATTCAGATATATATATATATATATATATATATATATATATATACACACACACACACACACACACACGTGTGTATGTATATATTCTTTTCCATTATGGTTTATTACAGGACACTGAATATAATTCCCTGTGCTATGCAGTAGGTCCTAGTTGTTCATCTATTTAATATATAGTAGTTTGTATCTGCTAATCCCAAGCTCCCAGTTTATCCCTCCCTCACCCCCATTCCCCTTTGGTAACCATAAGAAACTTCTTATTAAAGTAGGAAAGTATCAGACTTCTTATTACAGCTTTTATACCATTTCATTGAACCCTACTTTGGTTATATTATATCAGATATAGACTATATTGCTTAGGGTAAGTCTGAACTGTTATAGCAAAAACATCCCGAGATAATTCAGTGGCTTAAAAAAGAGAGAAGTTTATTGCTTTTTTCACATGGAATCCAAAGTGAGCATTCCAGGTTGGCAGGCTGTTCTGCTCCATGGATGAGGCAGGGATGCAGGTTCCTTTTTAAGTTGCTACACTGACATCCACTAGGGTGCTGTCAGTGTTGGGGATGCAGTTGGTGGGAAGGAGAAGGAGAGTGTGAAGGAGGCACCTCCGGGCCCAAAGTCACACATGTCACCTTCACTGACATTTCACTGGCAGCAACTTAGTCACAGGGCCAGCTCTAACTGCAAAAGAATGGAAAATTAGGGCAGCTGGCCAGCACATGCCAGATACGGTTCTGTGGCTATAGAAGAAGGGGAGGATGGATTTTGGTGGACAGCCAGCAGACTTTGCCTTCGAGCTTGATTCTAGGGAGCCAACAGTGCCGAGGGGCTGTGTGGCACGGTGGAAGGAGTTGTTGGTCAGGAGCCTGGGCTTCTCACTCTACTTCTTCTAGAGACTTGCATCATGACTTTGGCTAAAGCACCTAACCCCTTGCACTTCAGTTTCCTTAGTAGGAAGAAAGACCTGGGATTGATGAGCTCTAAGGTTCCTTCCAGCGCTGTGAAGCCCTCCCTGACCCCTATCTCAAGGGATGTCTTTCTCCTCTAAGCATCTCTTCACTGTGCATCTCATGGCACACAACTCCTGCAACTTTGTTAGGAGCTTTTATTCCATCTCATGAAGCTATAGCTTTGTAAGGGAACAAGTATATCTTTCTGTCCCTACAGCACTTTGCAGGTATCAGAAGATCAAAAAATATTTATGGGTTGGCTGATTGGTTGGTTGACAAATGTAAATCACTGGGAGCTCATTGGAAAAAGAAACTGTAGATATGAAGTACTGCAGACTGATTTTCTCTGGGAATGAAGCAGAGCTGAGAGAATAACCTCTAAGGTTTTGTGTTTTTTTTTTCTATGCTCACAGTTTATGGTTCTGTGACTCAGCAGCTCTGAAGTTGGGAGGAATCCCATCTCGGTTCCCTCCAGTGACATTCCCTCTAAAAGTTTTTTTATCATCAGGTTGAATATCTGGACAAAAGTTTCCATCTCCTCCAGTGGCTTCTGCAAGGTCAACCTCATACATATGAAGTTTTAAAAGAAAATATTCTCACCTCTCTGAATAGAGCTATATCTTAAAATCCTTTAGTGTTTCAGGCAAGGGTCTGAGTACTCACAGGATATTAAAATGCAGGGCCATACAGTTTGCTAAGCTTTTGAATCACATTTTGTACATTTAAATTCTAAAACAAAGCCCTCAGAGATTCACTTTAAAAATAGTGAGTTAAGCATTTATTCTATAGAAGTCTGAGTCCCTGTTTTGAAGTCAGCTACCATCAAGTTGTTACTGGTGGACAGTGACTGAATTGCCAAATAATGTAAAGCAGTGCTTCTCCAAACTGTATGGAGCATTTGAATCATCGGGGATCGGATTAAAGCACAGATTCTTATACTCCAATAAAGATGTTAAAAAAAAAGAGTGCAGGTTCTGATGCAGGAGGTGTGTGGTGGCTCCTGAGATTATGTTTTTTTTTTGTTTTTTTTTTTGCAGTACGCGGGCCTCTCACTGTTGTGGCCTCTCCCTGTTGCGGAGCACAGGCTCCGAACGCGCAGGCTCAGCGGCCATGGCTCACGGGCCCAGCCGCTCCGCGGCATGTGGGATCTTCCCGGACCGGGGCACGACCCCGTGTCCCCTGCCTCGGCAGGCGGACTCTCAACCACTGCGCCACCAGGGAAGCCCAGATTCTGCATTTTTGACAAGCTCCCGCAGGATGCTGTGATGCTGGTCCGTGGCTCAAGCTTTGAGCAAGGATGTAAGGAATATTTCCTATTAACATGGCACTTTAAAGATGCTCTGCTACTAGTTAATTAAATATGAGGTAACTATGTTGCCTCATAGTCAAGTTATTTGCATATATGATCCCTTTAAGACGATAAGATCCTGAAACCCAGGGAAGAGCCCTATTTATTTCACCTCACTTTCTCCTATGAATTTAGCACACCGTCATGTATTTCATAAGCCCTTAAACTATTTTTTAAATGAATGATTGACAAGTTTAACTGGATGCTTGTTTTGTTCCAAGTAGTAAGTATATGTGTTTGACCTGGGACATATTTTGTTGCTTTCTCTATCAGAATTAATATAGGAGAGGAAACATGGCCCCATAGAGGATCGCACTGGAAATATTTTTTCATAGTGCTTTATTTACTTTCTGCTCCATTGATGTATGCATTAGCACACGGCCTGAGCATCCTCAGGGCTCCGGGAAGACACAGCCACCATTTTGACTGAAGTCACGCAGGCTTCCATTTTGACTGAAGTCACGCAGGCTTCCATTTCGACTGAAGTCACGCAGGCTTCCATTTTGACTGAAGTCACGCAGGCGTCCATCACTTTTTCCATTTAGCAGTGGCAGCGTGGTCTGTGCATTTCTTGAAATCCAGGTCCAAGGGAGAGGGTAGCTCCAGGGACTGACCCAGGACAGATGGGAAGTAATGAGTGTGTTTGGTTGTCCTGAACAAAACCCAGATGAAATCAAAGGACCTAAGTGGTGAGGCATGAATAATTATATTTTTATCTAAATTTTCAGTGTGGTATTTTTGTGTTCAAACCATCACCAACACACTGTATGTAATGCAGGCTTTGGTAGCTTGACTGGGAAGTGACATTCCCAAATTCTTTTTTTTTTTTTTTTTAAGAAAAAGAATGTCCTTGGATGGTATGTCGTCGGGAAGCCATATAGATATTAACCTGGTAGGTAGCTAACTCTTCGTTGCATATTTCAGTATGGTTTCAAAGCCTTTCTCATCACTCAGTTGGCCAACACAGACACTGAGAGGAGTGGAAACTGGCCTCGATAATGCTGTAGAATCTATGTGTCGCCAGTCTCCATGTGAGAAGTGAAATGGGTTATGTAATCATTCACACCAAACCTGCTCGGCTCCATCCTCCACTTTACAGGTAGAGTCACAGCCTAGCTTTGCCATCACTCATGTGCTCTGCCAGACCATGAGCTCTGGGCCGACAGATCAGGGTTTGATTCCTGGCTCCACCACTTACTGAGTGTCCTTGTCTGAGGTATTTTGCTTTTTATGTCTTGGTTTCCTTAACTGTAAAATGGGGATAGAATCCCTGGTGGTCCAGTGGTAAAGAATCCGCCTTCCAATGCAGGGGACGTGGGTTCAATTCCTGGCTGGGGAACTAAGATTCCACATGCCAGGGGGCAACTAAGCCCACCAGCCTCAACTAGAGAGCCCGTGTGCCTCAAGCTACAGAGTCTACCTGCTCTAGAGCCCAAGCATCACAACTAGAGAGAGAAAACCCGCATGCTACAACTAGAGAGAAGCCCATGCACCACAGAAAATAGCCCACGCAACGCAACAAAATTACTGAGTGTCCTCGTCTGAGGTATTTTGCTTTTTAATGTCTCGGTTTCCTTAACTGTAAAATGGGGATAGTAGGATCAACATTCTTTCAGAAGTACTGAGGGCATTAATTCTCGGTATTAATTTCTTAGCATCCCAGCTCTAAGAAGCCAAACCTTTATGACTCTCTAGAGCTTACAGTCTAGGATATGATAACATATTTATAACAGTGTGTGCATAGAAAAATGAAAACCATTACATGAAGACACATGCATGGTTGTCACATCAGGATGGTGACTGATGTGACCTGTGAAACATGTCAACATTCTTAACTAACCAAAGTTATGGAAACTTAGGTAAGAATCCTACAGTGCTAGAGACAACATAGCATGCTCCCAGACACAGTGACTGCCCTCATGACACCTACATTTCAGTGTGGGGAAGGGAACAGACATTAATCAAGCAATCACCAGTCTTTAAATTACTATTATGATTAGTACCATAAAGGAGATTAGGTAGCCAGAGATCTTATAGCAGGGGTCCTGACCTGAGGGGGATCAGAGAAGGCTTCCTGGGGCAATGTATTTGTGAATTCAGGTGCATAGGAAAGGGGGAGCAGGGGCTGAGAAAGGAGCATTTCAGGCAAAGGGAACTGAATTGTAATGGCTGGAGGCAGGAAGAAGTATTTGAGGACCTGAAAGAAAGCAGGTGTGCCTGGAGTTAAGAGGAAGTACAGGGAGGCTAGTGAACCTAATAGGGACCAAACTCTGCAAGACCTTGCTTCCCAGGGTAAGGATGTGGGATTTTATCCTGCGAGCAGTGGGATGCTGTGGAAGGGTTCTAATGTGCTATTTGAATTCTAAAGGTGTCGCTCTGGCTGCAGGATGGCTAGGGGACGCTATGTAGAGAGTGACAACGTAGTAGAGAGGGAGCAAGAGCAGATGAGGGAAGCCAATGAATAGCTTGTTGCAATCGACTGGGCAAGAGGAAAGCTGGCTTTTGCTGGGACAGGGAGGAAAATGGATGGATTCAGAGTGAGTTAAGAGGTAGAATCAAAAGGTCTTCATGGTGATTGGATCTTGGGAGGGAGGATGGAAAGTGTAAGGGTGACCCATATGTTTCTGGCTGATGCAGTTGGGTGGTGTCATTACTGAGATGGGGGAGACCAGGGTGTGACCCGAGTTAGGGGCAGAGTAAGTGTGGGGAGAGGGAGAGATTACTAGTTAAATTTCAGGTACATGAAAAGCACCTGAAGGAGAGATATGTCTGGAGCTTAGAGGAGAAGCTGAGCTGGAGCTGTCCGTTTTGTAGTCCTCAGTATTCGATGGTAACTGATGCCATGGGGGTATTGCCTAGGGAGCAAGTTTAGAGGGAGAAGGATGGTGACCTGGAATGGGACCTGGGGAAGCTTTAGTAATTCAGAGATGAGATAGAGTAGGTCAAAGCCCCAAAGGAGGCTAAGGAGGAATAAACTGAAAGGCGAGGGGATGCGTGGTGTCATAGAAGCCAAAGGAAAGGACTGTTTCAAGATAGAGGAGTGGTTGGCTGTGAAAATGCGGCTGAGAGGCAGGTGAACCAACCAACAACAGGTCTGAAAATGCTTAGATGCTAAGCTCTGAAATCAAGGGGCAGTTCACATTAAGTGTTTGTAGAATGCCCCCAGGAACCTAGCATTTCCTCAGCTCCCTCCTCTGTGAAATGGGCATGGCAGTAGAGTTGTTTTGAGAATTGCATGGCATATGTGCAAAATATTTAGCACAGGGCTGGAAACCAGTAAGCATACAGTAGGTGTTAGTTGGTATAAGAATGACCAAAAGATTTATGGAGGAAATGAGAGTTAGAGAGGCTGGGGACAGGGTTGTAGATGATATAGGGCCTGGTCTGGCTGGAGCTTGGTTTGTATCTGGGAGGGTGGAAGAGTGCAGGTGGATCCAAATGAAGGAGAGCCTTGGATGTTGGGAATAATCTGAGTGGGAGATGACCAAGGCCTGGGGTAAGCTCAGGGCAGTTGGGGGAGCAGACAACTTTTAGATAGTGTATCAGAACTTTGATAGTGGGCTGGACTAAAATAGAGAAGTTGAAAATAGTTTTGAACATTCAGGCTTAGAATATGCTAGAATTTTCTCTTTCTTTTAGTGTATTTAATTTTGAGTTGTTAACTATGTAGTCAAGCCTAGGATGTCTTTTAAAGAATGCTCTATGAAACTCAGGTGGAAGCAATAGGCCAGTGTCACCTTGTCTCCTGATGCAGAGTGAAGGAAGGCTGAAGGCCAACGATGGAGCCCAGAAGGACCTCCAGAGGCCAAAGGAGGAAGTTCATATAGACCTTTTTTTTTGAAATTAATTTTTATTGGAGTATGTTTGCTTTACAATATTGTGTTAGCCTCCACTGCACAACAAAATGAATCAACCATACAGATACAGATATCCCCTCCCTTTTGGACTTCCCTCCCATTTAGGTTACCACAGTGCATTAGGTAGAGTTCCCTGTGCTATACAATATGGTCCCATCAGTTGCATATAGACCTTTTGAATTCAGAGAAAGAGCATTTAAATCCAGAGTGGTGATGCCCTGGACTGAAAAGGACATGGATTATTTGCTGTAACAAATGATGACCCATTTTATCAAAAGTTGTGGAGAGGCTAAAGAGTTTTATCTATTCCATAAATGTTATCTATATGAATATATTGGCAATGAAAGTCTAGTTATTTGTTTTCTTTGGCAGAACTGTTAACTTTATAATCTTAGCTGAGCTGGATGTTGGCATCATTTGAACACTTAGTAGTCTTGGCCTGGACCAGTGGCGTGCTAGGATGTGTGGACAGTAGAATGGGTGCAGCCCTCTTGTAAGGGTGGTTCTATGTCAAAGTTTTGTGGCATCTGTCGCCTTCCTGGCCAGACCCATCCCAGGGAGTCTGAAGCTGCTGAGAATATATGACTTTCTATTTTCTTTCTTTCTCTGTCTCTCTCTTTTTTTTTTTTACTGTGGAAGGGGCTGTTTGATAAATTTGGTGTTTTCTGAAGTTATCAATTGGCTCTAGACATGGATGTGGTTAGTTTTAGCATCATCTTTTTGTGCTGATCTTCAAACTGCATTATTTGTTTGCTGAGCTGCCACAGATTTTGCATTGCTGTAGATCACTGGCAGGAGCATAGGAGTAAATATTACTAGATTCAAGAACCTTGGATCCTTTATGGGTGTCTGATTAGCCAAAGCTGCATCCCTGAAAGAGATGTTGCCTGACTTCATGGTATACACAGAACAACAAATCAGGAATCTTTCCTTTATTTGTAAAATTATAAAATTATCCTTAATTAATGTCCTTTATTCCTATTTCATTGCTGTTCGTGACATGATGTCACATAATGTTGATATTATTATGAAGTGGAGGAGCTTAATGCCACTCTACCCAGCTCTGTTCCCTCCTTCTAAGTAAACTTACCTTCTCATTAAAAACCAAGAGCAGGTGGATTCCAGGAGCTGAGGGAGAGGAAAATGGGGAGTTGTTTAATGGATATAGATTTCAGTTTTGGAAGATGAAAAAGTTCTGGAGATCCATTGCACAACAATCTGGATATGTGGAACACGATTGAACTGCACTTTTAAAAAAGGTTAAGGTGGTAAGTTTTATGTTTTGTGTGTGTTTAATCACAATTAAAAGAAAACAACAGTGAAACAAAAACAAAAGAAAGAAGCAAACTCAACACAAAGCAAGACCAGGGAAACAGCTGGGCTCTTCTTTCTCTGGTTACTCAGCTGGGCAGCTTGTTCCCTCGCCCCCAGGACTGTTGCCCAGGAGTAACCGCAGGTCTCAGTGTCTGTGCCTCGTCTCCTTATGTTCTTCCCTTGATCGGTTGCTCACTGTGGGAGAGTGCACTCACGTGGTTGATTTGTTTGCCACTGGCTCAACCCAGGTCCAATGCGGAGAGAGAGAGAGAGGAAGGCACAGGTTTGAGTACTATAAGACAGGGCTTTGAGGAATATGGTCCTTCTTGGACTTGCTTAGACTGAACTGAACGCAAGTAAAGCACCCAAGAGCTGTATTTCCGCCTCCACAGACTTCGGAGAAGGGTCTATTTTGTCTCCCTCCTCCCCATGTTACTTCATCTGCAGGGCTGGACTGTGTTATACTAATGGCAGTTACTTTGCCAGTTGAAAAATCAAAACAGAGAGGAAAACCGTCTTGAAAATGCTGCACTTGAAGCCTACAGTTAGAAGGTGAATGTCATGCTGTGGGACCTGAGATGTAGACAAATTACTGTGAAATCCAGGTTCGAATTGGTTGTTTTGATGCTCTGTGTGAGAACCTAGATGCATACAAAAGCCTTTACCAGAAATACCTCTGGATAGAATCATTCACTCTCTAAGCCATGGGAACTTTGAATCATAAGGGGATCAGACTCAGATTCACAATCAGGGTTGAGACTTAAAATAAGTGTTTTTCTTCTACTTTAGAGCTACAGTGAAGGTGCTTATGCTGTTGGAAGGGTGAGCTTACTCTGTGGCACCTCATGTTACTAAGTCATCATCCTTGAAAATCCTCAGCGGGAACTGAGCTCTCTCACTGAGCTTTTGCAGTAGTAAAAACACTCCTTAATTAATGCCTTCACTCATTATTTGTGACAGCCATTTTTGCCATCATGGGGGCTTAACCACTTGTGTTATTCATCCTCACGAGGTTGTCCCTGTGAGATATAAGCTCTCTGAAGGCAGGGACTGTGTCTTAGTTATCTTTTTATTCATCCTCCAGCAAGTGCCTGGTCACAGAAAAATCTTAATAAATTGTTAAATTGAGTCAAAACAGAGAATCAATGTAGGCTTATCAGATTAAAAGCATTTGGTTCTTCTGGGTCTACATCTTTGCTTCTACTTTGTACCATAAGATAAATGCTACTTTTGATGTGAAACCATCATACCTAAAACTTACTGCTGACACAGACGGGGAGAGAGGGAGAGAGGCTCTTTGAAAAAAATGTGAAATGTGAGTATCTATGATTATGACATTTCTGTAGTTCAGAAACAAATACGTATATGTTGCAGCAGTAAAAGATCGTCTCTTCTCTGTGGCACAGTTTTTCTTTGATTTTCCTTAAGTTTCTTTCTCTCTCATCAGTGAGGCTTATTAATGCTATTCTAAAGTCCAGTGGGTTGATTTTCTTATCTATGAAGTAAAAAGTTTAATTATGGGCACAAAGCATTTCCAAATTGCATTTGAATGACTTTCTCTCTTCTTACTCAATGTCAATCAGTCACTTCAAAAGGCTACTTTGCTCTCCCTTCTCTAGCTTCCATATGTCATATGTCTCTCTGTTTCTCCTCTTGCTTGTTCGGTTTTCACATTCTTTTTACTTTCTTTCAGTTCTTCTCATTTCCAACATGTTCCTTGTGATTTTTTGTTGTTGTTTTGCCCTTCTATTAGAAGAAGTGCCAAGATCTCTCCAGGAGCAGACAGGCATGAAATGCTGACTGCCAAGGTGAACGTTCAGATAATTTGAAGGGCAGGAAAAAGCCATATTGGCCAGTATGACAAGGATATCTTTTATCATCACCACACAAACCCAGTCTTCCTTTAAGGCAGCCTCCTATTAATTATGTCCAAGTAAGTTTTTTGAAAAGCATGCTATTTAATTTTCTTGCTTCATCTGTCATTGAGTCCGTAGCAACTTGATACAGCCTGATGTCTTTATATTTTTAGAATGTGAGAAGTAAGTATTAGTTAGCAAAGTTCATTTAGACACATGGCAGGTGACAAGATAAAAGATGCAGTTGCTTTGAGGAGGGAGCCTTGGGTTTTTCCTGCGGTGAGCTTTCATGACAACTCTCCAGAGATCCCAGTGTCACCTTTACCTCTCTTGTGAGCGGTCCTCCTGGGCAACATGTATAAGTTCATACTCAGCTGACTGGGGTTCTTCTTTGCAGAATTCTACTGCAGCTAAATTGGCCACTTTAGCATCTTCCTGTCCCTCTCAAGGCTGCAGACATTTCCCTTTTCTGCTTAGAGAATATTTCTAAGTTCTGTTTGGTTCTGCTTCAGACCTGCTCACTCATCTGGTTTCCTTGGTTTCCGTCCTATTGTTATTCGCCCAGATTTTCCTACTTTAGCCAGCTTTTCTGGATGGATGCCTGTCTGGGGGGCTTTGCTTGGCTTTTTGACCCAGTGAGTCCCTGAGGCCCTTTGTTTCTATCTCTATGCAGTGCAACCTCCCATCTCTCACCCAAGTTCCTAGTCAATGTGACTCATGCCAACCTGGAACCAATGCCTCAGATTCCTACTTGTTGGGAGTAGAGAGAAGTCAGACTCTACTATTAATCTTGGAATATGGATACCTTACTTGAAAGTATATGTAATTAGTGGTGAAGAGCACAGGCTCTGGAGCCAGACCTCCTGGGTTTAAATCCCAGGTCTGAACCTTACGAGCTGGGCGATCTTGGGCAAATTACTTACTCTTTCTTGCCCAGTTCTCTCATCTGCACAGTGGCGGTAATGGTTATACCCGCCTTACATGGTTGATATGAGGAATAAACAAGTTAGTTCATGTAAAAGGCTTAGAACAGTGTGTCTGCTATAGAGTGAGCACAATATAGTGTTAACTGTTACTAAGAAATTGAAACCCACATCCACTGAATTCTGACTCTGCCGGAAGGAGGGCAGATGGATGAGATCAATGTTTATCAAAGGGAAGTCCACAAGTTTACTATGAGAAACTTTAAATCTTGTGCTTGCATTTGGATGAGAATGTGAATCCATTAAGATAAGCATATTTTGGATTATTTGGGTGATTCCTCAGAGCTGAGCGTGCCACGTGATTGCATTGTGTTTATGATGACGTTCTCATGCAGTGAAGGCCAAGACATTGAGGCAGGCAAGTGAGCCCGGCCACGGTTCTTGGAGAGAAGAGGGGAGGGGATGGCGTCTCCTACAGCATGTGTGGCCTGAGCCTGCTATGCTGTCAGGGACCAGTCCTGCAGCAGTCAGTGTAGTAGCCATAGAGCGACTGGTGGTGTCGATTTGGATTTTTATTGGGATTCTGTTTACTTTATGAATTTGTTTTGGTTTTACAGTCATATCAAAGAGCTGTCAGGATTAGAGGTTTATATCTAGTCTTGGGGTTGTGGTTATTTAAGTAACATTAGAATAAAAATAATTTGTTAGCACTGCCATATATTCCTCAAACCTGAGAAGGACAAGACCAGTCTGTGAGTCCCAAATGCCAGTTCACAAATCGTGCTAGTCAAGTTATTAAAAAGAAATTCCTTGGGGAACTTGTTAGAAATCTAGACTCTTGGGGAATTCCCTGGTGGTCCAGTAGTTAGGACTCTGAGCTCTCACTGCCGAGGGCTTGGGCTCAGTCCCTGGTTAGGGAACTAAGACTCCACAAAGCTGCGTGTTGTGGCTAAAAGAAAAGTACAGACTACTCTTGGGCTGTGTCCTGGAGCTGCTGAGCTGGGCGTGTGGATCTATCTTTGCTGAGTTGCTCAGGTGATTCTGCTAAGCAACAGGTTTGGGCCTCTTTGGAACCGATGACCTCTCAATACTCTTCATAGTCTTAATGAAGAGCATTCATAAGGATTGCTCTTAGGATTCAGTGGATTCAGTGTCTTCATCTTCAAAATTGAGGTAATGCTACTTGCTCCTTTCTTACTGCACAAGGGAGTAGGGAGGAGTCATGAGGCAATTTTCATAAGTATTCTGGAAGAAAAGTACAATTTAAGTGTAATGTATTGAGGCCAGAATTGAACTAGATCATCTCAGTATGCAAATCATTCCCTAGGAACAAAGAGGCGACTCGGGTCTATAGAGAGCACCAACAGGCTGAGTTTGCCACCAGGGTTCGTTTCCAAAAGCATTGGTCCACCTTTGGCGTGGAATCAAGCCCTATGGAACCTGGTACATTACTGTGAGATTTACAGATCAGGAAGTTGGTGGTGACAGAGGCAGGCAGGCCTCTGAGAAGTAGCATCTTCTGATGGGTTGACATTGTGTTTACTTCAAATTATATTGTTTAAAAAAGTCTTTGTGCTGGCTGCAGGTCTCAGCCCTCTTCTTCCTGTTCCAGGCTTCCTAATGATCTGTTGTCATCTGTTCAGGGAGGCTAGTCCCTGGCCTTAACCTGATATGGTCCTTCCTTTAGAGGCTGAAGAGCTTATGGGAAATGGTTTTAAAACTTTCTATAAAGTCCTTTTCTGAAATCAGGTAGTAGATATTGGTGAAGTGTTATAAAAGCAATGTGTCCAAATATCTTCAGAATAATCAGATCTGAATAAAATCAGTTAAATAGGCTTTTCTTTTTCTCTTAGATTAAAAGGGATGGTTAGTTCAGGTCCTCTGAGAAGCAGAGTCAAGATGGGATTATGTGTACAAGAGATTTACTGGGAGGCCACCTGGGAAGGATAAAGGGAAGAGAGCAGGGGTGGGCTGGGAGAGCTTTCAGATTGCAGTGCAGGTCTGACTTCTGTGAAGGGAGAGGTGGAAGGAAGGAGGACTGGTAGGAAAGGATGCAGATGACAGCTCAGTTCGGAGAATGTTTTGGCCAGGCTGATTGTGAGTTCTTGAGCCCAAGTTGCCCATTAGAGGACCGCTCTGCCCCACAGGCCTGAGCCTGCACCAGTACCCACCTCATGCCCAGCCAGTGTCTGAGAGCAGCCCAGGGGACACATGCACACTGCACACTGTGGTGGTGGATCCAGAAGTTGGGGGGCGAGTAACCCATACTTCCCTGCAGCAGGAGAGCTAAGCATGCAATTCCATGGCTTTCACGAGGATCTCTAGGGGTCCGTGAACTTGGACAGTAAAAATTACATCCTTATTTTCACTAACTGAATTTTAGTATTTTGTCTAATCATGAGTGGAGCCAGTAGCCATAGTAGTATTAGCAGTAACTGTGTCTTTCTCACCAATAAATATTACAGATAGTTTTATATCAACATTATGGTTGTCACAGATATCTTAACGTCAGTTATGCTCATCATTACTTTGAAAGTATGGTGGTTATTAGACCCATCCCTTGATCTTCTTATTGAATGAGAGAGTAAAAAGGTGTATTTACTGTTGTGTCACAAATTTAAAAACTAATTTGATTTAAATATAATAGTTTCTTCAGAGTTTTATACATCTTATTTTATGCATTTATAAACATGATTCCAAGAAGGGGTCTATAGTCTTCTCTGACAGACAAAGGAGTCCATCGCACAGAAATGGTTAAGAACCCCTCCTGCAGATAGTATTCAGTAGAACCCTTTTATTTTATTTTTGAAAACATTTGTTTACTTATCCATTTATTTATTTTGGCTGCACCGGCTCTTAGTTGCGGCATGTGGACTTCTTAGTTGCGGCATGTGGGATCTAGTCCCCCGACCAGGGATTGAACCCAGGCTCCCTGCATTGGGAGCGTGGAGTCTTATCCACTGGACCACCAGGGAGGTACCAGTAGAACCATTTTAATTGTATTATCCCAATTATCCTTTACCTCGCTCCAAGTGTATGAGAGCAGTAGCCCCAGTCCTCATGAGAATATGTTACTGTGGAAAATGATTCATTAATTCAACAGTGTCCCTCGCATGCCAGGTGCTGTGTGGTGCTGAAGCTCCAGCAGTGAGCAACACAGGCACCCCCTCCCTCAGAGAGTTTAATCGACTAACAGGAAGGACAGCCATTAAGCAAGAACAGTTATGGTTATATTACCGTGTGCCATGTGATGGTAACAGTATGGGAGCCACAGGAGGCTCTGGCTGCCCCAGGAGAGGGACCTGTATAGGAGTCAGAACAGACCTCCCTGAAAAGTGCCCTTTAAGCTGAGGCTGAAGAATGAGAGGAGTGAGTTGGGAAAAGAGGAGGTAGAGACAGAGGTTAAAGTGTGAAGATTTGACAGTGAGACACACTTAACTCTTAAGAGCTGAAATCACACAGACCTTGTAAGCCATGTGAAGACGTTTAGACTTTTCCCCAAAGGCAAGAGGAAGCTTCGAAGGGGTTTTAAACAGGGAGTGATGTGATCAGTTTCCATTCAAGAATATTACTTGGAAAGAAACAAGGGAGGCCTTTGTGGCACTAAGATGAAAAAAGATGGCAGCCTCCTAGGAAGTACATGGTGGGAGAAAACAACATCAAGTAAAAAGATGGCAGCCTCCTAGGAAGTACATGGTGGGAGAAAACAACGTCAAGTAAGACAATCAAGTTATTCTTGTTTGATTTCTTTTTGGCTCTGTGTGAGTGAGTGGGTCTTGAATCTCTGTTTGTTAATCTATCACAGACTGCGCTACAATTGTGGAAACATCTTTCTTAGAGTTGAGATGTTCGTAGTAGCTGCAGTTCTGTCCAAAACCTATTGCAGATGCCTCTGTGTGAACATAAAACCTCACACAAATCTTGGAAAACTATTTGCCTATGATGTTGGGCCATGGAGAAAGTGGATGTTGTTTGGTTAGGTTCTCTTAGTGCACATTTGTTACTTGCTGCAGCGTTGATCGCCTTTAGACTTCTACATTAAGAAGAAAATAAACATCATTAATAATGTAGATGCTTATATTGCCTATTAAATGAAAGGTTTCTGGCTGCTTCTTCATAAGAAACTTGTCAATGGCTTCCAGGTTTGTTTGTTACTAGGTAAAAACAAATCCATTTCGGTTGATGGCTAATTCAGGGCCATGTGTATTTAGGCGACTCATAAAAGTGTTTGTATGGAAACAAGTCTCCGAGATAATCAGATTTTATTTCTAGTGTCTAACTGATGCTCAGAGCTTTGGGATTTAATTACGTCTGTTGAAAAAATACAGTTCAATTTCTCTTCCTCCCTTTTGAACATCACTGCAGTAATTCATAAATATACAAGGCTTTATAGATGTTTTCTGACAAAGTACCTGGTACCTATTAGATACTCAGTAAATGTTGGCTTCTTCTTCTAATTGAAAGAAAACATATCAAATAAAAAACCTACCCAAGACTTTGCTTCTGATTCCTGTGTTTCTTGCCTAGCAGTTGACTTGGTACATTTTGTGATTACTCCAGAGAAGTAAATAATTTAAGTGGGAAATTGTTTTGAGAGGAGACTGCTGTTGTCTAGTCATTTAGGTAGGCTGGCTTGAGCGTATGTTGGGCGTTTGCTCTAGTAGGGAGTGTAGCCGGTGGTTATCATGTGGGGTCTGAGGCATGATGAGTTGAGTATGTGTGGATGGACTATAAGTTCTACCTTTTCCTTTCTCTGTGGCACCTACCCAGCTTCCAGGAGGACCCACATAGCTTCCTTACCTCATCTTCTCTCACTTAGTGTGTCCATCTTCTTTTACTCAGCACAATGTTTTCAAAGTTCATCTGTGTTGTAGCAAGTATCCGTATTTCACTTATTTTTATGGCTGAGTAATATTCCAGTGCATGTATATACCACACTTTGTGCATTTATCAGCTGATGGGCACTCGGATTGTTTCCGTCTTTTGGCTATTGTGAATAGTGCTGTCGTGAACATTAGTGGACAAATATTTGTTTGAGGGCCTGTTTTCAATTCTTTTGGAAATTTACATATGAGTACAACTACTGAGTCATATGGTAATTTTATGTATAATTTTTTGAGGAACCGATGAATTGTTTTACCCAGTGGCTGCATACTTTCCACTTCTACCAGCAGTGTGTGAGGTTTCAGTTTCTCCACATTCTTGCCAACACGGTTATTCTCTCTTTTAATTTTTGTTTTGTTTTGTTTTCAGTATGCCTTCCTAGTGGTGTGAAGTGGTGTCTCACTGGGACTCCGATTTGCATTTCCCTAAAGACTAATGATGTTCAGCATCTTTTCATGTGCTTCTTGGCCGTTAGTGTACATGCTACAACCTGGTTGAACCTTGAAAACATTATGCTAAGTGAAAGAAGCCAGACACAAAAGGTCACATATGGTATGATCCCATTTACATGAAATATCTAAAATAGGTAAATCCATAAACACAGGAAGTAGATTAGTAGTTGCCAGGGGCTGGGGGAGGGGAGAATGGAGAGTGACTGCTTAATGGGCATGGGGTTTCCTTTTGGGTTGATAAAACACGTTTTGGGATGAGATAGAGGTGATGGTTATGAAACACTGGGAATGTGCTAAATGTCACTGAATTATACACTTTAAAATGGTCATTTGTAGCTTTTGTGAGTTCCACCTCAATAAATAAAAAAGCGAAAATGCCTGGTTAGAAGGTGAGTCTCGACTTCCAGTTCCAGTAGCCGACTTCCAGTTCCAGCAGCACGGTGGACTGAGTGTAGATTTCCACCTCCTGTTGCAAACTGAGAAATTCTGCCTAAAGCAAAACAAAAATGTAAAATATGCAACTGGGCTTGAAGGGAAGGCTGTTGTTGCCAGGGGCGGCAGCTTAAGGCTGGAGCAGGAGCCCCCTGAGCTGAGGCTGTGGCATCTAAGGGGGGACTAGACCCCCTGTAGTTGCTGGGATGAGGGGTGGAGTTTAACACCAGTGTTGCGCCAGGAGACATCACCTTGGGCTGGGGTAGGGCAGGGGGCAGGAACTAAAACCCCTGGGTAAGAAGACATTCTGGGAAAGCTGCATCTTTGGTGAAAAGGGGTATGGAATAATACCCGCCTCAAGTCAGGGAAACCGAAAGGGGCTCTGGTGGGAGAGAAACACGAAAGCCCCAGGCCTACCTTCATCATGCAAGAACCCACAACTCAGCAATGAACGCACAGCACTGTTCCAGGTGGGTGAGCCTCCTGGTGTCGAGCACAAGCAAACAGAAACTGCTCATCTGTAGTGACACTTCTGCAATGCGGGCTGCCCAAGACTCCTAGGGGAAAACGGTGTCCACTGAAAAATCCGTCCCCGCGAGAAGCTACAGATCACACAAGGAAACATCCCAGCATGAAGGAAAGTAAGTAGACATAACAGACAGGACAGTTAGCATCTCAAGAACTTGGCAAAATAGAAGTATGTTTGAAATGATTAAAGAATAAGGACACTGAGATTGACTCCACCGTTTTAATAAAATGTTTCCCCATTTAATAAAATGTTGAACAGCTGCTCCCAGGGAGTGTGTGCAAAGTTTGCATAAGGGATTTAGAAGGGGAAAAGTGGGGACGGAGGTCGTCCTCCTGCTGTCTTATAGTGGTCTGGCGAGGCCTTTAGGTTTTTTCCTGAGGATCAAGGGCTCAGGGAAACTTTTATATTAACTGCGATACTCAGGTGCCCTTAGCCAAAGATTTGCCTTCATTTTTCTTGAGAGTGCACCTTCGTATTTGCCCATCGTTGTGAGGTGTGTTGCATTATGAACTGGTAAATGGAACTTTTGGAAACAAACCCCAAAGCTACCTTGAAAACCACTTTAGTACTCATTCAGTTAGCGCTCCACTTCGTATTGATTTGATCTGTTGGCTGAGCCACGGCACTAGGAAATCAGTGAGCTTCATGGTGATTAAGTAGAATCGTGTCAGAAAGTTTACATGAGGATCATCAGCAAACGTGAGACTTCAGGGTTACCTGGTCACTAAGCCAACCTTCCCTTTGCCTCATCCTATGATCAAGCCATGGCAATTATCAGTGGAAGTCCCAAAAATTATGTAAAGAGGAGGAGTGCCTGGGGATCTTGTCTTGAAGCTGAAGCAGTCTGTCACTTTACGTAACATTGAGAATAGATGGGACTGCAGACGCAGGCCTGATGGACTTCATGGTGGTGACAGCCTCACCTACCCCTTGAGATGGTAAATGTTAGTTTCAGCGCGTCTGGCCAACAACCCACACAGACTTGACTTTGCGCTGGAAGCCAGATGATGCTGTACTTTGGGAAGCAGTAAAGTTTCTATTAAAAATAAAGTATGGGGACTTCCCTGGCAGTCTAGTGGTTAAGACTCTGCGCTTCCAGTGCAGGGGGCGTGGGTTTGATCTCTGGTCGGGGAGCTAAGATCCCATATGCCATGAGATGTGGACAAAAAAAAAAAAAAAAAAGTATGAAGACCAAACTCTTCTTTTTCACCAAGGGATTGAAGATTGGGTAGTGCAGATGTGAACAGAGAGCTGTAAGAGTGAGCTGGGGAGAATTTCGGGTCTCCTGAGTGTGGCCTTGTTGCTGTCGAGTAGTTAAACCATAGATCAGAAACCTCAGTGCTCAGGAGAATTTTCAAGAGTGTCTTAGGCAAAGTGCAGTGTTTTTGTTTTTTATCCCTCGCAATCGGGTGTAGAGGAGGGGCCTAGACAAGTTGTATTTTCCCTTTGTGAGCAGTGTTGTATATCATGCTTGCCTTTTATGGGAAGAGAAAGAAGCACACATGGAGGGATAGTTTCTTCTTCATTAATGCACCGTGTACTTCATGTGGTTGAAGTTCATGACAGCCTTCTCATCATACAGTTGATACACGCAGTTTACGGTTTGTCAGTTTGGTTATCATTAATAAATGACCCCAAGAAGATGTACAGTTGATTACAAGATGTTTTCTTTGCAGCTCCCCAGTAGGTATCTAGTGTCATTCCTAAGTTTGCTGTCAACTAAAGACGTCCTTAATATTACTTGAAAGTAGAGATTAGGGTATCTGGGCTCTTTGCACCCTTCTCTGTAAGTATCGGGCAGAGCCTTCGGAATTAATTGCTTCTTAGCTGCACCATTACTGCTCACTTAGCCCTATGCAAAGAAGTAGGTCATTCTATTCATCAGAAGCTTGCTGTTCTGTAATTATGTGAGGAGCAAATAATTATAGATATGGTTTCTGTGTAATTTTAAAGCAGGTAAATATAGCATCATTAGAGCATAATCTATAGCTGGAAAAACTCAAGTTTCTTTAAAAAACACGCAGACAACATTTAAACCTTGGTAAGTTTTATTATTCTCAAATGTGTTATGTAAGTTGGAAAAAATCTTTATTTCTTGGGCTGGAAGAGGCGCTTATGATTAAATATCAAGGAAGAAAAAGAACTGGTCTCCATTTCTTTCTTTCTTTAATATTTATTTATTTATTTGGCTGCATCGGATCTTATTTGCGGCATGCGGGATCTTTCGTTGTGTGCGCGGGCCTGGTTGCCCCACGACATATGGGATCTTAGTTCCCCGACCAGGGATCGAACCCGCGTCCCCTGTATTGGAAGGTGGATCCTTAACCACTGGACACCAGGGAAGTCCCCTCCATTTATTTCTTGACACTATAGAAACACCATAATTGAAATTTAGTCCCATATGCTTTGAACAAAGGACTATGTACCGATGTTTCATTTTTTATAGGTGGAACATACATCTCTCTTCTCATTGATTGAGATAAAAATCAGGTTTCCCACTTTACTGAAAGATGTAAATGATGCTGAAATTTTGATTATTACAGAGACTGTGTTTATAACCCTTTCAAAATTGAATGTAAGTGGAACTAGCTGTAAACTACACCTTGCACAATGCTATATGGAAGGGGTACATTTTTTAAATTCAGGTAGCCTGAAGTCCTTCGATTAGAATTAATGTACATGAATGGAGATGGCTTCTTCCTTGAACTTGGCCAGCTCGCCTGTCTTCCTTGCTTTTTTACTTCTATTTATTCCGAGAGTTTGTTTTAATGTACAAAATGAATAAAGTTGATATGCCAAAGTGCGGGCCTGCCTATATGGTTGGCAGAATTAGACTAGTGTCTTAGTTTGCATTCACCCTAAGAGCAAGACGGTGACTTCAGGAAGCACGGCGAGGGAGTAGGAAGTGAGACGGGGAGGGTGGGGGGCCAGTGAAGGGGGTGATGCTCATGAGTGGATTGTTGCAGGGTCTCCTTGCTGCTGGGGATTCTCTGAGAAGCTGGGTGGAACACACCTCGGGGGTGAGGAAAGCGAAGGGATTTACCTGATGTGGTAGGCAGAATAATGGTTCTTCCAAAGAGGTCCACATCCTAACCCGTGGAACCCGTGAATATGTTACTGTACAAAGAGAACTTTGCCGATGTGAATGAGTTAAGGACCTAGAGAGAGGGAGATTATCATAATAATCTTCTTATAAGAGATACTTCTCCTTATAAGAGAGAAGTAGCAGGGTCAGAGCCAGAGAAGAAAATACGACAAAGGAAGCAGAGCTTAGAGATTTGAGGGGCTA
This sequence comes from Neophocaena asiaeorientalis asiaeorientalis, assembly GCF_003031525.2. Taxonomy (NCBI): domain Eukaryota; kingdom Metazoa; phylum Chordata; class Mammalia; order Artiodactyla; family Phocoenidae; genus Neophocaena; species Neophocaena asiaeorientalis. Next base: position 1,989,566 of record NW_020175662.1, read on the forward strand.
TGCTGTTGGCTTTGAAGATAGATGAAGGAGCCATGAGCCAAGGCGCCACAGTCTCCAGGAGCTGGAAGAGGCAAGGAAACATATTCTCCTCTAGAACTTCCAGAAGGAACCGGCCCTGCAGACATCTTGACTTTAGCCCATGAGACTGATTTTGGACTTCTGACCTCCAGAAATATGAGATCAGAAATCTGTGCTGTTTTAAGCCGTTAAATTTGGGAGAGCAGCAATAGGAAACTAATATATCCACCAACTCACAGGCCTCATTGATTGAGGATGGCCTCTAGGACAATATTTCCTTGGTGCTTCTAAATTTATTTATTTAATTTATTTATTTTTGGCTGTGTCATGTCTTCATTGCTGCGTGGGCTTTCTCTAGTTGTGGCGAGCGGGGGCTACTCTTCGATGCGGTACGTGGGCTTCTCATTGCGGTGGCTTCTCTTGTTGTGGAGCATGGGCTGTAGGTGTGCGGGCTTCAGTAGTTGTGCCGCGCGGGCTCAGTAGTTGTGGCTCGAGGGCTCTAGAGCACAGGCTCAGTCGTTGTGGCGCATGGGCTTAGTTGCTCCACGGCATGTGGGATCTTCCTGGAGCAGGGCTCGAACGTGTATCCCCTGCATTGGTAGGCAGATTCTTTTTTTTTTTTAATTTATTAATTTAATTTATTTATTTTTGCCTGCTTTGGGTCTTCGTTGCTGTGCAGGCTTTCTCTAGTTGTGGTGAGCGGGGGCTACTCTTTGTTGCAGTGTGCAGGCTTCTCATTGTAGTGGCTTCTCTTGTTGCGGAGCACAGGCTCTAGGCACGCGGGCTTCAGTAGTTGTGGCATGTGGGCTCAGTAGTTGTGGCTCGTGGGCTCTAGAGCACAGGGGCAGTAGTTGTGGCGCATGGACTTTGTTGCTCCATGGCATGTGGGATCTTCCTGGACCAGGGCTCGAACCCGTGTCCCCTACATTGGCAGGTGGATTGTTAACCACTGCGGTAGGCGGATTCTTAACCACTGCGTCACCAGGGAAGTCCCCCCTTGGTGCTTCTAGCCACCCCCATGCAGGCTCCTATGACGGATGGACAACCTCAGCCTGCACAGGATGGGAGTGGTCTGCAGGGCACCTCTGCAGTGGGCCGGGGCACCAGTGGGCTTGGCTGTACCTGGACAAAGGATTTGATCAACGGAATGTGTAAACATCCTCATAACCACTTGGAACTAGGTCTGTTGGGTTGTTTCATACGAACAGTCCAGGTTTCTGAGCCCCTCTGACCATTCCTTTGCTGTGTCTTCTCCTGGCCCATGCTCTTCTGCGTGACCTTTAAATGTTGGGGTTCCTAGGCATTATGCCCTCGGTCTTGTCCAGTCTTCCTCTGTGATGGTTAATTTTATGTGACAAGTTGACTGGGCCGTGTGCTGTCCAGACACTTGGTCATTTTTCTGGGTGTGCTTGTAAGAGTGTTTTGGGATGAGATTAACACTTGAATTGGTAGACGGAGTAGAGCATACTGCCTTCCCTAATGTGAATGGCCCTCATCCAGTCAGTTGAAGACCTGACGAGCATAAAAAGGTTGACCCTCCCCTGAGCAAGAGAGAATTCCTCCTGCCTGACTGCCTTTGAGCTGGGCCACTGGTTTTTTTCCTGCGTTTGGACTTGAACTGAAACATCAACTTTCTTGGGTCTCTAGGTGCCAATTCACCCTGCAGATCTTGGACTTGTCAGCTTCCATAATTGCATGAGCCAATTCCTTATGATAAATCCCTTTATATATATATATATATCTTGTATTGGTTTTGTTTTTCTGGAGAACCCTGTCTAATATACACTCCATACTCCAGGGGGATTTTCTCTGCTCTTGACTTCTATCAATAGGCTGGTCAATCCCAAACCTTGGTCTTCAGCCTGGGTTTCTCCAATCCCAATTTTAAACTGCCGACAGAAACATCCCCATGGATATTGTATAGCTACTTTAAACTCCACATATTCAGAGTGAAACTCATTATCATCCCCCTAGGAATCTGCTCCTGCTTTCTGTATTCTGTCTTTTTCCATTACGTCACCATGTACTCTGATCCCATAGTCAGTATCATGAGCATTGCTCATTCTGAGTTTTAAACTTTCAGGATTTCTGCCACTTAGCTCTGTTGTTCCCCAATGGAGAGCAACCCTGGCACGCAGGACTGAGTTGGAAAAATCCTACGGCTAAGAAGGAACTAGGAGATCTAGTTTATCCTCATACAAAGGCACACACACAAACACAAACACACTGGGCAGGTTGAGGGAGAGAAAAAGACAGATACATAGAGAAAGCAACAGAGCCATACAGATAGGCAGATAGACAGAGTCTGACAGAGAGGGAAAAAAGGGAGGAAAAGAAAGAGAGATACAGACTACAATGTGATATAAAGAGGCATAGAGTGAGAGATAGTGGGAGACCCATGTAGAGGCAGAGAGGGGACATTTGTCAGACAGGGAGGAGAATATAGAGAAAGAAGGAGCCGGACTAACAGAGGTGAGCAGATACACACTGTGCCCCAGAACTTGAAAAAGCCCTACTGTGTGCTGTTATGGTCACCCTGGCCCACCTGCCCACACCCCTCCCCAAAGTGACCCACTGGCCTGCTGAACAGGTATATGCTTTAGAGCCATAGGGCCTGGGTTCAAATTCCAGCTCAGCCACTTTTTAGCTACGTGGCTCTCAGCACTTTACTTAAGCTTCGTTTTCTTCATCTGTAAAATGGGGATAATAATACCTACCTTGCAAGCTTTTTTGCCAGATGCTCAATAATCATTAGCTCTCCCAAATCCTGATATCCTCTGGCTCCCATCCATTCCCACTTTTTTTTGAATTTTATTTTTTTATACACCTCCCCTCCCTTTTTTTAAACTTTTTTTTCTTTTTTAACATCTTTATTGGAGTAATATTGCTTTACAATGTTATGTTAGTTTCTGCTGTACAATAAAGTGAATCAGCTATACATATACATATATCCCCATATCTCCTCCCTCTTGCATATTGTGCCAGTAACATATTGTCTTGATTACTGTAGCTTTGTAGTATAATTTGATGTGCGGGAGCCTGATTCCTCCAGCTCTGTTTTTCTTTCTCAAGAGTGCTTTGGCTATTCGGGGTCTCTTGTGTTTCCATACAAACCGTGAAATTTTTCATGCTAGTTCTGTGAAAAATGCAATTGGTAGTTTGATAGGGATTGCATTGAAACCTTGAGGTAAGATTGTTGCTCTAAACTTCCCTCTTAGAACTGCTTTTGCTGCTTCCCGTAGGTTTTGGGTTATCGTGTTTTCACTGTCATTTGTTTCTGAGTATTTTTTAATTTCCTCTTTGATTTCTTCAGTGATCTGATGGTTATTAAGTAGTGTATTGTTTAGCCTCCATGTGTTAGTATGTTTTACAGATTATTTCCTGTAATTGATTTCTAGTCTCATAGCATTGTTAGGGATGTTTTCAACTATAATCTCTTCAAATATTTTCCCCGTTCCTTTCTTTTTCTCATCTTTTTCTGGGACCCCTATAATTCGAATGATGGTTTGTTTAATGTTGTCCCAGAGGTCTCTGAAACTGTCCTCAATTCTTTTCATTCTTTTTTCTTCATTCTGCTCTGCAGTAGTTATTTCCACTATTTTATCTTCCAGGTCACTTATCTGTTCTTTTTCTCCAGTTATTCTGCTATTAATTCCTTCTGGAGAAATTTTAATTTCAGTTATTGTGTTGTTCATCATTGTTTGTTTGCGCTTTAGTTCTTCTAGGTCCTTGTTAAACGTTCCTTGTATTTTCTCCATTTTATTTCCAAGATTTTGGATCATCTTTACTATCATTACTCTGAATTCTTTTTTAGGTAGACTGCCTATTTCCTCTTCATTTGTTTGGTCTGGTGGGTTTTTACCTTGCTCCTTCATCTGCTGTGTGTTTCTCTGTCTTTTCATTTTGCTTAACTTACAGTGTTTGGGGTCTCCTTTTAGCGGGCTGCAGGTTCGTAGTTCCTGTTGGTTTTGGTGTCTGCCCCCATTGGCTAAGGTTGGTTCAGTGGGTTGTGTAGGCTTCCTGGTGGAGGGGACTAGTGCCTGTGTTCTGGTGGGTGAGGCTTGATCTTTTCTTTCTGGTGGGCAGGACCATGTCAGGTGTACACCTTCCCCCTTTTGTGAAAGGGAATTTATATGTGTCTGGGATAAATACAGCTAATAAAACTTTACTATTGGAAATAAATGAAAATTAAGAATACCCTTGTAAATTAGCAGTTTAGGAGTCTTTTCAGCCACAGTATATTTGAAAACCAACCATACTTATAATTGACAAGATACATGGAAATGTTCTTTTATCTACAATTTCTTTTTTACTCTCCCCCTCCTCCCTGTTTTCTAGTAGATAAGCTAGGAGAGGGCTAATTGCTGCTCCTGGAACTCCTGTACAGAAGAGGACACTGGTGAGCATAATGGAGAACTTGCTTTTAATGATCCTTGTCTACTTTTTTTGCTTTTAATAATCCCTGTCTACTTTTTTGCCCACATTTACCTCTCTCTGTACAGAAGGAGACCACAGGCATGATTATATTGCTACACTTTCAGCCTTGCATCAGTAAAATTTCAAGAAAGAAAACAAACCAGAACCAGTAGGATTAGAATGAATCTGTAGCTGTGGGCTGAGGAATTAACCAAGTGGAAGGGCCTCACATTCTCCTGTTCCCCACTATGGCAGTCTACCATTAACCTCCAGTTGCAAATGTTTACAGAATTTTTTAGGGGTTTTGGGGGGTAAGATATGTTTTTAAAATTTTACAAGTACTAAAAATTAGAAATAATTTGGAAAATCCTAAAAGTACTGTATAGGGAATAAAAGTCATCCATAATTCTACAACCCATTGATGACTTCAGTTAACATTTTGAAGTACATCATTTCAATTACACACATAACATTTTTATCCACAAATGGACTCACATTATACATACTTTATGTTTTTTCCATTTGTAATATATTATGCGAACACCATGTCATTATTTTTCTTTAAATAATTTACATTTTTGTATAATATTTCACTCTGTAGGCATAGCCTAAGGTTTTGTTTCCTTTTGAAAGTGTTTAAACCATTCCTGCTGTTCCATTCAGTGAACAGCATTTAAATAAAATTTTTTATGTGTATCCATGATTAATTGTTTAAGGTACATTGCTTCTACAACTGGAACTTTTGATAAAAAATTTAAACTTTTTAAAAAGCTTTTGATATCAATTGCAAATTCTCCATGCAGTTCCAAAAAGTTGTGTCAATTCATACCCCTTTCATCAGTGTGATGTCTCTCTATTAAAAAAAAAAAGAAACTGCAGTTTTTGGTTCTCCTCTTCATAAAGAATCATCTTTTCTTTTTATTAAATATCTTTTCAATATTCTTTCTTCTAGCTTTTGTATTCCCTTATTGATTTCTATTAAGTTTCAAAACCATCATTGTGTTAGATTTATTTTTACACCGCCTTGAACATTTTGCTGAAAATAGTTTATAGAATCTTCATGAAAGAAAATCGTGTTTACTCAAAAGTTGTGAACTCATTGAAAAGCAGTATATATTTGCTGAAAGAAGGAAAAAATATTTATTGCTTAATACCGTGTCAAGAACCATGGTGGTTGCCTGAGAAGCACAAGGTGTGATCCTTAGTGGTCGCACGTTCTTTTTTTTTTAACATCTTTATTGGGGACGCACGTTCTTAATTGGAGAAACACAGCCAAGCTCACATACTCTGAAGAGCAGTTTTTTCTCAACCTTGTTTAGACCCATGTCCCCCCAAACACTGTCTCACTATCTCTAGTGTATCACCCCTCTCACTAGCCAAGTAGAGTTTGCCCAGCTCTCTTTCTGTAGCTCCTATTATAAACTACAGAACTAGATCCATCGAATGTGCTCTTTCAGATTACCTGTGCACATATGCACATCCCATGCTAATATGCCTTCCCTCCCCCAGTGAAGAATGACTGCCTTAAGAAGCACCCAAAGCAGGACTTGGAAATTTACTTTAAGCACCTAAGATCTGGACAGATTGTCAATGAGATCTGGCTCGATAAGGCTTAAGTTAAAACGTTTCTCTTGGCAATGAATTTTCTACAGTTGGAAAACCTATCAGTGCCTCAGACCTTGGCGCCATCTGTGCCTCCTTTCCCTCTTCTCCAATCTACCCCTGGGCTGCCGTCGACAGGTAGTCAGCCGGCCCCTGCTCTCCTCCTCCATGATGTCCTCACACCAGCATTCCTGCTCCCACCTCTCTTTTGCTTTGCTCTTTACGTAATATCCAGCTGATTCCCTGATTCCAGACATCTTGCTTCCGAGGTTGGTGTTCTGCTGTGTGCCCCAGTAATTGGCTCTCCTGCTCTGTCCCTCACTCTCTCAGTCCCTATGTTGCTGCTTGTCATCCATGTCTCATAGACCTGATGTCCTAACCTTTTCTCACTGGAATTAGGTCCCCATATCTTCTACTGATACGGTGTTGAGCACAGTGACTGGCCAACACACTGTGCCTTGTAAATATTGTTGAACGAATGAATGAGTTGGAAGCATTCTCTTGCTTGACTTTAACTTTATATCTTGGGCTTAGTTGAGCCATGTTAACACAGTACTCATATTTCACGTGTCTTTCTTTTCCCCTTCCTATCCCAGATTTCTTATTTTGGTTTTCTACACTAAGTTCTGTACTAGACACTTTGCACATGTTATTTCTAATCTTCACAGCCATCTCGTAAGACAAGTATAACCATCTTCATTTCACATATGAGGAAACTGAGCATCCAAGAGGTTTGCTAATTTCTCCAGAGTCACTCAGTGAATCAGTGGTTGACCTTACTTCTCCATGGAACCACTCCCAGAATCACTGATCCATGGCTTAGTTCTTGAGGTGCCTGCACTTTCTTACTTTGCCCTTCCCTTGACTCTTATTTTATTCTACCACCGCCTTTGGCTGAATCCCACTTGAGACAGAAGGAGTGATGAGGGGAGGACAAATCTGAGAGGTCTTGCCAAGGTCTTGACATGAGAGATTGAGGCTGGGGACTGAAGGAGATAGAAGAGCCAAAGGTATCTCCACATCTTCAACCTGAGAGAGCAAAACAGCAGTGGTATCACCAAAAGAAATGGGTAATTGGGAAGCCTTATTCCTGTAGGTTGTTAATCAGATGGTGGTTGGAGTTCCAGTGGCTCTTTCCTCCCTGGTTAACCGTGGCAATGCTATTAGTTTTTCTGAGTCTCAGTTTCCTCTTCTTTCCCCTGAGCATCATCTTACCTGACTCTCATGTTTGTCATTGGTTTGCCTATCAAATGATGCAGTACATACGAACATGCTTTGTAAGGAGTAAAGCCGTACACACGTTAGCCGTCATCACTGTTGTCAGATATGTTATTACTAAAGTCAGATAGTAAATGGAGACACCAGCTTCTTGAGTAAAATGTCTATGCCTGGGGTCAACAGGCTGTGACCACATCTGGCCTGCTGCCTGTTCTTATACGGCCCATTGGAATGTTTCCAATTTTTTGTTTGGTTGAAAAAAATCAAAAGAAAAATATTTGTGACATAAAAAAATCACATGAAATTCAGATGTTGGTGTCCATACATAAAGTGTATTGGAACAGAGCCAAACCCACTTACTTATGTGCTACTGTCTATGGCTGCTTTCTCAGTGCAACAGCAGAGTTGAGTGGTTGTGACAGAGATTGTACAGCCTGCAGAGCCTAAAATATTGACTACTTTTAGTAAGAGCTGAGTAGCCCTGGCCTGCCCAGTGCACATTCCTACCTTTGCTCTCTGACACTGATTCAAGTGCAGAATTCCCACTGAGCTTAAAAACTGAGAAAGATGAGAAATAAAGGTAAGGAGAAAAATGTGAATTTCCTGGCAGTCCACTGGTGAGGACTCTACGCGTTCACTGCCAAGGGCCCAGTGGGTCAAAAAAAAAATAAATAAATAAATAAATAAATAGGAGAAAATGTCAGGTTAGAAGTAAACTTGGTATTCTGAAGGTGTTTTCCTCTCTCTTCTCCCAGACCTCCCCCAAAATAATAGAAAATACATTTAGCAAACAAAAATATTTTCTGTTCCTTTAATGATATGTGAGGGAAATGTTTGTGCTCTTTTTTTTTTTTGTATTTTAAATGAATGAGACTAAAAATAAGACTATTGCTGTCATTATGTTAATACTGTTGACCCATTCACTGTATTTCATACAATAATACCTTCATTGTATCAAATTAACTTAATATATGAAATATAAGTAAGTTACCAAATGAGTTTAACACAATGAACTATAAGTAGAAAGATGGCTATTTACATTTTCTTTTCTTATTTTCTGTAGTGAGAAGCTGGATGGAAAAACTAAAAGACAAGGTAAGAGAAATATTTTCTTCCTTTGGATTTATCCTAGAGGGCATGGCTTTGTCAAGTAAAAGATCTTGAGAGTAATGGAGCTTTATTTCATTATTCTGATTATGGTAATCTATGCAAAGAGACAGGGCCACTTCCAGGTGCCCAGCAAGAAAGGAGGTCTTCCCTTTAAGGTCTGTATAATACAAGGGATGCCTTATTCTTTGGAGTGCCACTCATACTTATGGAATGTAATTCCTGGTATGTACAACTGAGTAACCCCATTTACATATCAAGGTGGAGTTCCTTTTAGGGAATTGCAGGAGTGTAATCCCATTCTAGTACGCAGTTCATGTCCCAATGCAAGGATCTTTTAAACCTGATCTTCCTATATGAGGAAGAAATACCTTGGATTTTGGAAGGCATTGATTTTTGTGACCCAAGGACATAAATTGATGGACTTGATTTAAGAATAAAACTTTGTGATGGAAAGGGCATCCTTAAACCGTAGTGGGGGGTGGAATTAAAAACACCTGAACACCTAAGCACTCTCCTTAGGCCCACTTTTATGTAGTCTATCATAGTGCCACTGCTGAGCGATGAGCTGACTTATGTGGAATGGCCAACTATAGAGAAATATTTTCCTCTCTTGCATTAATTCTGCCATCAACATTTGTGACTGACAATATTAACTTCCTTCCAGGTTTATATTTTTCATTTTCTTTTAACTTTCAATACTCTCTAAGGTTTCATTTTTGGTACCTTGTAATTTCAAACTGGAATTACTCATAAAAATATTGGTGGAATTCTGAACTCCTTGCTGTAGTCTGTGTCAGATCCAATTACTATAAGCCAGCTCAGATTTCACTGGGGGTTTAGTTAAATGGAAATCGTTTCAACTGCCAGATAGGAGTTACTTCCAATTCGCCTTTCTTAGAATATACATCTGTTGATGGTATCTCATGTCTTTTTTTATTATTTGAGGTCAATTTCCCCAATATTTGAATGATTAATATTTATTTTGCTACAGTTTAATGTTAAAGGATAAAAGAAAACATTCAACTGCAATTAAAATTGTATAATTATATTAATTCTTCTCACTATTATTTTTCTGCTTCTCAGTAAAATTTAGCCTATATAGTTTTTGAGAATGAGATTATTTTATGTTCATATATATTAAAAGTGACGTTGAAGAATTTTAAGCCTGTTGACATCAGTGGAGGCCATTTTGGTATCTGCAATGGATCCAGTTGTCTAAGGGAGTTGTAATCAGAGGACTGAGCAAGATTTGGGGTAAGAGAAGCGCAAAAGTTTAGAACTGAATATATTTACATTCATAGTCCTACTTGTTATTTTTCAGGGGAAAATATAATGCAATGAAAAGTAAACAGGCTCTGGTAGTTTTATATAGGAGTCCGTATATCATTGTTTCTATAGAAAATATCCTTCTGAATTACAAAAATGGACAAAAAATAGACTTAAGAAAACAAATGTTGGCATGTAGCCTGTTTTGAAGTTGGCTGTTGCAAAGTTTCTTACCTGTATGTGTATATAGCTTCACCACTCCATTTAGAAATCTGTGTAGCTTTGGAGAAAGGCTGTATTTTCTCTTCTTGTGGACCATTCCTTTTTGTCTCAAAGACCTGGCACCCTCTCCCTGCTCCATTTCACCAAGAGAAATAATTTTATGTATGGCCTCAGTTTTCTGGACTATTGTGAAGTTTTTCCAGCCCTCTTTTCATTTTATTATGTAGTATTTTTTCAGTTATGTCTTAGTTTAAAAAATTGGAAGAAAAATAGTTGAAACTCCCACCGGGTTGACTTGCTTTATGCCTTGTCTTCATTTTTTAAAAAAATTTAACCATTTTTTAAATTGCAGTTAATTTACAATGTTGTATTAGTTTCAGGAATACAGCAAAGTGATTCAGTTATACATATATGTAGATCTCTATTCTTTTTCAGATTCTTTTCCCATATAGGTTATTACAGAATGCTGAGTAGAGTTCCCTGTGCTATACAGTAGGTTCTTGTTGATTATCTCTTTTATATATAGTAGTATGTATATGTTAATCCCAAACTCCTAATTTATCCTTCCCCCTCCCCCCTGCTACCTCCTTTGGTAACTATAAATTTGTTTTCTACGTCTGTGAGTCTATTTCTGTTTTGTAAATAAGTTCATTTGTATCATTTTTTTTTAGATTCCACATATAAGTGATATTATATGTTATTCGTCTTTCTCTGACTTACTTCACTTAATATGATAATCTCTAGGTCCATCCATGTTGCTGTACTTGCCTTCATATTTTGATTTTTTCTTGGAGGGACTCAGTCTAATCAGTCCCCTCCCTCTGGGAGTGAAATATTATACACTTACTTGATACATACAGTCATATGTGTACACACACACACACACACATATATATATATATAATATATGTACACATATCTTCCTCTCTCTCTCTCCCTCCTTCCTTTCTCTTCCTGTCTTCCCCCCTCCCTCTTTCTCTTCATATGTCTAGCTAGCTAGCGATCATCTATAAAAGTCTCTTGAGTCATTATCTTCAGAAACTATTTGAGAGTGAAACTACTGCCGTTTTGTTGAAAGTCACAGAGTCCCTTAGAACTGAAAGCTAAACTACATATTAAACTGGCTCTTCAGTCAACCCAGAACATCTTCTCAGTTTAGCTTCATTTGATTGGTCCTGATATTGGTTTCCCTGTTAGTTAGCTGGACTCTAGAAGGGGTGGTAGGTGTTCTAAAAAGTTCTGAATTGTTCTCTTTCTTGTTATTGTTTAGTCTTCCTATATTAGTTAGGATTAAGATCAGCTGTGAGTGACAGACAACACCCCCCCGCCCCCGACAATGGCTTAACCAAGAGAGAACTTTGTTTGTCTCTCATTTGTGAGTCTGGAGGTAGCAATCAGGGGTTAGTGAGGAGCAACATTGAAGGCTCAGGCTCCTTCTGTTGGATGCTCCATGATTTGTGACCTTTATTCTCAAGGTCATCTCGTGGTCCTGGATAGCAATTAGGTCTATACTCTAGCCAGAAGGAAGGAAGAAAAAGGGAGGCTAAGATATCCCTCCCTGTTTAAGAGGGAAGATAAAGGCACTCTGCCATTCTTAAAGGGGGGGGCGGTGGGTAAAGGCTCTGCTCCCCCCTTGAAGAGCATGCTCTGGAAGTTGCACGTGTCACTAATGTATCGTCTCCTTAGTGAGGCTTATCACATGGTCACATCCAGCTGCATAGAAGGAAGGGAGAAGTAATCGTTATTCTGTGCCCAGCCCAGATGGAAGGTTCTATTGCTCTAGAAGAAGGGGCGAATGGCTATCAAGGGACAGTCCCTATACTCATTCCATCATTAACCTTATTCCTGTTTAAATGTCCAAGTTAGTGATGCTTGTTTGACAAATCCTTACCTGGCTACCTATTGATGTATTTTTTCAACATCTATATTGTTTCTCAAAATTGAAGATGCATCAAAATTTTAGTTGTCTAATACCGGCCAGCCCTGTTGTTATATCACCAAGGTCGTTCTATTTCTTCTAGCTTTAGGAAATCATGCAGAAAATGGATGATCCAGCCTATACTCCATAACAGCGATTCTCATGTATAGTCTGCACCAGTAGCATTGCATTACCTGGGAGCTTGTTAGAAATACAAAATCTCAGGTCCCTCACTAGACCTACTGAATCAGAAACTCGGGGAAAGGGGTCCAACAATCTGTGTTTTGACAAGTCTTGAAGGTGATTCTGATGCATGTTCAGGTGTGAGAACCACTGTTGAATAGACATCATAAGGGTACTGAATTCAGCAGACTTTAGGCAGTACAGTGTACCATACAGTTTTCTTATCGTTTTCTTGAAAACCAGTGTTTCTGAACAAACACAGTATCCTGAGAAGGAAGGATACCTTTCTCATAAATATAAAACAAAACAAACAAACCAAAACCAACCAACCAAAAAAAAAAAAAACAGCTATATCTAGTAAATTTTATCTTAACAATCCATTTTTTAATTTTCAAACTGTTTATTTGGAAATAATTTCAAAGTTACAGAAAAGATACAAGAATAAGGATAGTACAAAGAATACCCCTGTTCCTTTTCTCCAGACGCACCTATTCTTCCCACGTTACCCCATTTCTACCTCTGCTCCTTTTTTCTGAGCCGTTTGAGGAAAGCCGCATACATCATGGTCCTTTTACACCAAATACTTCAGTGTGTATTTCCTATGAATGGGAATATTCTGTTAGCAAACCATAATACAGTTATCAGCTTGAGTACATTTAACATTGATGTCATACTTTGTTCTCGCACCTAGATTTCAGTCTTTTGGTTAACAGACCCCAAATCTCCTTTATAAATTCATTTTTCTCCTCTGTTACAGGATCTAGTCTAGGGTCATGTAACACATTTAGTTGTCAGGATTCTTTGGTTTTCTTTAATGTGGACCATTTGCATAACCATCTTTTGTCTTCCATGACTGATATTTTTTTAAGAATACAGTGCTTTAAAAAAAATAGAATATTCAGTTTAGGTTTATTGGACGTTTCCTCATGATCAGATTCAGGTTATGCATTCTCGGTTGGAATATGCACAGATGCAGTTGTGTTCTTCTCGGCAAGTTACGTGTGGAGGAATGTGCATGTCCAATAATTCTGAACAGAGGAAAGGTGCTAGGCAGAATTTATAACTTAATATGTACGTGTCTTATTTGCTTTCATTTCTACAGGAAACAAGTCATGGGCAATTCTAAAAACAGAGCTTATTTTCAATTAGTCAGTTTTGTATGAGGGATGGTTAAATTATATTAGAAGAGGGTAGGTTGCTTTATTCCCATCTTGTAATTTACTTGTAATTTCAAAGCACAGGCAGATCGCACACACACACACGAGGAATAAAGAGAGGAGAGAGATTAATTGAATTTTTGTGAAGTCTACATGATTTAAAGCTCTCGAAACGAGAAGCCTCGATGTGTAAATAAGAAACATGCAAAAAGTGACACATTTTGTAATATTCGTATTTTTGGTGTGGGGTTGAGTTACATAGTGTAAGGAGACCCACTCAGAGGTTGATCAAGTTGAGCTTCCAAAAGTTCACATATCATGCTTTGAATGTACAGCTCTGTAAAATCTAATCTACTGTGCTTAAAATAATTATACATCAACATATATGTATATTTCCATGCACTGGGAATGGTGATGTAAAAAGAAATTCATAGCTCTGGTGAGAGCAATGGAAAATTACAGACTTTTATAAGCCTTTTGTAGATCTAGAAGAAAGTTTGGGTTTCTGTAAAGCATATTAATTTGTTGGAAAATGACTGAGCTTTGTTTCTTGGGGGAAAACACTTAGTATGCTGAGGAACAATGCTATGTTCTCAAATTAATGGAAAAAATTCCACATTCTGCTCTAAATCAAGATTCTGGAAAACAAAACCAGTGAACGAGCTGGCTTTGTACAAGAGGATGCTGCAGTTTTGTAAGGTCTTGTCCCTTTGATTAATTCTAGAAATGTTGGGAAAGCATCATAGCCTGCTTACTTCGGCACTTGTTAGAAAACTTTTATTTTTGGTCCTTCTCTGTTTGGGCCTCATTCTGAAAGATACTGGAAATAGTTTTTGCTATATTAAAATTTTTAGAAATAGTCCAATAAGTGAACAGACTCATGGTTTTTCCCCCATAAAATAATGTCTACCAAAAGTACTTATTACAGCACTTCTTTTAAATTTTTTAATTGTTTATGGTTTTTTTCTGGGTAGGCTTCTAGAAGGGGCCATCGTGGAAGGTAAACCAGTGTCGTGTTCCTCTATGAAAGGCTCTGGTTATTCATCCACCTCTATCCCTTAGGTGTCTTATTGGCCAAGATGCAGGGAGCATCCTTAGGGTGATGGCCTTACCTTGAACTTGGACTGGTCCTGAGCTACTTACTCAAGCCCAGGGATGTGTGGAGATCACGCTGCTCTCTTAGGACTGAAGTATCCATAGTAACACCTTGGGGATGTTGGAGACCCACACGCGTTTGAAACCTCCAGGCTCTTTTGGAAGTACCAGTGTTGTTAGCAGTGATCTTTGTGCCCCTCTCTGCCACTTTATTTCTTTGGGGCTGGGGACACTCAGAATTCCCTCCCAACCTTCAACTTTGGCCTTGTCCACTGGGCAGATATTTTCTTTCATATAAACAAAGCCATCCACATTATGTGCAACTCTCTCCTCATCCTTGTCTTTTTTGCCTGGGCTCCAACACCTAACATACTTCCTCTTTCCTTTGCAGGTCCTTCTCTTCCCTGCTGTCTCCAGAAACTCTCACTTTTCACTCCCATACAAGCACATTCCTTTTTCCTTTCTTACTGTGACACAGCTAAGATTGTGAGGGAGGGACTACCAAAGTCAAGGCCCTCCTTCTGCCCTTTAAGAAGCACAGTGTTCCATTGGGCACTTCAACTCCCCCTGGAGCTTGACTCAGGCTGCTATTTCCAATTTATAGCATTTTAATAGTCCTGGCATTCTCAGAGGCTTACTTCATCCATCTTTAAAACAAATTATATTTCTGTCACCAAAACCTGGTGTTGACAAATGTGCATAAGCAAGTGGCTGGAGGTGCCACTAGGTCTGGCTGATTTATTCAGTACTTCTTCTACGTATTTGAAATATCCCAAAATAGTCACATCTCTCTCTCTGTTGCCTTCTCTCTAAAAAGTAACTTTATTCCAGGTGCTATTTTATAACAAAGCAGACAGGAGATTTCAAAGTGTCTAAAAACCTGCTGCCCTCCAGCAGAACTGAGAAACCCAGGGCAGCAGTCTGTTTAGCATCCTAATGTGTGTTTCTTTTCCTGTGCAGGCTGGCTATATGTCTGGGATGCTGGTGCCCGTGGGGGTTGGGATAGCTGGAGCCTTGTTCATCTTGGGAGCGCTCTACAGCATTAAGGTTATGAATCGCCGAAGGCGAAATGGCTTCAAAAGGCATAAAAGAAAGGTATGGAATCAACAACAGCAAAACCTAATCAGTTTCCGAACATTCTTCGCTTTTCTAATTTGCTTAATAAAGCACACGGGGCCTAATGATGCATGAATGGTACTGATGTGCCCAGTGGTTCTGATTAGCTGCTGCAGCTGCTGCCTCTGCTTGGTTTGTTCACGTGTCTTTTAAAGGGGGCCTGTTCCTCAGCTTTGCTCTGCGGCAGAAGGAGTTTAATGCTTCTCTGTTTTCTTTCCCCAGCAGAGAGAATTCAACAGCATGCAAGATCGAGTAATGCTCTTAGCTGACAGCTCTGAAGATGAATTTTGAATTGGACTGGAATTTAATTGGAAGAGTCAACGATCTTATTATTTTATTTTTTATTTGGGGGCAAAAAAAAAGAGGACAACATTCTGCCATGCTGGGGCTGTCAGGCCATCAGTTTCATTATCTGCTGGGGAGTAGATTTTTCGTGTACTGAGCAGAAAAGGCATGCTGTATATGAGCTGTAATATGCAGTATTTGTTTTTATTCTGTAGTGAACTTTCCACAACCACGGGCTACAACTCGTAAATATGCAGCATACATGTTGTTCAGTAGGAGTTGCTAGGTTAGGTAAATATTTTGTATTTTTCGACATTGTCTTGTCCTTGGTTTGGGCTACGTGCGCTGAAGTATAACAGGTATTGCTGCCAAGGCACACTCGACTCTGAAATAGAAATCTTAACAAAGAAGAACTTGTGATGATTGCTCTACCTACTTGAATCCCTAGGCTTGTGGGCCATGGCACATACTACATTTGCAACTCAGAGTGAAATCTTTTTCAAGAAGACCTCTCAGCACATTAGGATATATATAGACTTGTTTGTACCTTACATTGTGTACTTGTCTCCTGGTTTTTATTATTTTTCCCCTCCCCTCTTATTCTTATTCTTGGCAAAGAAAAAATGCACTAGAAATAATGCATTAAATTGACTCTCGGTCTTAATGTAAGCTTGCTTTCTTAAATAGTGTAATTGAGTCCAAAAGACCTATCAGTAGATTCTTACATGTTTATCATTAAGAGACGTCCTTTTTGTGTATCATTCACTTTGTCAAGAAGAAATGAGAAAGAAATCAAGAGGAAAAGGAGGGTAGATAAGCTCCCAGAGCATTTATCTCTGCCATTTGGCTCCGTGCTTGTGTGGCTACCATTCTGAATTATTCAAAATGTTGCTTTTCTGCATCTGTGGTCTTGGCCGTGCAATGATTGGGCTGCCATTGGTCCTCGTTTGGCTTTATTAGAAAAACACATTCTGTGGTAGGAGCAGACTCGGGGGCTAGAGTCCTGGCACATGACGGAACTTATGAAAAAACCAGCCTGTCTCAGGGCATCTCACTTTGGGCGATGCTGGACTGTGTTAGATCATTTCTCATTTCCCTTGGAATGTAATTCCTTGCCCTGTCTTTTGCATCTAGGTATTTTGGGACTTTCAGGAAGTAGAGTTTTTGGGTAAAGACTTGGCTCGTTTGCATGGAAGAATAAAGGTTACTAATAATACTGTCCATGGTGCTTTACACTATGGAGAACTTGTTCCCATTTATTGGAACCTGCTCTGCTGTGTTCAAGGCAAGCTGCACAGTTGTTTCTAATAGCCACTGTGTGACGTAGGAGGTATTTTTTTTTTTTTTTTTTTAGACTCTCAACCACTGCGCCACCAGGGAAGCCCAGGAGGTATGTTTTTATTCTCCCATTTGACTGAAGACAGAGCTGAAGCAGAGAAGTGAAATGATTATCCAAAATTATACCCAGGAAGAATGAGGACTAGACCCATGGACTCAAAACCACACACCCCTATCTTCAGCTCAATGCCCTCTCCACATACTTTGGAGGAACCAATAACATTTCAGAGTCTTTCTTGAAAACCAGGGTTCTAAGGAAATAGCTTCTTGGTCCAGAAACATGTCATACAAGTTTCTGTCTTTGGTAAATGAACGATGTGTTACTAATTTCTCTCTTATGCACACAAATTCTTTTCCTCTCCCACATCAGCTGTTTCCTTATAATCACATAAATTTAAGTATCACCTCTAGGGAACTAATAGAGAACTGTTTCTTGAATTCATTCTTGAAGGATAGCTGGCTTACAGGAATGTTTTCATCAAATAATTTAAATTCTTTTTGCCAAGAGATATAAGCAAATGGGTGAAATTGATCAAGAGAAATGAAAAGCTCTGTACAGTCAAATAGACATTAGCAATTGACACACAAGCTCAGAGTCAGCTTTTAAAAATAGAACTCAGAATCATGACTCTGCAGAAATTTGTAATTTCATGAGTAGAGACATCCTGATACTGCATAGGGTACGTTTGCCCTTTCCAAGAGCATCTCCTTGCTGTAAGTGTTTCTAAGGTTAGGAGGAGGTGAGCACAACGTAGCATTACTGCCTTTGTGTTCTTGACAAGCTGTTTGCAGGGAAAACACAAAAGGCCGCTTCATGCAGCATCACGTGGATGATACTCATGGCCACTAACACCTCGGGCTACTCTTAGTCTGTAGTTTTAACTAGACCATGGTTAATAGGTTGAACCTTCAAACTATAGTATAATAAAGTCACCGATGACAGACGTACAGTCAACTCTGTTCTAACAACTAACCTTAAATATTTAAGCTGGCTGTGCTGATAGCTGCAGCTTCAACTGCTAACACCTTCTGCTCTGAACTGAATTGATCCCATCAGAACGGCAGGTGTCCCACTGCAGGGGCAGGGTCTGTTATCTTATTCTCAGGGGCGTAGGCAGTATTTCCCAAACTCTGTGGCCCCAAAGCATTGCTTGGGATACTTGTTAAGCATACATATTCCAAGGCCCCTTCTCAGACCCACAGAATCAGAATCTCCAGGGCAGGGGCTTGGGATTCTCCTGTCCAGGCAAGTTTGAGAACACAGCTAGGAGAGCTCTGTGCAGAGAACAGCTTTTCCTTATTTAGGGAGACAGGGAGAGCAGGCCCCTGGGGAGAGACCCTTTTCCTAGTCAGCTATCCAATCCATCACAGCTGCCATAGTGGAGAAAGGAAAACAAGAGGAAAGAGAAAACGGCAGAAGCTTCTAGAGAAAGTGTGGAATGCTGGGACAGCTAGAGAAGGGTTCCTCCTGTGCCCCTGATGTCTTTTGCTAATCAGAAGACAGTACCTTTCTTTTAAGCCTCTTCAGTTTTTCCTCTCCTGTAAGTTGCTTCTTTCAGTAGCTGCTGGCTTAATTTATATGCAATATTTGGAGTTAATTAGTATCCCAGGGAAACAGATTCCCTTAGCAGTGCTTTAGCCTTGGCTTCAGCTCATAAACTGCCTCAGATGCAGTCTTGCAGAAACATTTTCTTAAAGTACCTGTATCTCTTACACGGGTCAAAAATGTGGGGAAAAATTTTAAAGCACAGTTTTAGAACATATTGAAAGTAGTTTTAGCACGGTCAATCAAAGCTGTTTCTTTTTTTAAAAAAATTTTTTTGTGGTAAAAGTCACATAATATAAAACATGCTATTTTAACCCTATTTACAGTTCAGTGGCACTAAGTACATTCACATAGTTGTGCAGCTCTCACCATCATCCGTCTCCCGAATTTTTCACCTTCCTAAACTGAAACTCTGGTTATTTCATTATTTATTTTTTTTAAAAAGGCTAAGACTTCAAAGTCAAAATGTCATAGGGAGATGCTGGGTGCTTCTCTCCATGAAGATACCGTCTTCACGTGGAGCCCAAATGAAACCCCTTAGGGAGGTCACATCCACGAGGTGGGGGAGAAGCATCAAATCATCCACAGGCATCGTGATTTCTGTGGATATAAATAATAATGTTTCTACCAGAGGCCAAAAAAGCAGCTTTTGGGAACAGGATGTATATTATTTGGCACAAGGTTTCAGCTGCGTGGCCTTTGGCAACATAGGCTTTGTTCTGACTACAAGGAAATCTGCAAAGGTAGGTTTAAAACTGAAGGAAAAAAATCTCAGGAGTTCCCCGGGGGTCCAGTGGTTAGGACTCTGCTCTTCCACTGCTGGGGGCATGGGTCTTATCCCTAGATGGGGACCTAAGATCCCATAAGCTGTGCGGCACGGCCAAAAGAAAGAAACCGAACCACTCTGCTTTTTAGAGTATGTGAAGGTACAGTTACAAATGAATAACTAGGGGCAGAAGAAGATGGAAGAAAAATCATAATACAAACCAGGCATAAAAATGGCACAAAACATTAGAAAGTGCTAGAGGAGGCTGAAGTTCTGAATGCACCGTTGCCTGGGAAAATGATAAAGACAAGTGAGGAGAAGAATGCAAATGAGGTAGACCATTAGCAGGGGAAGGGGCCATAAATCTACATGAAGCTATAGGTCTCCATCCTCTCCATGCCCTAGGTAGACCGGACATGGATGGGAGGGAATTGAAATCCAAGTTCAGCGAGATGAAAGGAGCTTGGTTACTTTCAATAAGCTTAAGCTCAGTTAAGTATCTTTCTTAATTATGCCAAGTTTGAATGACTGAATATGAATTTCTAGGAATAGGAAGTAATTTGAAAACAAAATAATAGTGTTGACTTTTACTAAAAGCCCCTTATCTGTACACTTAGCACCTCCCATAACATACATACCTCTTTTGGGGAGGCAGCCATTAGACTGATAAGCTGGGGGTGGACCGAGGAGAGACATCTAATTAGTTGCTTTGATAATTATCAACTTTGGCAGTCAGCATAGCTGGAGACATAATTCTGTGGCTTAAATTCTACACGCAGAAAGAATCATCGGCATTTATTGTGTAAGCCACTGTTAGCTGTATAAATGCATTGGCATTATCCTATTTTGGGTATCTAACTCCCTATTAATTAGCTCAACTTTCTATTATGTGTATGTAGGATAAGAGAGAAAAGGAGGAAGGAAAAAAGAAAGGAAGGAAGAAAGAAATTTTCCCCAGTCAACAGCAGCAAAAGAACAAAGAAACAGATCACATACTCCTTTGTTTACTTTGCTTAAAAACACACATGAAATATTAGGGTTAAAAACCTCTCAAATAGTCCACTGAGTAAAGCAAAGATCTTAATAACTTTCCCTCCTCAAAAAGCAGCAGGAGCACTAAACAAATAACCATTAATAATTTGCAATATAGTGTATAAATCTTCCCCCTAAGATTGTAGTCTCCAGGTCCAAAGTTCAAGACAGATTTTGCTGAGAAGCGAATCTTTTGTGGGATAAGGATGGAGGAACTGAGGAGTCGAAACAGAAGAATTAACTGCAGGGGGGAAATCCTCTTTTTTTCTCATGTTTCACAGGTAAGGGAACAGAGAGCAAACAGAATGGAAGGCAAATGGAACACTCTCTTGGATGATTTTATTGCCTTTGAGGTGGGCAGAGAGGTCAGTTGCTCTGGTCTTAAAAACCTGAACCTGGTATCAGGTCAGAAAACTGGGTTTTTATTAACCAGTGTCCTGTGCATCTCAATATTTTCTTCCTAATTCACAGTGATATGAAGGAACCAATTGCGTTGAGATGTTTCTCCAATTTTATGCCTCACAGCACAGCCATAGAGTTTGTAAAGTTTCAGACTTTTTCATGAACAGATAGACCAAAATATACATGTTGGAAAATATAAGCACAGTCTTCCAAAACAGAAAGATATTTGGATACCAGCTGATTCAAGCCTTTTCCAAAAAGGAATCTTGATAACAAAACCTCCAATGATCAGTTTTCCTTATTTCTTTCTTTGTGTAAGAGATAAAGGAAAGGAGAAGAGATCTGAAATGGTTCTGTAATGGAACTGATCAAATCCCAAAGGTCTGTGTCAAGGGGAGTGAGGATGGTTAGAGTCTATCTTTGGTAAACCAAGAGCCCTGTGATGTTATTGCTTCTTATGGAATCAGTATTTACTGAATGCCTTTATTTGTGTCTGGCAGTGTGTGAAGAGCTGGGGGAACAAGGATAGTAAGACACAGTCCATGAAAAGTCCAGAAAGAGTTATGGACTAGTGGGAGAGGAAGTAAATGGGCCATTTCATCAGAGAGACACATGGGATCCACAAAAGTAGCATCTAACCCTGCCAAGGTTAGAGATGTTTCTCCAGAGCCGGTAACATCAAACTTGAGGCTAGAGGGTGGAGTGGGGGTTAGTCAGGTAAAGGGGAAAATGGGATGAATGCTCCAGCCAGGGGAACCATGTGTGCAAAAGCCAGCAGTGAGAGATGGAGTAGTTAAGTATGGCTGGAGTGCTGGGGACACTAGGGAAGTGAGGGCTGGGGTTGGTGGTGTGGGAACATACACTGTAAAATATGAGGTTGATCCTGAAGGGTCTGCTAGGTCATGCCAAGGAATTAGGACTTTATTCTGAGGGTATTTAGAAAGTCATGGAAGGGTATTTTTTAATTAATTAATTTATTTATTTAGGGCTCTGTTGGGTCTCCACTGCTACACGCGGGCTTTCCCTAGTTGCGGCAAGCGGGGGCTACTCTTTGCTGTGGCGCGTGGGCCTCTCACCGCGGTGGCTTCTCTTGTTGCGGCTCACGGGCTCCAGGCACGCGGGCTTCAGTAGTTGTGGCACATGGGCTCAGTAGGTGTGGGATCTTCCCGGACCAGGGCTTGAACCCGTGTCCCCTGCACCAGCAGGCGGATTCTCAACCACTGCACCACCAGGGAAGCCCATGGAAGGCTATTTTGCTGAGAAGTGATATGATCAGGGTTGAGTTCCTGGGAAGGCTAGACTGGCAAGGTTAGAGTCAAGGGCTGGTGAACCAATGCAGGTGAGAGATGACCGTGGCCTGGACCAAGGTTGCAGGAGTGAACGTGGAAGGGGGAAGATGGGTTCCAGAGGTGTTCAGGGTGGGGAAGCAGTGGAACTTGGGGGTTCGTTAGAATTTTAGGGATGAGAGAAAAGACAATGGTTGAAGCTGACCAGGGTCCTGGCATTTCTGAGGCCCTGTAGATATCCTGGAGTGCAGTGTCGCACCTTCCAGAGAAACGGACCCTGTGTTATCCCAGCAGATGCAGCCTGAGAAAAATAACCTACAAGCTGCAAAAAATGTGTAGGAAAAAAAAAAATGTGTAGGCAGCTTTAACTTTCTACAAAATGTGTGTACATATGTGGTCATTCTTTGTAACTTTTAATAGTAGGTTCCAAGTAAAGAACTTTGAATTTAATAAAACTTAATTAAACATTTGGGAAAACCCTCCAAATCCCTTTAGGTGATTACATTACTTTGGGTACGCCCCAGGTATGGTTATTATCTGGGATCTGACTGACTCCCTTTCCTTGTAAAGACTAATATGAGAGTTTCTTATTCTTTGATATGAAGACCAAAACTCAGGATCTTGTTTTTCTCTCTCTCTCTCTTTTTTTTTTTTTTTGCGGTACGCGGGCCTCTCACTGCTGTGGCCTCTCCTGTTGCGGAGCACAGGCTCCGGATGCGCAGGCTCAGCAGCCATGGCTCACGGGCCCAGCTGCTCTGCGGCATGTGGGATCCTCCCGGACCGGGGCACGAACCCACGTCCCCTGCATCGGCAGGCGGACTCCCAACCACTGCGCCACCAGGGAAGCCCCTCTCTTTTTTTAGGCAATGAAATCATTTATTATTCATAAGAACTAATTTTATACACTTATGGAACTGCTTTCTAATCTTTTTTTTCTACTTTTATTGACATATAGTTGACATACAGCTCTGTATATGTTTAAGGTATACAGTATAATGACTTGACATACATATACTGCCAAATGATTACCCCAAGTTTGGTTAACGTCCATTTCCTCATATAGTTAACAAAATTTTTTTTTTCCTTGGGATGAGAAATTTTAGGCTCTACTCTCTTAGCAACTTTCACATATACCACACAGCAGGGTTAACTATAGTTATATTATACAATACATCTCCAGTATTTATTTATCTTATAACTGAAGTTTGTACATTTCCACCACCTTTATCCAATTCCCCACCCGCCCCTGCCCTGCTCCCCTAGGATCTTGTTTTTCTTGAAAACAAAACCAAGAAGCTTCTCTCAAGGCTGGACCATGTGAAGATGATGCTGGGATTTGGATATGCAGCCTGAAGAATCTCATGAACAATGCAGGTTCCATGTCCCTTGCTGAGTGTTTCTGTGACCTTTTGACAGTTGTCATGGATGATCATCAAGTAGTATATCTTCTTTAGCATAGGAAAAATAAAGCAAGTTTTTCACGGTTGCCATATTAACACAAGGCTCGGTTCTGGAGCGCTCAAGGCAACAATGTAGAATTGAGGAAATGCAGAAAAGCATAAGAAGAAAATAATTATCACTTCAGTCTCACCACCAGAGATAACCATTGTTAACATTTTAGTCTATATTTTTCCAATATTTTTTATATGTAGTTATGATATGTTATATAGACATACTTTTAATTTTATAATTTACATGCTATCTTATTGCCTCCCTATAGCTACAATTTCTCACGGTTGTTTTAAAAGGACTAAAGACAAAGAAAAGAGCTCGTGAAAATCCTCCTGCTGTATGTGAAGGAACAAGCTGTTTTTTTTTCTCATTAACATTTATTTGGCATGTCATTATCAATGACTGCCCAGTTACCTCAAGACACTTCCATATGATATAAATGAAAACATAGTTGAAAGAAGAAAAACCTCCATAAACAAATGCTGGTGGGCAAATGTCATATTCTTGTGCCCAAAGGGATTAGAGAAGGCTTTTCTCTCTTTGCCTTTGCCACTGAAGCAGAATTGTAAGCTTTTATAATTAGACAGTAAGCCCATGAGTGTAGATGATACGTAGTATTGTGAGAAATATTGGGAAAAAAACACACTTATTGATTAAAGGCTCATTCAGGTCAAATCTTTTGAATTTAATTAGTATTTTTATATCAATTATTATTATAGTGGAAATTACTTCCTTGGGTTTTTCAAAGTGTGTGTGTGTGTGTGTGTGTGTGTGTGTGTGTGTGGGAGAGAGAGAGAGAGAGAGAGAGAAAGAGAGAGAGGGAGGGAGAGAGAGGAGGGAAGGAGCTCTAAGTGAGCATATCCTTATGTCTAAAATGGGACACATATGAGACTGAAAGGGGAAACTATTAATAGTTATGATGGGACAACAGACATAAACTGGGCTGGTCCTGGGCAAACTGGGACCTAAGGACATCCTGGAGAGAGTGTATCAGACACCCTTGGTACCACTCCAAATCCCAGCTCTTATTCCAGCCACTGCAGCAGCATCAGTTCTGCAGAGATGTCTACCAGTGTGAGCAGGTGCAACCTGCCAGCACCTCAGGTTTGCTCTGACGTCATGGAATGGATTACTCTGGGGCCTTGCTTGGCATTCACACATGTACAGCCTGGAAATGCAGGAGGGCTAACCTGGTAGGTCTTAACCAATGGGGATGGAAGCCAATGGATAAATGCTCTCACCATTTGTTGTTCATGTAGCAGGTTCTCAGGCTCATTTCACGAAACTCCTCAGAATGTTCCTTAGGAGGGATCACCCATTGTCCATTGCAGTGCACCTTGAAAACTCATCCTTGTGCTGGCTTTCTTCCTTCCCTGTTTCACTCAATCTGCACGCAATACTTTGTCTCAGGCTCTGCTTTCGGGGAACCCAGGCTGCCATAGTTGGGACAGGAATTTTGAAGCGGGCTCACTGGTCGGAGGTAATAAGGACCCCATTGTTGGTGGGAGGTGGAGTGGTGATACCTGGCCAGTAGCGTCTCAATTATTAAGACCCATGGTGGATTGGGATGGGGTGAAGGCAGAGGCAAAGTATTGAGTTGTGTGGTAGTTGTGGTCCTTAAGCAGTATGGGAGCTCTGGTAACTTTAAGAATTGAGGTGGCTGGGATTTTAGACTACTTTGGAAGCTTTAGAAAAAGAAAATGAAGAAAATGATAGGCTCAGGTCAGTCCATTATCAACACAGGGAATGTTGTGAAAGATTAAGAGATGCCTCTATGGGAGTGTTTCAGGAGTCTCTCACCTGTGTATTCTGCTGAAATTCTGATACTCAAGGTCACCCTCCAAGCGAGCAACCTAGACCCTCCAAGATGCTGGCCAAAGGTGAGAGAAGTCTGAATGGGTGATGGAGAGGGAAGAGGAAGAAGATTATTATGGTCTTGGGATCCGATGCAACAGCAGCGATGTTTTTGCAGAGATTGTGGCTGGCGGCCAGCTTGAAGGGGACTATCTATGACACAGGGAATATAAAAGGAGGGGGGCACAACAAAGTGCAAGAAATGGATGGCGTCAGACACCTCCTGGGCAACGCTCCAGCTCCTCTTGCTCATGCCACCACTGTGGTCACCAGTTCTGTGCAGGCTTCAGGCAGCTTTGTGTGGTGCAGCCTGACAGAGAGCAGCCTCGTGCTGTGAGCCTCTCATTTATCTCACACCAGAGTGTCCTGACACCACACCATGGGAACCAGATCAGTGCTCAGGCCTGTGCAACTCACAGGTAGGAGGGAGTTGACACGTGTGAGGCCACCCTTGGCCAGTCGAATGGGGATGGATGGAAAAACGCTTTCCTTTTCCTCTCACAGGCAGACAGTTTGGAGTTGCAATTTATAAGGCTCCTCAGAAATCTGGTGGGAGTGGGAGCTAGTCACCCGTAACAGTGGCCAATCTGATGATGCGTCCTGGCTAATCCTTTCCCTCCCTCACTCTTCTATCCTCCACCTATACTCCTGTTCCCCGAGATCACATTTTCAAACTAACTACTTCATCGAGGCCTTTGTCTCAGTTTCTGTTTTGGGGAAAACCCAGATTAAGACAGTGAGAGAGAGGGACTTCCCTGATGGCCCAGTAGTTAAGAATCCGCCTGCCAATGCAGGGGACATGGGTTCGAGCCTTGGTCCAGGAAGATCCCACATGCTGCGGAGCAACTAAGACCATGTGCCACAACTACTGAAGCCCATGCACCCTAGAGCCCGTGCTCCACAACAAGAGAAGCCACCAAAATGAGAAGTCCGCAACTGCAACGAAGAGTAGCCCCTGCTCACCACAACTAGAGAAAGACTGCGTGCAGCAACAAAGACCCAAAGCAGCCAAAAATAAATAAATAAATAAATTTATTTTAAAAAAAGACAGTGAGAGAGAGAGTAGACGAGTTGGGGGTACAAAGCAAGAAAACACACTGTGATCTGGTATTAAACTGCAGGAGTATTTCAGGACATCAGAACCCAATTTAGTATTATGATATCTCTAATAATGAAGATGACATATTTAGGCCACATGCATCCTTGTCAGAAACTCTGTAACCAGAGGATATAGTGATTTTAGAGCTGGAAGAGTCCTTGAATCTCATTTTTAGCTTAACTCCTTTATTTTAAAGAAAAGGAAGTTTATTTAGGCTCTGGGTGTATTCCAGTACATCTGATAAAGGGGATTTTACAGTATGTCAAACCATCCAGTACTAACCAAAATAATGATGAATATTCCCCAAAGTGTAAAATTATGTACCTAAGAGTCTTGAAGACAAAGGAACAGTAAAAACAGGGTCAGGATAAGCTTCATTGAAGGCCATGTTCAAAAAGTACAGAAGGCGGGGATATTTGAGAGAGAACAAACCTTTCCAGCAGAGAGAACTCTCTTGGACTTGTTAAAGTTATGGCCATGAAAGAAGGGAACAAATGCATTCTGCATGCCAAGTGTTTGACACAGTCATGTGAGTTGGGCTTTATTATCTCCATTTTATACAGCAGGAAGCTGAGACTCAGAGAGGTTAAGTGACTTTGTAAGATGAGTTGTAATACAAATACTTTTGATTGTATTCCTTCCATTCATATCTCCTCTGACAGAGGACAGACCCAATTTCCTCTGTCCTCAGCTGTACTCGAGTTTATAGGCAGCCTTGTGAGGGCTCTACGCAGAGTCCATCAGAGGTAGAAAGAGACCACTGATTATTTCTTTTGGTCTCTACACCCCAAAGCGCCTATGAAAGGAATAATTCAATTTTACATTCAAGGCCAATTTAACATGCCTAGCTTCTACCTTTTTCTTCCCATTCCCAGCTAAAAGTATTTACTAGATCGCTGGTGATAACTTGAGAATAATTTCATTGGAATGGAAAGGATCGTTCTTACCTAGAGTAAAAAGCAAGTTTTTGGCAGGCAAGGTAGTTGTATGAGTCAAAGTCAATGAATATATTTTTACCAATAGTGGCAAATTTAAAAAAATAGCATTCTTAGTGCTTTTGGTACGGGATTCATTCATCCATGAATGAATGAAATACATTTTCATTCATTCATTCAAAAATGAAAATGGGGCTTCCCTGGTGGCGCAGTGGTTGAGAGTCCATCTGCCGATGCGGGGGACACGGGTTCGTGCCCCGGTCCGGGAAGATCCCACATGCCGCGGGGCGGCTGGCCCCTTGAGCCATGGCCGCTGAGCCTGTGCGTCCGGAGCCTGTGCTCCGCAACGGGAGAGACCATAACAGTGAGAGGACTGCGTACCGCAAAAAAAAAAAAAGAAATACACTTTCACTTTTTTTGAGTGCCTAGAACTGTGCTGTTTACTATGTTCAGGAGTAGCCACACATGGCTATTTAAATTTAAATTAATAAAAATTAAATTAAAATTCAGTTTCTCAGGCATACTAGCCTTCTTCAAGTGCCCAAGTAGCCACATGTATCTAGTGGCTACCGAATTGGCCAGAGTGGATGTAGAACATTTTCATCATCACAGAACGTTCTATTGGACAGTTCTGGCCATGCTGGCCACAGTAAGATAAATTCTGGGGATACAGCAAATCGAATAGATATGGTCCCTACTTCATGAGCTCCCATTTTAGGGAAGAGAGAGATTAAAATATGCAAATAAAATAATAATAATATATGGTAATAATGCCCTTATTTTGTAGAGTGCTGTCACCTGAGAGATGTGAAGAAGCCACTGGGAAGAGCAATCATGGCAGAGGGAAGAGGTGCAAACATCTTAAGAACTTTGCATGTTTCAGGGAAGGGGAGTAAAGAGAGTGTGAGGGCTTTGGACATCTGGCAAGAAAACTGGCCATCAAATGATATCATACAAGGAAGTCTGTGAGAGAAGAACGTCATAACAGTATTTGAGAACAATGATTTTTTTTTAAAAGTTAAAAAATTTTAAATTGAAGTATAGTTGATTTACAATGTTGTGTTAATTACTGCTGTACAACAAAGTGATTCAGTTATATATATATATAACTTTTTTTTATAATTGACAAATAACATTGTATTAGTTTTAGCTGTACAAGGTAATGATTTGCAATATGTACATATTGCAAAATGATCACCACAATAAGTTTGGTTAATAACCATCACCACACATAGTTACAATTTTTTCTTATGATAAGAACTTTTCAGATCTACTCTCTTAGCAACTTTCAAATACACAATGTAGTATTGTTAACTAGAGTCACAGTGCTGTACAAGCTAACAGCAGGACTTATAACTGGAAGTTAGGGAACAATAGTTCTTAATCTATGCTTGAGAATCACCTGAGGGCTTCTTAAATCACAGACAGCTGAGTCCCGCCCCCTGAGTTTCAGATTCAGTAGGTCTGCTGGGGCCTGAGCCTCTGCACTTCTAACAAGTTTCCAGGTGATGCTGATTCTGTTGGTCTGGGGCCTGCAGTTTGAGACTCACTGATTTAGTAGATGAAGACGTGAAAGCTCAGAAAGATGACGTGGCTAGCCTGAGCCCCCCAGCCAGTTGGTGACCAGAAAGAAAAGGCAGTGGAGGGAAGAGAGAAGAGGGCCAGAGAGTGGAAAGTTTGAGATAGCTCTCAAGCACATGTCTTGTTTGCTTGCAGTGGGAGGGGACAGACAGAAGCTGCACTCAGCAATTTTGACATGGTTGTAACGACAGGCAAGCAGGAGCTCACCTTGGCGTGGTCTATAAGGATATTTCTTTCAATATGGCTCATTTCAAAGGAGCTTCTTTTCCTCCAGATTTATTAATCAAGAACACGATGCTGAGGTAAGTATATGCTTGACTCAGCTGATTTTAGACCTCTCCATGTTTCTTTAAAATTATCGTGTAGAAAATGCCAACTGCTATTTCATGCCTAAGGCACATGCCTTAGAAGTGGTCAGTCATGGATCAGTTTCAGATACTATAAAGTATTCCATCACTTTCAAACATGACTGTTTCCCTCTCCCCCGACCCTCTTCCTGACTAGAAGACAAGACCATTAGCTGTAAAGGCCACAGGCTTGAGCGGAAAACATCAGAATAACAACACTTCATATTTGAATAGCTACCTGGAGTTTAGCATTGTGTTTCTAAACTTGGCTGCACATCGGAGCTTTTAGAGCTAACCCGCCCCAGCCCTATCCTCGGAGGTTCTGCTTTAATTGGTCTGGGTTAGGTGCTGTCCACCAGTATCTTTAAAACTTTCTTGAAGATTCTACAGTGCATCCAGAGCTAGGAATCTATGGTCCAGAAAAATGCTTTTACATCAGATGGTAGAAAGTTGATTTAACACGAGTTCTCAAACTTGAGCCTGTATCAGAATCACCGGGGGACTTCTTAAAGCACAGGGGCCCCCACTCCCAGACTTTCTCATTCAGTAGGTCTGGGTGGGGTCTGAGTATTTGCATGTCTAACAGGTTTCCAGGTGATGCTGCTGGTCTAGGAACCTCACTCTGAGAACCACTGCTTTAGTAGATGGTTCTCAAATTTAGTAGGAATGAAAGCTCAGAAAGATGACATCACTGGCCTGATTACACCCAGTTAGTAGAAAAGAGAGGCCCCTGCAAAAGTCTTTAGGCTGAATTCTGGGCTCTTTACCCCCTACGGTGCTTTGTGCCTTTAGATGCTTCACAACTGACTCTCTTTGCTGGAAGTGAAACCATATGTATCTTTCCCCCAGACTTCTTGTCTGCACAGTGCAGGTGAGGCAGTTTCTAGCTGCATTGTGGAGGTGACCATCTACCTTGATGTGTGACACAGTGACTATTGAGTTAGCAGCTGTTCCCAGAATTTTTCTTATGCAGGGAGAGAGAGCTTTGTTAAAGGAAATGCATTGAAAATCTACTCTCTGTTGAAGCGGGTGCAGGCACCAAAGCAGCAAAGAAGAAAATCAAACTGCCCTGCTTTTTATTCTTGAAAAGACGAGGAAAAGGCAGTGAGAAGAGGGCAGGACACTAGACAGTTGGGTTCCGTGTGGGGAGAAGCAGCCAGTGACAAATCCATGGCGGGAGAGTGTCCAAAGTTCTTTTAAAGACAAGGATGTTTAATGCTTAGTTGCAGTTGTTTGTTCCTTCAGTGGAAAGTCTATTAAATATACACATGCCTTTTGAAAAGTGTTTGTGAAAATCAAACCCAGGACTAAGTGTGCTACCGAAATCTTGGACCCTGTACAACGGCACCAGATCAAAGTCACGGAGACAAGAGGGGCTTTATCTCTTTGACAAGCAAAGGAGGCCACAGCAGGCTAGTGCCCTCAAGACTGTGTCCTCCCTGAAAGGGTTCAGTGAGTAAAACTTATAGTGTTACAAGCTCAAAACAGGGTTCTTGATAAGGATCGGGGCAGGGGTGGGCTGTACATTCTTCTCTGCTCCTGGAACATTTCAAAACCATCAAGGCTGGTGTCGGGAGGTTCAGAGATGGGCTCTGGTGGTCTCCGGCGTTATCGTACTGTGATCTTCTCTGTGGAATGAACAGTGCTTACAAAGAAAAGGAGTGTTAGGGAGTGATTCAAAGGGGAAAAACACCAGGTGCCTGACATAGCTTTAACTAACAAGTGATTTACTTTAAGCAATAAGGTGCAAAGGAATCATTAATGAAAGAAAAGAAAAACATATGGAAAGAAGTCGTGCAAGTGAAGCATAAGGTGATGGAGACCTAGCTGGTCTGGCCAGTTTTAGCTATAACAAGTTTCATGTTTAGGTTAGCATGACCCAGAACACCAACTGGGCTCTATGATGGAGCTTGGAGGCATAAAGTGAGTTATTTCAGCTGCAGGCAGAGTTCAGAGCTAGGGAGACAATGGGGCTCACCAGAGCCTTGGAGGTGATTTGGACTTGACTTCCACAGGGTGTGGAACAGGGGGAGGACCGCAGAGGGGCAGGTGGTATGCTGTAACTCATCCAGCTCCCACAGGGGTGATCGAGTTTGGCTAACGGCTGGGTGACAAGTGGGAGGATGGGCCTGGCCTGGGTGAGAGAAAGGCTTCCGCTGTTAGGTTCTTAGGCCTCTGGACAGGTCGTTCTCAGTGGCCCTGACCATTCTGAGAAATTGAGGTGACCTTGATAGTCTGGGGAGAAAGCAAGGCCCAGTACATAGCTCTGACTATGAACCATATTTGTCTAAATGGCAGCATCTGGCAAAGGACTAAAGGATTTGAAATCAGGATCTGGACTCTCTTTCTCCTGTCATTGGTAGCCTTATTTGGTGCTTTCACCAATGTAGATAGTGATTTACCATGTGGGTTCTGGAGTCAGACTGCCAGGATTCCTAATCCCAGCTTTACCATATTGAGCTGTGCTAACTTGAGCAAGAAATTCAGTGTCTGCTTCAGCTAGGGTCCTGGCAGGAAGCGGCTGGTACACTCAAAGAACTGAACTGAAGAGAATTTAACAAGGAGAGCCACCCTCCTCTCTGCCCCTCCACCAACCCCAGGTTGAGGAAGGTTCAGGTAACCAGGGATGGATGGTGAAGCCCCCAGGGGCTAACAGCAGGGGGAGCCATGGTCAACTTCCTGCCAGAAGGGAGAAGAGGAAGGAACAGAGTTACCTGAACCTGGGGGGGGGCCATAGTAGGGTGGGGCCCACACTACCGGACCAGAGCTGTGGTCCAGGGGCCACTGCCAAAGCTAGTCCAGCAGGAATGAGGAGGGGGGATAAATGCCCATACCTCCCTTCTGCTGGTCTCCTGTCTCGGTTCAGTGCCTGCCATTGGTCCAACTCAACTGGAACCACAGGGGGAAAAGGCCCTGTTGATGCAGTCACAGAGGCCAGACAAATCAGTGCAGAGCAGGGAGCAGAACAGGTATGGAGAGTCAAACAGTATTACAGGTCCAGCTTCAGTAAGCCTTAATGTTCTCATCTGCAGAATGGGGATGCTAATAGTGAGGGCACTTACCTCACAGGGTCATTGTAAATATTACATGAGATGGTACATGTAGGGCTTGTGTTACTGAACACAAATTCACGTGCCTGGTGCACATGAGGCCAAAAAATACTGAAACGTTGGAGTTTGGAGCAGAGAAAGGTTTATTACAGGGCCATGCAAGGAGCATGGGTGGCTCATGGCCCCCCCAAACCCCAAACTCTTCGAAGGGTTTCAGCAAAGCATCTTTAAAGGCGAGGTGAGGGAGGGAGGTCGCAGGTTGCGTGATCAGCACTGCACACTTCTCTGACTGGCTGGCGTTGAGGTAACGGTGGTTCACATGATCCGTCCTTAGGCCCCAGAAGGTCATGATCATCAAGTAGTTAATTTCTTCCATTTGGTGGTATTTTTTTAGCATCTGAAAAACTCAGGAAACATGCATGAGATACTCTTATCTAGGTGCTTCAGAGAGGGACTACAGCAGAGGATATGGGGGTGGGATCTGTCCCAGGAAGGTCCCATAGGTTCCTGCTTGGTTAAACTCGGAGCATGGTGTCTGGCCCACAGCACATGCTCCATTGTTGTTAGCTATTGCTATTATTCCATTAAAGGTAACCACTTAGGCTGCAAGGAAGGGACACTGCTTTTGGGGACTGTAATCCTCATTCCAAGAGGCTTCACCCTCTAGGTCAAGAAGGCTCCTGGTTGCAGAATAATCTAGGTAGGCTTCTGTCAGAGCACAGGTAGCTGCTTAGTCACTGTTGGTGAGTAATGCGCTGAGCCAGAGGAGTGGCAGCAGCCCTCTCTTCTTCCTCACCCTTCTTTCATCCTTGCTGACATTCAATATGTCAAGCTAGATGAAGGCTTAGCCTGTCTGGTGGAGGTGACCAGCTTTATTTATAGACTCGAGCTCTCTGGGATGAGCAGTCCCGGGGGTGGGGATAGACAATCACTTTGCTTCCCCAAGGAAGGATGAAGTGGTGTGTTCATGGAGAGTCTGGGACTGGCCCAAACTGCAGATTCAGGTGGCTATGGCTTGGGGATGCCCAGCACGTTTGTCTCATGGACAAACATAAGACAAACTGTGGGTCTGTGGAAACTTCCTCCACCCCCGCCACCAGCAGACCCAGAACCTCGCCCATCCAATCACAATACCTTATTCTTTTGGTCCTGAACTGATTCAGGGACCCAGAGAGGACAGTTTCCACATTAAAAAAAAAAAAAAATTATTTAAGCTGCACCAGGTCTTAGTTGCAGCATGCGGGCTCTTAGTTGTGGCATGCATGTGGGATCTAGCTCCCCAACCAGGCATCAAACCCAGGCCCCCTGCAGTGGGAGCATGGATTCTTACCCACTAGACCACCAGAGAAGTTCCAACAGTTTTCTCTTTAAAGAAAGGAGATGTACAACAATCGTCTCTTGGTTCCTTTCAGATTTAGAATAAACAATTAAAAAAGAAAACTTCAAACATGCCTGTGATTGACCACAGGTCATTTATTTCCCTCAAGGCATATAAGTATGTTGGTTATGAGTGCAGGTTTTGGAGTCCAAAGGCCTGGTTCCCAGTACTGAATGTGACCCTGGGCAAATTTCTTAATCTAAGCTTCTCTTTCCTCATCTGCAAAGTGGGGATAATTATTGTCCCTTCTTCCCAGAACTCATCAGTTGGTAGTTGTGTAGGAGTTGGAGCAGATGAAGCAGGGAGGGCATGACATCCTAGGGAGCCAGTAAATAAGACCATGTAAGGAATTGCTTAGCATGGTCCCTGGTACACAGTAGGTACTTAAAAATGTTAGCTATTACTTATTATCTCTATTTTTGAAGAACCTAAAGTACATAGATGTCTGTGAAGTGCACAAAACCTTTCCGAGCCCACAAATTCTACTTGGGTTTACATGGAAAAGGTCACCGAAATTTCAGCTACTGTCTTCACCCTCAAAATAGAATCAAGGCCAGCGTTCCGATAGTGACTAGAGTTTGACTCAAGATGTAGCATGATCAAGAAATAGATTTGTCAACGTCGGTAAGATTCAGCCAGAGAAGGCTTTGACTGATCAACCTTGTCTCCCGATGTAAGATGAAGTCACTCTGGCTCTGCCTGGGTCCTGGAAGGAAATAGGTCACTGCGGGTTCAGTCCTTCCTGGCTGGTGTGATGGCCCGAGAGAGACAGGAAGCTGGTTCGGCTTTGGTGGGCAGGAGTGGGTGGGTCTGTGTCTGGTCGCATACTGGGGATGCTCTGGTTGTGTTCCTATCACACTGCCAGGGTGTCTCGCCAAGACCCAGCCCTACCCTCTGGCTCTCACTTGGCTGGGAAATATGCTCCTGCAGCTGAGCTCCTACCCAGGAGGAGCCAGGAGCGTCTGCTGTAAGGCCTGTGACCGCTGCATTCAGTTGAATTATTCTTAATGTTATAGCTGCTATAATAGGAAGAAAGGAAATAGAGAAAGCCACCTTCACCCTCCCCTCACTCCTATAATCTGAATATTTCACTTTTCTTGTTCCCTTCTGGTTCTTGCTCCTATGACTAGATGGTTTTTATATAGCTGAAACCACGGCAAGAAATTCCATTTTGAATTCTTGCTTCATTAAGTTTTGGAAAAAACGCTTGTAGACTTAATTCCCCATGTCAAGAAAAATTGGTAAGTCCTCTGCTAGACCCCCACCCTCTCTCATCTCCATTATCAGAAAAGTTGAAAAGAAACCTGTATATTTCTAGGGGTGGGTGCTTCACTGATTGGCATTTCCCTCATTTTAGAAATTGCTGTTTTGTTTTATGTATAAACTTTAATTTTACTCTCTTCTACTCAGTCTTCTTGCTCTTTGCCTTTCCCAGAAATAGGACCCAGAAGCTTCCGATCTAAATATCAGATCCTTGGATAAACAACAAAGTCCTATGGTATAGCACAGGGAAGTACATTTAATATCCTGTGATAGACCATAATGGAAAAGAATATGAAAAAGAATATATATGTATAACTGAATCACTTTGCTGTAGAGCAGAAATTAGGAAATTTAATTAAGTTGCAAATAACTATAATTCAGTAAAATAAGTTTTAAAAAATCAGATCCTGTCATCTCTTTAAAACATCAAGCTCTCCTGGAAATCCATTCTCTCGTACTGTGTCTCCCAGCCTGACTCTCCCACCGAGAAGTGACAAATCTTGTAGCCCCCTTCTGGATCTGGAAATCAGGGTGACCCTGCAGCTGGGGCAGCGGTTCTAGCAGTAGAAATCGTGCCCACCAGACAGCTACCTGCCTGGGGGATGCTGGACCCGCTGAGAAAGGAGAGGGGACCCTGGGGTGAAAGGTCCCAGATAGGGATAGGCTCTTGGACAAAGGCAGGAAGGCGAAGGCCTCCTATTTCCTCGGAGGAGAGGAAGACATTTCCAGGAAGGTAGGGAATCACCCTGCCACCCGGATGAACCAGGCTCAGCTTCTGGGCTCAGAATGAAGCTCACCAAAGCGGACAAAGTGTGCACCCCAAAGCGGTGCCCCATACATTGTCCCTCCTAGCGTCCCCACAGAGGTGGTTATAAACCTCACACTTCAAAGTGACTTTTTAAGTCAAGGATGAATGTATGTCGGTTTGTCTGAGACATTCCCAGTTTATGCCTGTTGCCCTGGCATACTAATTAATAGTGCCCCCTCACCCTCAAAAGCATAAATAATTTGGCACAAATGATATGGTCACCCTAGTTTTTTGAGGACCCCAATAAGATTCTAGGACATCTAAAATGACTGAGAGAATTGTCACATTTGGTGGGACACAAAAAGCCTGTCAAGGGGAGAAATATCTGTGAGCCTGAAGATCAGAGGCAGTGGCAAAGAGGTGGTAGCCACAGTGATGCCGAGACAGGAAGACTCCTGTCCCTCCCCTCCCAATCCTGGGAGCAGCAGGGCCACAGCAATGCAGGAAATGGAGTTGTTGAACAGCGCTGGGATGAAGGTTGGCACTCATCTATTTCCCACAAATGGAGAGAGAGAGAGAGAGAGAGAAAGGGCTGGTTGAGTTAACGTTCTAAAAAGACTTGTTGGGGTGAGGATCACACATCTCTGGGGTGGTACCCACTGCTTTGACTTTTCCAGTACCCACTGTGTCCTCCAGAAACAAGGGAATCATTCAAATAAGAAAGCAGGCTGCATCGAGTCCTAGCACCACGTCCTTCCCACTACAGACAATTCTCTCTCACGATCTGGCTAGCTCCACCTGCCCTCTGCTTCTGTTCACATCCCTCCCCTTGGCTCTCATTGGCTTTTCTGAGTCAGAGGCTGCTTGGAACAGTCCTTGCCCAAAACAAAAATGCTGGTTCGTCAGGAAAGTTGGGAAGCTGAGTAGCTGTAGACCCAGCTGGTGCCTGGAAGCCCTTTCAGCAGTGTCTGGCTGTTTTTGCTGAGCATCAACTTCCCAGGAGGCAACACCTATCATTTTTTCCTCACAAAATCATCAGAACAACATTTAGCGGCTGGAGTGGAGCTCTGGAAGCCATTTTCTCAGGCACAGCATGCTTCTACTGCCCTGCTTCCGACGACTCAACATTCCCAACGCACACTCCACTTCCCCCGCCCACACTTAAAAAATCTGCCCTTTAAAATATCTCCCAAGAAGTAGCAAGCTTCTCTTTTGACCGTGTCTGCTGATGCGGTGTTTGATTTGGGAAAGAGGGCAAGGAGCCATGTGGAAGCATCACTCTCTGGGATGTCAGAGTCTCCTTGGAAGAGCCCTAATTAAGGACTCAATGATTGACAGGTGGTGGAAACTTACAAAAAGCACACTTGACATGCAACAGAAGTCAATGTCTGAGTTGCAAAAAAAAAAAAAAAAAAAAAAATTGTCAGTTGGAGACCTTGAAAAACCTTTGCAGGTAATGCTATAATTTTGTTCCTTTGTTATACATTTGTAAAAAGGCTCTGAAATGGCTGTCATATGAACCTAGCACTGATATGCTTTGACTCTCATAAATACGGTGTAATATAACTTGGTAGCAAATTTATGATTTCAAATTTAATGGAATTTATTTCCTATAATGTACAGTCTTGCTGAAGTATAGTCTTTGAATGTATTCATTTGGGGATAGGAATCTGTGAACAGGGAAGACTGATTTACTGCTGAGGATAATAAAAGTTTAATGAGAAAGCAGACCCCCCGGAAGACGAAGGCTTGGAGAAAGAAAATTAACACGTGCAATATCCCTCCTGTGCCCTGTATTTGTACACGCTATATCCAATGGCACCATTTGGGGGATAAAAATGGTCACATTCCTTTTTTGTTCCTTCACATTCCTTTTAATACTCAAATTACATGACTAGAAAACCCAATCGACTAGCACAGGAGTGGCCTTCTTCCCAGTCCCACCACTAATGACTTCAGATTAATCAGTCTCCCTGAGCCTCAGCTACCTCATCTCTAAAATGGGAATAATACCAAAAACATTCACCTCATAAGGTTCTTGTTCTGATTAGATGAGAAGATACATGTGAAAAATTTAGCATAGTCACCACTCATGGGAAGTGATAATACATGTATAATCTCTCTCAGGCACAATGGGCTGGTTCTGGGTACATGTGCTCAGAGGACGGAAAACCAGAAACTCAGTTCAGGTCCCCAGGGAGAGGGTATCTTTTTTTTAACGGTTGTTGCTTTTGCTGCCACAAGGTGTCGCTGGTGGTCCCGAGGACCAGGGCAGTTCTCCCGGGCTTCAGTGGGAGAAGGGAGTTCAGAGGTTGGTTAACAGCGTTCCAAGTGCAGGGAATAGAGAGGAGAGACCTCTTCCGCATTGATACATTCAGCTTTGTTTGTTCCCTGATGCCCTACACCTGGGTTCCAAGTGCTACAGCTCTTTCATAGCACCGTACAAGATAATTTTGTGATGATGGAAGTATTCTCTCTCTGTGTGGTTATTGAGCACTTGATTACTTCTTTTTCTTTTTCTCCCTGGCTTTGAGAGATAATTGATGCACAACATTTTGTGAATTTAAGGTGTGCAATGTTATGATTTAATACACATACATATCAAAGATGATTACTGCTAGGTTTAATAAGGATTGTTAAAATATCCATCAACTCACATCATCTTCACCATTTTGATGATTTGATGTCACTTCTCCTGTAATTACTTCCTACTGAGCCCTTAAAATGTGGCTAGTTGACTATGGAACTGAATTTAACATTTTATTTCATTTTAATTAGTTTAAATTTAAATTGTCACATGTGGCTAGTGGCTACCATTTTGGACAATGAAACTTTAGGGATATAGCTTGCCTACTCAGCCTAAAAACACATGCATATACACATACGCATCTAGCCATTTTCCTGAGGCATATGCCTACGTAACAGGGAAAAAGAGTCAGAAGGGGTTTCAAAGTCAGTCACATGCTATGCTTGAAAATTAGCCCTCTATCAGGACCAAAGAATCAGCTCAGGTTCTTTGGGCCACTCCTGGGTCGGGGTGGAGTTCAAGCTTCATAATACTTAACAGAGGAGCCAGAAGGATAAAACAGTCTAACAGCCCAGAGATGCTGCAAGCCCAGCCTTCCTCTGTAGGACACTGCCAGAACATTTGTCTCTCAAACTCTCCAAGTCACCCTGTCCAAGCACCAGACTGGAGGAAGCCCTTCTTCCTTCTATCCTAACACCCACCTGTCTTGCCTCAGTCTGTCTGGCAGTTGAATTTCCAAGTATTTTTGTCTCATGGTCCTTAAGAGACAATAAGAAAAGTAAAACCATCTAAGGTGGGCACATTTTTCTAGGTCTAGGCTGTTCAGTCTTGGCCATCGTCATATTATTATAATACGATCCTATTTAGACCTCCTAACAGCACTATGAGGTAGATATTTGTCTTAGCCGAGACGCTTGTGAAAGCAGAGCCTGATACAAAGGCTCACGTGCAAGTAGATTATTTGGTAATGGAATTGGAGGAAGCAGATGTAAGGCACAGAGAGAGTGAAGAAGGACAGAAAGAAAGCATTAGTGTGTTGATAAACATTTATCAGCCAGCTCTCTGGAAAAACAACTACAACCCTGACTTGTGACATTTACTATTTTCTTTCTTTTTCTATTTTATTTTTATTTTTTAATTGAAGTATAGTTGATTTACAATGCTGTGTTAGTTTCAGGTGTATAGCAAATTGACTCGGTTATACATACATATATACCTATTTTTTTTCAGATTCTTTTCTCTGATAGATTATTATAAAATATTGAGTATAGTCCCTTTGCTATACAGTAGGCCCTTGTTGGTTATCTACTTTATATATTGTAGTGTATATATGTTAATCCCAAACTCCTAATTTATCCCTTACCCCGCTTTCTTCTTTGGTAACCATAACTTTGTTTTCTATGTCTGTGTGTCTATTTCTGTTTTGTATATAAGTTCATTTGTATCATTTTTTTTTTTTTTGGTATAGGTTGCTTACCTGGTGGGATAACCCAGACATTCATCCCTGAGGAATTGAGCTCTTATCTGATTTACCCTTGTCCAGCCATGGTTTTTGTAATTGTCCATTCACAATATCATAGTTGATTAACGCTACAGGAGATTCTCTGGTGAATCTTCTAGATTTCAGACATACTCCTACATGCTCCCATAGTATGGTAGAAATCCTTGCTCTTCACGGTAATCAGGGTTAATTATCTCCACCAGTACAGTATCTCCTTTCTTCGTCTGTTAATCCACAGGCAGGAGGAGCCTAAAATGACCAAGAGGTAGTCTCAGGTTCAAAGTCAGAGGAACTTGACTGTGTCTCTTCATTTCCAACGAAGGGAATCAGGATGTACATTTTAGAAGAACCTAGGTTTACAGGGTGAGGAAATGCAAATTCTATAAATGGGTCACTGTGAATATGTTGCCGAAACTCAGCCTCTGTTCGCCAGTGCCGATAGAATCACGGAGAGAGAGAGTTCTGGGTAAAGTAGAAAAGAAGAGTGTTATTGCTTTGCCAGGCAAAGGGGGCCACAGCGGGCTAATGCCCTCAAAACTGTGTCCCAGCCTGGAGGGGGTAGTGAGGGGTCTTACAGTGTTCAAGGAGCAGGGTGTGATCAGCTCGAGGACATTCTTCTGGTGGCCTGGGGGTGAGGTAAGTGGGAATCAGCTTCATCAACCTCTGTTTCAACCCATCTGGGGTCTGGGTGCTTGTGGGCAGCTTGTGGAAGAAGTTAACTTCTTCCACCTGGTGGGGATTTCAGTATCTGCAAATCAGCTCAACGGACATGGCTTAGAATATTATCTATAGTCCTTGAGGAAGAGCTAAAGGTCCTTGACTTTGTTTAATGGCTAAAGTATTATTCTTTTGTCTTGCTTGACTGTTTTCCTTTCTTTCTGCATTTTTCACTTCTCTGATTAAATTTATTCTTTGGCTAAATTTTTCCACAGACAAAAGGCCAGCAGAGGACATGGGTGAGGGTCTATTCTGGGAAGGCCTCATAGCGTCCTGCTCGGTTACAAATGTGGTAAAAGAGGCCACACGATTTCTATTTCTTAATTCCTCTACCTGTGTATTCTAGCTATTACGTCAACCATCGGTTTGACACATAAGCAGCATGTTGGATGGCATTGCTCCCACCCCACAAGAGAGTGCCCCTGAGCTGATGCCTTAGCTCAGCTCAAACAAGCCATTATATCGTTGTAATAGGTGATGGTAAGACCAGAAGATCCCATGGCCATATACACATTAGCCTGACTTCTTTATTTTTTTAAATTTTACTTATTTATTTATTTATTTTTGGCTGTGTTAAGTCTTCGTTGCTGTGCGCAGGCTTTCTCTAGTTGCAGCGAGCGGGGGCTACTCTTCGTTGCGGTGCACGGGCTTCTCATTGCTGTGGCTTCTCTTGCTGTGGAGCGCAGGCTCTAGGCACATGGGCTTCAGTAGTTGTGGCACGTGGGCTCGGTAGTTGTGGCTCACAGGCTTAGTTGCTCCGCAGCATGTGGGATCTTCCCGAGCCAGGGACCGAACCTGTGTCCCCTGCATTGGCAGGCGGATTCTTAACCACTGCACCACCAGGGAAGTCCCAGCCTGACTTCTTTATCATAAGTTTGGGGTTCTTGAGCTGAGGCAATGTTGTGCAGGATACCATGCAGATAGATCAGACATACTGTAAATATTTGGTTGGTAGGGTTAGCAAAGGCACTGTGGGTAGGAGGGCAAACCCTTATCCAGAGTATGTGTCAATTCTACTATGGGCAAATCACAGCCACTTTTAGGGTAGAGGTGGTCCCATGCAACCAAGAGGCTCTCAAGTCTCCTAAGTGGATGGTGCCTTATAGAGGGCTCTGTGTCAGGCATTTTTGCCAACAGGTCAGCTTCTAATGGTGAATAGCAGACCAGCCTTGGTGAGGGAAGCTGTCTTTTTGACCCCACAGAGAACTCATCCCTGCCAGCATGGATCTCCAGAAATGGTGCTCTCCAATGGGCCTTAATGAGAAATACAAAGATCTGTACACTTCCATAGGTTTATCCACATGCCTTTTCTCTGGACTTGCTTGTCTCTGATCTCTCAGTCTCACCCCTTCCTAGTTTCTGAACAACTGGCTAAGCTATTTGCCACTGTTCAAAAGTATATCAGATACATGCCTACTTCAGACCACTTCTTCCTCCACACACAGGGACCCACCAAGACTTGGATTCCTAATTCTGCTAGTCAAGAGGATTTCCTTTCACCACTGTCTTGCAGGGCCGCTCCTCAGGGGGGTGGTTTAGGCAGAAGTAGCCCATTTACAGCTTGTCCCCATATACTGAGCAGGCCTGAGAATCTTCCTCTTCTATTGGTGTGAACTGGGGAGAGATGTCAGTAAAACAAAGGTTAGGTGCCCTGAGAGTCTGGGTCAACTGTAATGTAATTTATTTTTGCCTTCAGAATCTACAATCCTGGATGTATAGTTTCTATAGCAGTGGGTTGTTGCTGTACTGCTGACCATATGATTTGGTGGATCTAATCACACCCAGTTCATTAGGGGCGACTCTGGTCACATACTGACTCAGTTTCTACCAGTGCCCAGTAGCTCTCCAGGAGTTGTTGTTTTTTTTCTCGAAAGATAAATATTTCTGTGTCACAGAAGGAATAGCATTGCTCCAGAACCGTAGATTCTCCTATTGGGTCTTGTCAGACTCCAGGCCCCATCCTTATCCTCTAAGGATATCCCCAGCCCATTGTACCCATTGGGTCAAATGGCCCATGTGGCAGGGTAGTGTACACCACACTCTGGATTTGTGCAGTCTTCTTTTACTCAGGGTGCCACTCAAAATTTGCAGCTTCTTAATCACTTGATATATGAATTGGAACATTATTTCCAAGAGCCATATCCGTTGCCCCTAAAATCCAAAAAATCTATCTCTTTCTTAGTGGTAGAGGTTACAAGGCGCTACAGTTTTTCCTTACCTTAAGGAGGATTTGCCAGCGTATCCTAGATTATTGCACCTTTAAAAATTTCATTGGAGTGGCAGGCTCCTCAATCTTTGTGGAAGTTTTCTCCTACCTCCTGGCAAACATGTTTCTTACTAGGGCATCTAGTTGATTTCTTGCTCCCCAGGTAAAATTGGATTGTTACTATCAATATGGTGGGCAAACGTGGTGTCTGCAGAATATCAGGACCATTGAAGAGTCTGCAGAAGAGAGCCCTTAGGGGTAAGAAAGAGTGAATGTGTACTGCTCTTCCTTCTCTTTTCCTTTTTTTTTTTTTTTTTTTTTTTTGCGGTACGCGGGCCTCTCACTGTTGTGGCCTCTCCCATTGCAGAGCACAGGCTCTGGACGCGCAGGCTCAGCGGCCATGGCTCATGGGCCCAGCCGCTCCACGGCATGTGCGATCTTCCCAGACCGGGGCACGAACCTGTGTCCCCTGCATCGGCAGGCGAACTCTCAACCACTGCGCCACCAGGGAAGCCCCAGTGGTCTTTTTAATAGAAATGAATATCGATGCCAAGGCACCTGGGAGGTTGTGAGGCCTTGAAAACCTAAAGATGGAGCCCAGTAAGTTCACTTTCTTAGAAGCAGAAACTTCATCTTACTGAAGGAGATAAGGTTTGACATCAGGCCGGCCCTAGCTGTTGATGGCTGGTAGAGGGGAAGCCTGGATTCTGGGAACTGCAAGAAAAGTGGTCAGTGTCTCAAAATGGTCACAGTCATCACCAACTTTTTATGTGATATGATCATTTCTGTGATTCATGTAGGGACAGGCACCTGA
This sequence comes from Neophocaena asiaeorientalis asiaeorientalis, assembly GCF_003031525.2. NCBI lineage: Eukaryota > Metazoa > Chordata > Mammalia > Artiodactyla > Phocoenidae > Neophocaena > Neophocaena asiaeorientalis. The sequence goes on from NW_020175662.1 coordinate 2,033,014, forward strand.
GAGCTTAGATAACACATTAAAATAAAACAATAACTTTGAGAATCCTGGATGAATGACCATTGATAATTTGCATACAAATGGAGTCAAATGTTGTAAACCACATTTCTTTCTCTTCCTTTGCTTTCTATTATAATCCTGAAAAATTAGCCGCTGAGGACTTAAATTTTGATGTCCAGCTAAGGTGAGGAAGTGTTTTCCTGTGGCTCATCAAGCATAATGACGATGATGATGAAGAATTTTAATAGGGAGTGTACTACGTGCCAGGTACTGTTCTATGCACTTTGCATATATAAATCTATTCAGTCTTCACAGCCCTAGGAAGTAGGTATAATATTCTTATCTTCTCTTTACATATAATCCTTTCCTCATCACTTCTTTTTTTAAAATTTATTTTATTTATTTATTTTTGGCTGCATCGGGTCTTCGTTGCTGTGCACAGGCTTTCTCTAGTTGCGGTGAGCGGGGGCTACTCTTCGTTGCGGTGTGTGGGCTTCTCATTGCAGTGGCTTCTCTTGTTGCAGAGCATGGGCTCTAGGCACACAGGCTTCAGTAGTTGTAGCATGGGGGCTCAGTAGTTGTGGCGCACGGGCTTAGTTGTTCCACGGCATGTGGGATCTTCCTGGACCAGTGTTTGAACCCATGTCCCCTGCATTGGCAGGAAGATTCTTAATCACTGCGCCACCAGGGAAGCCCCTCCTCATCATTTCTTCAAACCTGCTTCCCGCTGGTGAAATGAGCAGGATTGATGGGCGCCAGTTCTCTCACCTGAGCCACCTAGAGGAGAAGACACATCACAGCACATCTGCTGAGTACCCCTAAACCACTGATCAGATGTTTGTTTCCACTTCTCATTCATCTTACCCCTTGGATCTAAGCAAGCAGTAACTATTTAAGTATTGTGGATGCTTGTCTAGCCACCTGTCTGTGGGAGATTAAAGAAGGCCACAAATTAATTAATAATCCTATTGAGAGGTGGAGTCTAATTCGCTCCTCCTTGAATTCAAGCCGGCTTGTTTCACTATACAATGTGGCAGTAGTGTTGTTTGGAGACTTCTGAGACTGGATCAAAAGAAGCCTTGCAGCTTTCACCTGGGTTTCTGGGGAGCCCTGAGCTGCCACGTAAGAAATTTGACTTCTCCAAGTTTACCATGCCAGAGAGGCCATGGGTAGGTGCTCGGCTGACAGTCTCAGCTGAGGTCGGCCTTCCAGCCAACCCTACCATGACGCCAGACCTTTGAGTGGAGCTGACTCGGGCCCCTACACAAGCCCACCTGTTGGCTGGCTACCACCAGTGACCTCCACTGAAACCACATGGAAAGGAAGAATTACTCATCTGAGTCCTGCCTGGACTCCCAACCCATGAAATCATGAAATTTAATAAGATGATTGATGTTTTAAGCCACTAACTTTTGGGAGTAGTTGTTACACAGCAGTAGGCAACCAGAGCACTCTCCAGGCTTGAAGAGTGGCAGAGGTGATAGTGGGGGATGGTGAGCTAGTGTGGGTTTTGGGGAAGTTTGTGCAAACATATGTTGAAGATTTGCTGTTACCTTTGTAACTACGTTCACCACTGAGCTTCTGGTGAACAAGAGGAGAGAATGCTGATAACTTTCATTTCCAGGCATTAGTCCTACTTGAGGCCTGCTTGCACTTCCTTTCTTGCGGCCATGAAATACCCCAATCTCCTTTTCTGCTTTAGGTGGTTGGAAGTCAGCTCCTGTTACACATAAACAAAAGAGCCTGAATTAAGAAATTAAGACTCTGTAAGGTCCCTCCCAGCCCGTGTCCCGTGGCTCTGAGGGCTCTGGCTAGACCACGACCTTGATTCCCCAGGAAATGACATCTGCCTTCCACTCCTGATGAGAAACCTCCAGCATGGAAAAAGAACCACAGGATGTCTGCCCCTTCGTCCATAATCTTTCCCTAGAAAATTGCTATTATAATTTTGGGAAGAAGCTAAGGTGTGTAAACCCTATTGAAGTAGTGATTTGTGGTTGAAATCCATAATGACTCCTGGAGAGAATGAAACCTGGTGATTACAAGCATCCTCCTGGGTTCTCTGGCTGCCTGAAAGTTATGTCCTTCATATCCTGCAAGGCAGCGCTTACATAAAGACTAATTATTCCCATATAATCACCCACTGAAAACTTCCTGGCATGTAGCTAAAAAGGAAAATATCACCACTACACAGCAGGTAATATGAGTAAAACACAACAGATGCTGTGAGAGCAACAAGGAGCCTGAAGCCTCCCCAGCTCAGGGCTGGGTGTGGGAGCTGGACAGCCCGAGGGACAATGAGTGATCTGCTTGGGCTTAGGGAACAGCTCATTTAGCTTCTTTGTGTCTTGTTTTACTGATGTGGGAATAAGTGTAATGATAGTATCTATCTCAAATTGTGGTTGTAAGCATTTAAATGACCTGGTATGTGCAAAGCGTTAAGTTAAAGGAACTAAAGTTGGTCATCACCATCATCATTGTATTCCATGTCCATGTCAAAGACTGAGTGATCTGATTTTGTCTACAGTGGTGGGCAGGGACCCATTAGGCCTCCCCACGACCAGAGCATCCAGAGGTATGAGGATGGAGAGGATGATACGTGCCATGAATATGGCATTCTGCAAGCACCCTGCTCTGACTCCCCTGCTTGGGGCCCCGAGGGTGCTTTGGCTGCTCTGGGAGAAGGGAGGGAAATGAGACCACTAGACTGAAGGCCACGACACTGCGATTGGATCCTGGCTCTGCTGTGGCCTCTCCCGTCGCGGAGCACAGGCTCCGGACGTGCAGGCCCAGCGGCCATGGCTCACGGGCCCAGCCGCTCCGCGGCATGTGGGATCTTCCCAGACCAGGGCACGAAGCCGTGTCCCCTGCATCGGCAGGCAGACTCCCAACCACTGCGCCACCAGGGAAGCCCCCTGGCTCTGCTATTGATCAGCCAAGTACCTGGGAACAAATCATTGCAATCCTTTGGGCCTCTGTTCCTTTTCTGTAAAATGAGAAGGTGTTAAGCCTCCTTTCTACTTCAACACAATGCTCTGAGGTGCTCCTCTCTTCTCCACGCTTTTAAAGCTACTTACTATTTAATTACAGAATATTCTTATAGTTTGTCTCCAAAATTTGACTTGAATCTGTCCACATCTTTCCATCTCTGCTGCCACATTCTTTGTCCAAACCATTATCTCTTATCTGGACCACTGCTATAGCCTCCTAACGGAACTCCCTGCTTCTATTTCCTTCCAATCTCTTTCCATGTAACACCAATCTGTTTAAAAATGTCACTCTTTAGCTAAACACCCTCAATATCCTTTCTTTATATTTAGAATAAAATATAAATTCCTTCCATGATCTACAAACTGCTACATGATCTGGCTTCTGCCTATCTCGTTATGTCTGATGCACCTTGACCCCATCTTTCATTATAATCCAACCAGGGCCTTGCACCAGTTTCTGGAACACATCGAGCTCTTTTCTACCTCATGCTGTTCCCTTTGCCTGAAATGTTCCTTGCTGACCTTCACAGGATTGTTCCTTCATAACCTTCAGTTCTTAGTTTAACTTCCAGCTTCTCAGCCAGGGCCTCCCTAACCATCATAGTTAAAACAGATTCTCCCATTGTTTTTCCATCCTAGCTTCTTGTTTATTTTTTCTTAGCACTTAACCACAATTTTACTTTCTTTATTTGTTTCCTTATTTTTTAAAATTTTTATTGGAGTGTAGTTGATTTACAATGTTGTGTTAGTCTCAGGTATACAGCAAAGTGATTCAGTTTTACATATACATATATCCACTCTTCTTTCCCATGTAGGCCACTACCGAGTATTGAGTAGAGTTCCCTGTGCTATACAGTAGGTCCTTATTAGTTATCTATTTTACATATAGTAGTGTGTATATGTCAATCCCAGTCTCCCAATTTATCCCTCCCAACTACTTATTTTTTTTTGTTTCCTTCACTAGAATACAGGCTCCACGAACACAGAGGCTGTTTTTCTGTCTTGTTCACCATTTTACTACCAGCACCTAACACAGGGTCTGATTCATACAAGGTACATAAAAAAATATTTGTTGAATAAGTAAATGATGAACTTCACTCTGGAGATAAATCCCTTCAGAATATATGACTGTCAGCCTGAACCCAGGCCCTTTCTGGTTCTGGAAGATTGTTTCTGAGGGAGGCCTGAACTTGGTCTAGGTCAGCATTTCAATTTGTAACACCTGTTGGCTATTTGAAGTCCCAGCTTTTGACAGCCAGCTGGACCATACTCATTTCCTGGCCTTGCAGTCTGTGAGAACTGCTGGAATAGTTTCATGATCCCTAATGATAGACTTCTACATTTAGACCTTTTCTAACTTAAGACTCTTTGGATTGCAAGTAATATGAACCAGCTTCAGCTATTTTAAAAAGAAACAACCTAACCGCTGATCTTGGACATTATTAATTTTAAAGAAAAAAGAGAAAAGGAGAAAGAAATACACTTTGGAGTTGATGCCCTCCTTCCCCTCCGTTGTTCTAGAAACTAAGTCTCTGGAGAACGTGTGAGCCCAGGAGAAACACTTACCGGAGACGATACCAATGGCGACATACACGTGGTAGACCTTCTGTGAGAAGGAGGCTATCCATGCCCACGCTGACCATCAGCACCTCTGCCACCACCACCAGACGCTGTCCAAACTGGCTGCTCAGGACAGGGGGGACAGGAGCTGTAGCAAGAGAGCAAAACAGGGTGTCCTAACTCCCAGGGGCGTAAGCCTTAGCTTCCCTAGGATTCCCTCTTGTTTAATTTTACATTTTCTAATTCTTATTGAAGTGTAGTTGATTTTACAATGTTGTGTTAGTTTCATGTGTGCAGCAAAGTGATGCAGTTATACATATATGTATATACATTCGTTTTTTAAAAAATATTCTTTTCCATATGGTTTATCCTAGGATATTGAATACAGTTCCCTGTGTAATACAGTAGGACCTTGCTGTTTATCCATTCTTTATACACTAGTTTGCATCTGCTGGCCCCAACCTCCCACTCCATTCCTCCCATATAGGCCTCCCTTGGGAACCACAAGTCTGTTCTCTATGTCTGTGAATCCGTTGTAAGAGTCCGTCTTTTAAGCTTTGAACATGGAGGCAATGATGTAAGATACAGAATACATTTTACGCAATGGTTCCTTAAGTCAGTTCAGGACTTATTTTAGTATTCGCGCAAGCTGGACAACATACTTTGGGGGCTCCTTGAAGAGAAAGCAAGAGTCATAGTGTAAAACATATCTTTCTTCTCAGATGAAAGATTTTGACTCACCAGGAGCCCCTATAAAATTGGATATGCATTAAATTTATGTTATTCTGTAATAAAAATGGGCTTTTCCTATGGGGAAAAAAAAAAAAAAGAAGCAACCTGACCTCAGAACCTGACCACCATCTTGTCACTGATGGCAATTCCATGGCTTCCGGTTATATTTGATCTTCTTTTTAAAATTTTAGGCTGCGTCGGGTCTTAGTTGCGGCACGTGGGATGTTCTGTTGTGGGTCGCAGGCTTCTCTCTAGTTGTGGCATGCGGGTTTTCTCTCTCTAGTTGTGGTGCATGGGCTCCAGAGCACATGGGCTCTGTAGTTTGCAGCACGCGGGCTCTAGTTGAGGTGTGTGAGCTCAGTAGTTGCTACTCGTGTGCTTAGTTGCCCCGTGGCATGTAGGATCTTAGTTCCCTGACCAGGGATCGAACCCATATTCCCTGCATTGTAAGGTGGATTCTTTACCACTGGACCGCCAGGGAAGTCCCCGTTGAAGTATAGTTGATTTACAATGTTGTGTTAGTTTCCGGTGTATAGCAAAGTGATGCAGTTATATATATATACATTCTTTTCCATTATAGGTTATTACAAGATATTGAATAGAGTTCCCTGTGCTATACAATAGTTCCTTGTTGCTTATCTATTTTATATCTAGTGGTGTGTATCTGTCAATCCCAAACTCCTAATTTATCCGTCCCTGTCTTTCCCATTTGGTAACCATAAATTTGTTTTCTATGTCTGTGGTCTGTTTCTGTTTTGTAAATAAGTTCATTTGTATCATATTTTAGATTCTGCATTTAAGCGGTATCATATGATATTTGTCTTTCTCTGTCTGACTTCACTTAACATGATAATCTATAGGTCCAACATCTTTATCAATTCATCTGTTAATGGACATTAGGTTACTTCTAGGCCTTGACTATTGTAAATAGTGCTTCTATGAATATTGGGGTGTATGTATCTTTTCGAACTAGAATTTTCTCAGGATATATGCCCAGGAGTGGGATTGCTGGATCATATGGTAGTTTTATTTTTAGTTTTCTGAGAAACCTCCATACTATTCTCCATAGTGGTTGTACCAATTTACATTCCCACCAACAGTGTAGGAGGGTTCCCTTTTCTCCACATCCTCTCCAGCATTTATTATTTGTAGACTTTTTAATGATGGCCATTCTGACCAGAGTGAGGTGATACCTCATTGTAGTTTTGATTTGCATTTCTCTAATAATTTGATGTTGAGCATCTTTTCATGTGCCTATTGGCCATCTGTATGTCTTCTTTGTAGAAATTAGACTTGAACTTCTTATCAGTCTGCATTTTAATAAAGTAAGAGTATTTACTCACCAATTTACTCTAAAGTAAAAGAGTATTTACTCTCATCTCATTTTTATTTACATTCCCTCTCCAAGATAGGTAAATATGTTTCCTCCCATTTAGCAGGTGGAAAAATTGAGAAATGAAGGTTTTCCAAGTAAATTAATCAAATTTTATACTAGTTTATAAGCTCTTAAAGTCAGATATTGTATATCCATTTTATATTTATATTTTCTTACGTTGCTAAGAAGGAGTCTTGGTATTGAGCTTCAGTGAAATGTAAATAATTGAGAGCGTGAATCCAGGTTAGTGTTTGGGGCTTAGTTTAAATGGGCTAATAGTGGTAATTTTCCTTATTTGAAGTCTGGTTTCTTTTAGTCTAAAATTATAATATTACTTGGCATTTTAGTCTAAAAGTTTCTTTTAGTTTAAAAGAAACCAGGCTTCAAATAAGGAAAACTATAAATATTAGCCCATTTAAATTAGACCCATAACACTAACCTGATTTAATTTCCCCCTACCCCCCCGGAATGAGTACTTGGTGTGAAACTTTTGTTGGGGTTCCAGTGAAAATTCTGCTGGAACATTGAGGAGTGGCTTTGGTATTTCAGGTCAAGAACCATAAATATATCCATGCTCAGAACTCTATAATCTGCTCTTTGGAATTTAGCCAAAGGAAATAATTCAAAAGTGGAAAGGAAAATATATGTAAGAACTTTATTGTAGCATTGTTTACAATATAAAACAAATATGAGACCAGTTACAGATCCAAAAATATGTCCAAGTAAATTATGGCATATGTCATAGGCTACTGGACAGCTATAAATCAACTATGAATATTATGTAGTAACATTGACAAATGGAAGAATGCTTACCAAATATTTTAAGATAAAAAAATGCAGAACACTTGTGTGCCCTGAATTGCAACTTGATAAAAATAAATGTATATGTATAGGGAATAGATAGATTGCACAGAAATGTGAAGAAAGTGTATTAGAGATGTAGGTACATTTTAGAATTTTCCTTTAGTTTATAATATTACACATCAATAAACATTTAATTTTGCAATAAAAACTGACAAAATTGTAAGACAGCGAGAATCTCATTGAGGAGGTTCATGATTAGCTTTACTTGGGTACTTTTTGGGTAACATCTTCCTTATATGGGAATCATTTGGTTTTGGTGTCATTCTTCTAGAATAAGCACCAGTTTTTATTCCTTTCTAAATTATTTTCAGGATAATCTACATATTAAGTTTTTCTAAGTTTTTGGTAAAATCTTTCTTAAGGAGACTCTTTGATTAAAGCATGATACTGAGTGACACAATGTCTGGCGTGCTGGTCTAGGGCTAAGGTTCAAAGCTCTCACCATCACTGTGCTTCTAACCAGTCCAGTGAACTTGGAAAAGATGTTTAACTTTTGTGGGCTAGGTCTCTTCATGTGTCAGACCTTCTCAGAATATGATCTTTCTAGATCTTCTTATCATTATATGAATTTTTGAATATAAATTTTAATTTCAAATTTACTTTTCTAATTCCATGCTTTGTTAGATAACATATTTGAGTTCTGAAATTAGTCTTGATTTAAAAAAATTTTTTATTTTTAAATATAAACTTTTATTTTAGAATAGTTTTAAATTTACAGAGAAGTTGTGAAGGTAGTACAGAGTTGTCATGTGCCCCTGATCCAGTTTCTCCTATTTTTCACATCTGACATTTCCACGATATGTTTTTCACAACTAAGGAACCAACACAGGTACAGTACTATTAACTAAACTCCACCCGTTCATTCGGGTTTCCTTAGTTTTTACCTAATGTCCTTTTTCTGTTCCAGGATTCCATCCAGGATACCACGCTACATTTATTTATTTTTGTAAAATTAATTAATTAATTAATTTTTGGCTGTGTTGGGTCTTCGTTGCTGTGCTTGGGCTTTCTCCAGTTGTGGTGAGCGGGGGCTACTCTTTGCTGCCGTGTATGGGCTTCTCATTGCGGTGGCCTCTCTTGCTGCGAAGCACGGGCTCTAGGGGCGTGGGCTTCAGTAGTTGTAGCATGCAGGCTCAGTAGTTGTGGTGCATGGGCTTAGTTGCTCCATGGCATGTGGGATCTTCCCGAACCAGGGCTTGAACCCGTGTCCCCTGCATTGGCAGGCAGACTCCCAACCACTGCGCCACCAGGGAAGCCCCAGTCTTGATTTTTTTCTTTTTAAGATAAGTTTAATGGAGTCCTAACTCTGGGAAGAGATTCCCAAAAAGTCAGATTAAAATCCTAATGTTTTTGACATTTCATCTTTACATTTGCTTCTTTGGGGAGGTTTAATTTTTGACATTCAAATAAGGGGTTTCCTGTGTTCCAGCAGTTGTACTATCTGTATCTCTAGTGAGACGATTCTCAATTTTAAGTGTAAAACACAGATTACCAGGCTTCAGCCCCAGAGTTTCTGATTCAGAATGCATGGGGTCACACCTGAGACTGCAGTTCTAATAAATTCCAGCTGATGGCAATTACACTGGTCTGGGGACCACACTTGGAGGACCACTGCTCTGGAGAAATACTTGTGTAGCAGCACAAGGAGGTATGTAGAAAAATGGGCACACTGGGGCTTCCCTGGTGGTGTGGTTGAGAGTCCGCCTGCCGATGCAGGGGACACGGGTTCGTGTCCCGGTCCGGGAAGATCCCACATGCCGTGGAGTGGCTGGGCCCGTGAGCCATGGCCGCTGGGCCTGCGCGTCTGGAGCCTGTGCTCCGCAGCAGGAGAGACCACAGCAGTGAGAGGCCCGTGTAGCGCAAAAAAAAAGGGCACACTGTACTTCCAGCACTATTATGAATTACAAAGTATTAGAAACCACTTCAATGACTACTAGTAGGTGAGTGGTCAAATAAACTGGTAATTCATTCCGTGGTATATTACACAACAAGTAAAAAGAGTGAGGTAGATATCATTGTGTCATTGTGTAGTGGTTAAGAGTTTTAGCTCTGGAGTCAGATTGTCTGTGTTTGGAAAGAGCTCTTCAACGTTGAAGACAGTGAAGACTCTGCATTATGATTTGAATTTAATATGTTGGAGTCATTTTATTTTACTCATAAAATAAAATTTTAAATGGAAGGATGCCTGTAGCTATGCTCCTAATTTAAAGTGGGTCTGCGCTCATTGAGTTCATTAGAACCAGATCAATGGAGTCAGAGTCAGTGGGAAAATCATCATGAAGTCAGGGTGACAGTTTCTATAATAAACGTTCTGACAAATGTGTATTTTTATATTTAATAAGCATTCATGATCTCAAGGTTATAAGTCAAAGTCCTTGGCTTTATTAAAGCTCTTTGCCTTTTATAACAAACAGACTAACAATTTAAAATGCATGCTGTCAATATTGAAAATAATTATAGATTTATTTCACCTTTATGATGACTGGAATTTAAATATTTACTAACCTTCCTTCCTACCTAGCAAAAAAAAGTCTAATTGTTAATTCATTGCATTATATTCAGAAAGCGCTTTCATCTGAATGCTCCTGGTATTGAAGCTGATGTCGTCTTTTTTAAAAAAATTTCTTATTTTATATTGGAGTAGAGTTGATTTACAATATTGTGTTAGTTTCTGGTGTACAGCAAAGTGATATAGTTACACATATTCATATTTCTATTCTTTTTCAGATTCTTTTCCCATATAGGTTACTACAGAGTATTGAGTATAGTTTCCTGTGCTATACAGTAGGTCCTTGTTGATTATCTGTTTTATATATAGAGTGTGTATATGTTAATCCCAACAACCTAATTTATCCCCCTCCCCTACCTTTTCCCTTTGGTAACCACAGGTTTGTTTTCTAAGTCTGTGATTCTGTTTCTGTTTTGTAAATAAGTTCATTTGTATCATTTTTTTTAGATTCCACATATAAGTGATATCATATAATATTTGTCTTTCTCTGGCTTACTTTAGTTAGTATGATAATCTCTAAGTCCACCCATGTTGTTGCAAGTGGCATTATTTCATTCTTTTCTATGGCTGAGTAATATTCCATTGTATATATGTACCACATCTTCTTTATCCATTCACCTGTGGATGGACATTTAGGCTGCTTCTATGTCTTGGCGATCGTAAATAATACTGCAATGAGCATTGGAGTACAGGTATCTTTTCGAAGTGTGGTTTTCTCCAGGTGTATGCCCAGTAGTGGGATTGCTGGGTCATATGGTAGTTCTATTTTTAGTTTTTTAAGGAACCTCCATACTGTTCTCCATAGTGGCTGTATCAATTTACATTCCCACCAACAGTGCAAGAGTGTTCCCTTTTCCCCACACCCTCTCCAGCATTTGTTTGTAGATTTTCTGATGATGCCCATTCTAACCTGTCTGAGGTGATACATCATTGTAGTTTTGATTTGCATTTCTCTAATAATTAGTGATGTTGAGCATCATTTCATGTGCCTCTTGGCCACCTGTATGTCTTCTTTGGAGAAATGTCTATTTAGGTCTTCTGCCCATTTTTTGATAGGGTTGTTTGTCTTTTTAATATTGAGCTGCATGAGCTGTTTATATATTTTGGAGATTAGTCCTTTGTCCATTGATTCATTTGCAAATATTTTCTCCCATTCTGAGGGTTGTCTTTTCGTCTTGTTTATGGTTTCCTTTGCTGTGCAAAAGGTTTGAAGTTTCATTAGGTCTCATTTGTTTATTTTTGTTTTTATTTCCATTACTCTAGGAGGTGGGTAGTAATGTTATTTTAATTTTTACATGATAGATTTACTTGGTAATACTTACATAGCTAAAAATTACTAAGACAACCTATTTGTCTTCTCTCAGAGAAAGTCACCTAGTGGGTTGATTATGGATTACAAAAATAATTCACATTTTAAATTCAAAGTGAAGAAAGGAAAAGATTGTTACATATGAAAATATTATCTTAATAAAACTGAAATTTTCTTCTTTTTAATTTAGGGTAATAATTCAGACTGCTGTTAACATTTATTTATTTTAATTGTTAATGAAAACACCAATCTGAAATTTGCTCTCAGACTTCTGCTTTGTTTTCCCCTTTAGAACTGTTTTAAATTTTTTCAATTTCGAGGAAATGTGTTTTCCATTCCCCAGATAAGTTGCTTGTTATTAGTAGTTTGGCAGAGAGATACAATATTATTTTCCTTTTGTACTATATTTATTCACAGCCAGGATCAATCCGCATAAATCAACACTGTCTCTTTTATAATTTTTAATAGTTTATGTCATTTGTTAAATTATGAAAAACATTTTGGTCTGCTGGTTCCACTAATGAATTATGCATCAATCAGTTTTCATCTTGGTTAACATTTAAGATATATTGGCAAATCCTCAGTTATAGACCATAGACCTGCACTGAAATATTATGCTCTCTCTGCTTTTCTCTCCAGGCGGGAGAACAAACTAATGAAAATATATGTCTGAGAATCACAGTAGGGATAGAACATTGATTAGGCAAATAATTTATGGATGCTGCTAAGAGTTTGGGAGAGGCTACACATAGATCTGGGAACTTTTAAAATAGTGGCTGTCAAGCTTTAGTTTGCATCAGAACCTCCAAAGGTCTCTTTAAAATGCAGATTCCTATGATACAAATGAACTTATTTACAAAACAGAAACAGACTCACAGACTTAGAAAATGAATTTAAGGTTACCAGAGGGGAAGGTGGGGGGAGGGATAGATTAGGAGTTTTGGATTGATATATACACTCTGCTGTATCTAAAATAAAATGCCTTTCCATGAAAAAAAAAATAAATACAATGCAGATCCCTGGATCCCAGACCGAGGGTCAGAGGATTCTGATGCAAGTAGACTATGGGCTATACATTGAGAAGCATTGCTGGAGCCCCATTGATAGTTACTGCTGCTGCCAAATGTTAGTTTCAAGGCCTGCCCGGGTCCTATATCCTTTTTCTTCTTCATCTGCCCAGAGATTAGGAAGTAAAAGGATACCATTCCGGGGGGAAGGAAACCAGGCTGCCAAGGTACTGAGAGCCTTTGGAGTGGGTGGTTCAAGTGTCTCCAGGTTAAGAATCTTTGTGCATCCTTAAAAAATGAAATAAAGAACAGGGCAAGTAGGTCTATAGACTGACTCTGTTTTATTTCTCACATCCTCACACTAAGCATAAGGTCCCCATTAGAACTTGCAGCCCTTTATGTACTCAATGAGATGAACTTTTTCATTAAAATGTACCTGGCTTCATCTTCAGAAGCTCAAGTTCATGCATTCTTCTGGGTGACAGCTAACTTATTTTGTAATTTAATTTATTATTATCTATCCTAGGTAACAAATCTGCGTGTTAGGTGTGGTCGCCAGAATAATGCCCTCCTTCCTGCCAAAGACACCTATGTCTCAATCTCTAAAACCTGTTATGTTATGTTTCATGGCAAGTGGGAGTTAAGGTTGTGGGTGGAATTAAGGTTGCTCATCAACGAACCTTAAGACAGGGAGATTATCCTGGATTTCCATGTGGCCTCAGTGTAATCACAAGGGTCCTTAAAAGTAGAAGAGTGAGGTGGAAGAGGAGATCAGAGTGATGCAATGTAAGAAGGACTCAAACTGACATTGCTGGCTTTGAAGATGGAGGGAGGGGACCACTAGCCAAGGAGCGTGGGAAGCTTCTAGAAGCTGGAAAAAGCAAGGGAATGGATTCTCTCCTGGTGCCTCCAGATGGGAATGCAACTCTGCTGGCATCTTGATTTTAATCCAGTGAGATCCTTGTCAAACTCCTGACACATAGAACTGTAAAATAATAAGTTTATATTGGTATAAGCCACTGGGTTTGTGATAATTTGTTACATCAGCAAAAGGAAACTAATGCACTAGATGAGGCCTCTTGGGGCCATAGCACCTTAATCTAAAATAGTGATTTTTTTCCCCAGGAAACATTATTCATTATGGAAGACAAGTTTAAGAGATACCTGGAGACCCATGGAAGCCTGGTGATTCCCTCGTATCCCAACATACCTGCTGAGAATGTCTATACAAAGACCCCTCTCCAAAGACAGTAACCCTGACCTGCTCCCTGGCCTGTAATTTCATTTCTGTGGTTGCCTGTGATTCTAGACCCCTCTGCCTTCCCAACCCAGCAGCCTTTCACACGCATCCAGTGCTGTGTTTCTGCACCAACATGTGGAATTCTGTACAAGTGCTTCCTCCAGTGAGAATAGAGAAGGCTCCTTTCCCCTAGGAAAATGGTAGGCTAGGTATAGTGAGGTCAGATATAGGAAGAAAAGAACTTGAAAATCACCATTTTAACCTTCTTGATTCCATGACAAACTTCCAAGTTGATTAGGCTACTTAGAAAATTTGTTTTCACATGTGTAGAAGTATAGGTCCTCCACCAAATGTAAAACAGCTAGCTAATGGGAAGCAGCAGCATAGCACAGGGGGATCAGCTCGGTGCTTTGTGATGTCCTAGAGGGGTGGGATAGGGAGGGTGGGAGGGAGGCTCAAGAGGGAGGGGATATGGGGATATATGTGTGCATATGACTGATTCGTTTTGCTGTGCAACAGAAACTAACACAGTATTGTGAAGCAATTATACTCCAATAAAGATCTATTAAAAAAAAGTATAGGTTCTAGTTTTTCTGCAAGAGCTTTTCTTTTTTATTAATAAATTGTTAATGCATTTATTCACTTATTTTAATAAAAAAAGTTAATAGCATTGTGATCAAATATCTAACATTCAAACTCTATCACGAACTACATCTGACCAACATGATACCTTTAAAACAGTCTAAATTTGTTTGACTTGTTGATGGTCAGTGAAAAAATTAATTATAGGAAAACATCATCTGTCAAATATAAAGAATATATTTGTCCAGATGGAATGAGAGATAGTCACAGTATGAGAAACATATTCAAATCCTTCACTGTGCTTATAGCAGTAACTCATTTTTCCTAAACTGGGGTCTTGCATTTTCATTGCCGTTTTTAAAAAAATTTATTTTATTTATTTTTGGCTGTGTTGGGTCTTTGTTGCTGCGGGCGGGCTTCCTCTAGTTGCAGAGAGTGGGGGCTACTCTTCGTTGTGGTGCGCGGGCTTCTCATTGCGGTGGCTTCTCTTGTTGTGGAGCACGGGCTCTAGGTGCGCAGGTTTCAGTAGTTGTGGCAAGCGGGCTCAGTAGTTGTGGCTTGCGGGCTCTAGAGCACAGGCTCAGTAGTTGTGGCACACGGGCTTAGTTGCTCGGCGGCATGTGGGATCTTCCCGTACAAGGGCTCGAACCCGTGTTCCCTGCACTGGCAAGCAGATTCTTAACCACTGTGCCACCAGGGAAGCCCTTCATTGTCATTTTTGATGAATATGTTTGTACAAAGTTTTGCTCCTCTAGTTTGTTTTCTACTTCATTTTTCTTTGATTTTCCCAAAGTTCTAGAATCTCTCTTCCTGGGGGAGAGATTCAAGCCACAATCAAGATGCATCTTTTGCTCGCCTCTGTCCCCCTCTGCTCTTCTCCTCCTCGTTACTTTTACAGAGAAGCTGGACACACTGGTGGCTGTGGGAGGTTAGTAGATTGTTAAAAGTGGGACCCATCCACCCACCGGGACCCCTTCACTTCCTCTCTCCTCCCAAGGCTCTGTCTCCGAGATTTACATATATCAAGTAAGTGACTCAACTCTTCCAAGTGAGGAGAACAGATCTCCCCCCAAATCTGCCTGTCCTAGTAAATACTCAAGTACAATGGCTCCTGCACAACAATGCTGTTTATTAAGGAGGAGCTAGAATGAAAATTCTAGGGGTTGAGCGGGTGGGCAGCCCACTACCCTCAAGATGGGCCATGGGCCGCCTATCTTTTTCCGGGTGCCCAGGGGTTGTGTGTCTGCTGTGAGTCCTCTGTGAATGCTGACTACTGAC
Organism: Neophocaena asiaeorientalis asiaeorientalis; assembly: GCF_003031525.2. NCBI lineage: Eukaryota > Metazoa > Chordata > Mammalia > Artiodactyla > Phocoenidae > Neophocaena > Neophocaena asiaeorientalis. The sequence continues at coordinate 2,048,457 of NW_020175662.1, forward strand.
AGGCTGACTCGCTTGGTAGAAGTCAGATGGCTTATTTCTGTTTGGTGACAGCTTGCTTTTTTCTGCCTTTTAGGAAGCAGCACTGAGGGACGCGCTACTGAGCCTGTGTCCCTTCATTCCCTTTGTCCAGTGAGTCTCCAGCCTCAGGGGCTGCTCTCAAGAAGATGCTGCTGGACCACTGAGCGGAGGAGCTGTGAGCAAAAGGCTCCAGAGGAGGGCACGCCCCCTGCCCTGTACTGGCGCTCAAGGCTCCATCCGTGCTCCATCCGCGTTGGCCAGTCTTGCCCCGGGTAAATCAGTGTCAGAGGCCAGCAAGCCACGTGTGGGGAGCAAGAGAAGAGTTGAACAGCTGACCAGCTGTAGGCTGGACTGGCTCCCTTGTCCAGCAGCCATCATCCCCATGGGGGGCTGGAAGAATCCATACCGCCCAAAGCAAACAAGGCTAGGAGTTAATCCTGAGTTTTAACTTAGAAAGATGGCAGGGCTTCTGCAGAACATCGTTCACCCAAGTGAGAAGGTCCAGAGCAAGGAGTGGACTCAGAGCAACTCCCTCCTGTTCTCCTTTGGGATTCATGCAACTTGGATCACCCAGCAGCATCCAGCAGTCCACACAGCACTGGAAAGATAGTGTTCTTTCCCTTTTTCTTCCTACTTAGTGGGCAAAAAAGACTGCCCCGTGTGTTTCTGTTCCCTCAGCCTCCGGCATGTAGCCTGCTGCAGGATTGCAACATATAAACAAGAACAGAAGAGCAATCGAAACTGAGATTTTACACAGGTTGCAGCAGCAGAGGGAGGGTAGGGAGGTGTGTATCTAGAAGGAATGGGTGGAGCTTTTTCTAAAATTTCTCCTGGGAGACAGACCAGCACAGAAGGTTTCTTTTTACAGAGAAGCACTGCTAGGTAATTCCCAAGTTTCCTCTTGCTTTTTAATCAACAACTGATCTAATGACTCTCTAGTCCCTTGGGGCTGCTGCCTAGGACTGTGTACATTTTGCTTTCCTCCAGGGGATGCCCAGTACATCACAGGCATCCAGGAGTCAGATAAGGTTAGACAGTTTGGTCAGGTGGCAGGAATGGGCTCCCGTTCCTATAGACGGGGCAGGGATGGGAGTCTGGGACCCAGCCACTCCTGTGCTGACCAGAGCCCCACAGGGCCTTCCACATGGACTGACCTGGGCTTAGAGCCACCCCCAGAGCCCTAAGTCAGGCCACATCCTCAGGAAGTGGTCTCCATTTGGTTCTCCTCCCTTCCTTGTCATCCCAATAGGCCACCCAGACCTCCAGCCTCTTGTAACCCTGGACACTTGGCCCACTTGATGCTTTTCTACTAACTCTATGATATAATTTTTCTTCTTGTTGGAGAACCTTGGAAATGTGAGAACGAAGTCATAAATTCAAAGAATTTTTAAACTGCTAGTAAAACTATAGTTGTTCAGGGCATGAGCTTTGGCTTAAACAGGACTGAGTTTGGATTCCAGCTGTACAACCAGAAACAAGTCCTGCCATCTCTTTTGGTGGATCGATCAATCCATTCATTCCTTTATTATTTCCTCAGAAATATTTCTTAAGCATCTACCTGTGCTGGGCATCTGCTGTTCAGGCATCTGTGTTCAAGTCTCTGCTCCAATGGAACTTACAGGGCCCTGGAGGAAGGCGGATGTTAAACAGATACACTGATAATTATGTACAACACCGGTAAGAGCTGAGAAAGAAACACACAGGGAGGGATGAGGGTATTTGAACAGGAGAATGTGAGGCAGGGAGAACTGAGATAGGAAGAAGGCAAAGGAATTAACCTGACAAACATGCGGAAGCATCCCAACTGGAGAGAGCAGGATGTACGTGCAAAGATCCTGGGGCAGCACCTTCTGTGGGAGAAGGCCAGTGTGGTTAGACAAAGAGTGATGGGCAAGAGGAGCACACTGGAAGCCGAGGCTGGAGATTGGGGCTGATAGACACGGTGAGAACCTTGTACTCTTATCCAAGAGCCCTGAGAGGTTTAAGTAGGTAAGGGACATGATCAAATCTAGTTTTCGTGTTTAAACCATGTCTCTGGCTGACATGAAGAGGCCAGACTAGAGCGGGGAGAAGAATTGATGGAGAGAGGAAAAGTCCCAAGGAGTGTCAGTTGCCCTGAGGTGTCACGGAACAGCCAGTTAATTTCAGGACTCTCTCCTTGGGACTTGTTTACTCTGTGGCTCTTCTCTGTTCTCTACAATGCAGCCTGCCAGGAATTTCCTCTTTCTCCTCTGGATGTCTTTGGTGTTCTTCTGGGACTCAATGCCCCACCAGTAAGCCAATGAATTATGAAAAATCATTTGCTTTCCTAGAGATGGTATTTAGTCTTGATGCAGATTTTTATGAGTTACAGAGAAACCAGACTGGTACCCTCAGCTCACTAAGTATGGGGCCCAGGGCCCAGCCCAAGTGCCAGCAGCCAGCAAATCGAGTGTGTTTCCAAATGGGAGAGAGATGCAGCTGACTCATCTGCTCAAGGCGTCTCACAGCTGAGTCTGTGTCGGGACTGCAGCCCCACCTCGTCTCCACCCCCACTAGTTGCCAGCTGAAGGGAAGACCCACTCTTCGCGCTTGCCCAGGGTCCTACAGAAAGGCCTGCAGTACGTCTCCAGGGACCCCCCAGTTCAGTAATATACTTGTTCACGGTGGAGGACCAGGAGGGCGGAGGTGAGACTGAGCTCACGTCAGGAGCTGTGGGCGACCCTGGACCATCTCCTTGATGGTTGACCTAATTCTTCCCAGCACTCGCTATCTTCAACCAAGGTGTTCCTACATTTCTTCTATTGTAGATCATCTGCCTACCAACCGGGAGAACTGCTAGAATTAGAAGAGGGTAAATCTCCCAGTTCCCTCTAGGAATCAGGCCACCCTAAATAAAGTTACTTCTCCTGCCAGTGTCTTTGATCCTTTTCTCACTTCCTGTTTCGGGTGGCTGGTAGGACTACTCAAGGTGTTTTTTTTTTTTTTTACATCTTATTGGAGTATAATTGCTTTACAATGGTGTGTTAGTTTCTGCTTTATAACAAAGTGAATCAGTTATACATACACATATGTTCCCATATCTCTTCCCTCTTGAGTCTCCCTCCCTCCCACCCTCCCTATCCCATCCCCCCAGGCGGTCACAAAGCACCGAGCTGATCTCCCTGTGCTATGCGGCTGCTTCCCACTAGCTATCTACCTTACGTTTGGTAGGGCATATATGTCCATGCCTCTCTCTCGCTTTGTCACAGCTTAACTTTCCGCCTCCCCATATCCTCTAGTAGGTCTGTGTCTTTATTCCTGTCTTACCCCAGGCTCTTCATGACATTGTTTTTTCTTAAATTCCATATATAAGTGTTAACATACGGTATTTGTCTTTCTCTTTCTGACCTACTTCACTCTGTATGACAGACTCTAGGTCTATCCACCTCATTACAAATAGCTCAATTTCGTTTCTTTTTATGGCTGAGTAATATTCCATTGTATATATGTGCCACAT